>NC_137822.1:15863939-16463939 GCF_963921795.1 Nannobrachium achirus
ATTCCGCAACAGGGAAGTGACACTTTAAACATTTTCAATATGCCAATGACACAATCAGAGTGTTATGAAGGTAACAGTTGTGTGTCTTTAGTGGTTATCTAGCAGTTCCATCAAGCATACATACATCTAACACGGGGTCAAGGGACCCCCAGGGACCCTTGAGGGGGTTCCAGGTGGTACCCAGCTAAATGATTGATAGGTGCACTACTGTAGGAACTGAACTATATGGGCATAAAATGGACGCCCGTATGCGGAGCTGATGTCTGATACCAGAGTTTTCCGGAGAGATCTGCAGAGATCTCCATATATGGGCATAAGTGGACACAGGCAAACGGATGGTCAAAACGGGTCCTATGACAACAGGTATAATGGGGTTTGCATTAAAGGGTGGGGCATTCATTCCCTATTTCAAATTCGGCACGCGCGTTCCCTGCCGCAGCAGGTAGTGCAGTGCCCGGCCTCGACCCGACCCGATACGCGTTTCTTCCGGAACCAGCACGAAAGTTTCGGATTCTGATGTCTGACATCAGGGTTTTCCGGAACCGGCACTGTGTCTGCAGAGATCTCCATATATGGGCATAAAATGGACGCAGTCGCAGAGACGCAGACAGACAGATATCTCCATATATTGGCATAAATGGACACAGGCAAACAGATGGTCAAAACGGATCCTATGACAACAGGTATAATGGGGTTTGCATTAAAGGACGGGACATTCATTCCCTATTTACATCGTTCCCGAGTTGGCCAGGTTGCCGACTAGACGCTCGGCCACGGCCGAGCTTCTAGTACTACAAATTGAACCAAATTGGTTCCATTTAAATGAACGCTGTGGATTTTACATTGTAGGTTGGGGACAGCTTCACCCATTTTCAAACTATCTTCATATAATTGGCCCTCACTATGCTCATAGACATGGTAATGTGGTAACACGTATTTCTAATCGGTCTGTATAGTAGGGCTGTGGACAATTCTATTAGCTTGGATTCCCCTTGACGATGTCACTGGTATAGTTGGGTTTCTGAACTGTCCACAGCCCCCTCCGAGACACAAACGGAATAGACAGAAATGGTACCATATTGTTGTTGTTGGGTGGAAACCTTTTTTTAAATATGAAACTTGGAGATGCAAGGTTTCTGCCCGACAGTGACGATATTGTAATGAGCATTAGTGAGGATCAATTAAATGAAGATAGGTTGAAACTTGAAATGGGTGAAGTCGTCCTTTAAAAAGGTTGCGAATCTCTACTAGGTTATCTCTAGTTAAAGTGCCTGCTTGAGGTTGTGAAAAGTCAATCCATCAAGGATACACTTCATAGACTCTTTAGAATCACAGCCTGAGTTGAGTGGCTGAGTTAGCTTCTGAGTGGGGAATAGGTGCCGAGTGCTCTATCAAAGCTGACAGTTAGTATATAAGAATATAGAGTGAGAGAGATGCCACTTCTTTAGGAAGCGCATAACGGTGTAAGAGCCCCATAGTCTGACAAAGAAGAGCACTCTAGGCAATTGAGAGAGAGCTTGTATCAGCAGCTTTACCTATCCTGGCAACAGTCACATCACTGTGGCATGGCAATCTCAATTCTCGTCAAATCACCTCAGACTCTTGACAAGCTGGCAATATTTGGGGTTTGTTCAGACAACTAGAGATGGCTGATTTATCAAGATATGCCTCTCTTCATCGGCCACGTTAATGGCCACTTAAGCCCTATTTGTCGTATGATGGTGACATGTGGCTAAAATACCAGATCTACAAGCTCACAAAGTGCTGATATGTATTGCGTTGTGAGCTTGTACTGTAGATACGCCATCTTCAAACCATTTGTACATTTTTGCCTATAATGGCTGACATGTCCAAGATACAGACGTTTGAAAGTGCTTAATTTAAGATCAAAGAACTGTTCACAATTCAGAATTCAATGAATTTTGGCAAGGAATAGAAGCCTTGAAGCAATTTTAAAGAAAAAAAAACTGGAACAAAGGCAAACAAAGCATTAACATAATACGTTTTTGAATGCAATATTAACTTATTTAAAAGGTGTTTAATCTTTGTGAGGTACTGTATAGTGAAAAATGTACATGGATCACTGACATGGCCAAAGCCAGCATGTGTGAGTGTCTGCTTCAGTTGAGTCAGAAGTAGTCACCAGATCGAGCTGCAAGAAGCCAATGACAGAAATCAGAGCAGGCAACGACTCCCCCGTTCATCAATTAACCTGCTAAAATCTAATTAACCCACAAGGAAGTCTGTTCCCCCTGCTGGCATTTTACACCACAAACGGAGAGCAATGCACATTACAGCACCTCTGAAGGGAGAGAAGAGGCACACAAAGGCTCCTAACAGGTGTAGAAGAGGGCCTTTGGGGCTCCAGGCACTAAACAGACGCTTTTCCTCTCTCCTGCCGCCACCTTTACTCGGCCCTACAAAAGAAAGGGCCCGTCATTTGATCGGTGTTCTGCTGTATAATCCGGCCCTGGGAGGCAAGCAAGCCAAGCGACCTAATTAGAGCAGCACAAGTCTCCAGGGCTGAGTGACGGATGGACCTGCCAATCACACGGCGGAAAGCCACCATCAAGCGATGACTTCTCACCTGACACAAAGAGAGCTGGGCGGGACGCGACAGCATCAGAAGAACCAATGAGGACGGGGAGACGTCCTGCACACCGTGCCGATGCTTCATCTGACAGACCGTGCTGCTGACAACAGCCCCAGTCCAACAGCAAATAAAAACACAAAGCTGCAGTGTCAGGATGCTTCTTAAGCACAGGCGACAAGTAAAACCAGTGGCCCTGCTTAGCCTGAATTATTAACTGGCAAATAAATAAACCAGACTCTCCTTTAGCAGTGTGTCTCCTGTGCAACTTAATTAACTGTGACAGGCCAGTGAGTGAGAGAGAAAGAGAGAGACAAAGAGATAGGGTGAAGGAGAGAGAGACAGAGAGACAGACACAGAGAGAAAGAGAGAGAGAGAGAGAGAGAGAGAGAGAGAGAGAGAGAGAGAGAGAGAGAGAGAGAGAGAGACACACACAAGACAGAGGGGGAAGTAAAAACAGTTGCTAGGCAACATACAACATCTGTAGGACTTCAGCAACGTATTCAGTTTTTGAGATTTCAGTCTCCAGGGTTACAGAGAAAAGATAACATTTCAAGCAGTTTAGGGGTCCTTTACCATTGACTATAAATTAGAAGACTGTTATTCTGACAGTCTTTCTTTTTACGTCAGCCCAGAACAACACCTTGTGTGCAGATCCTCGCAGCTGGAATTCATAAGTTCAATTTGGGCAGAAGATACTATCTAGCACAGGATCCATGCTACAGGAAAGTCCCGGCATTACCAGAAGCAAAGCATTAATATTGTGGCATAGGATTACTATGAGTGAGTTTCTTTTGTGAGAGAATACCGGTACTTTGACTTCACTGGGTTATTTGTACAATTAGTAAGGCCTAAATTGTCTACAAGTAGTTAATGATGTTATTGTCTCCACCAGCCGAAGGCATGGGGGAGAGTATGTTTTCCCCTTCGTCCGTCCGTGTGTCCGTCCGTCCGTGCGTGCGTGCGTCCGTCCGTGTGTCCTCGCAGTTTGTGTGCACCTAATCTCAGTCGCTGTTGGCCCGGTCGCTGCCAAAGTGAGCACACACATTCCCTGGATGCCAATCTAGAACCTCTGCCCTAAAGTTTTCAAATGGGCCTTTTCTAGCGCCACCTAGTGGCCGATGTTCGCAAAACACATTTCTGTGCACTACTCTTACAGATTTTGTCCAAAAATCCTACAAATCGGTAAGCAGTATCTCGACAGTCATGTGATCGACACGGATCTGTCCGATTTTGCATATTCCATCCTGATTGGATAAGATTGCTTCCAAAGTTTGTAGGATTGAGCCGTTTTGAACAAAATACCTCAAATCCCAAACGCAAAGTGCAATTATCATCAAATCGCGCACACACTTTCCCTCTAGGTCGAGGAAGAAATGCCACTTCAAATTTTTGAAATCAACCTCATGGTGGCGCTATAACAGGCCGATTTGTGGTTTTACCTATAACTCCACCGATCAGTTTCAAACTTTGTAAGCGCACTCCCTAGAGGCCAAGGAAAAACCCTTTCTCTGCATTTTTCACACCAGCCTTTCATAGCGCCACCAGGAGGCCGACATATGTAAAACACAATTTTTTCGATTATTCCTTGAGATTTTATCCAAAAATCATGCAAATCGGTACACAGTATCTCTATAGTCATGTGATCAAGTCCGATCCGTCTGATATTTCATATTCCATCCTAATTGGCTAATATTGGTTTCCAAAGTTTGCAGGATTGCTCAGTTTTTGAACAAAATGCTTCAAATCATCAACGCAGCTTGCAACTAGAAGCAGTGCTCTTCCGAGCACAGGTCTCCACCAGGCCACACAAATCGGCCTGTTATAGCGCCACCATGAGGCTGATTTAAAAAATGTGGGGCAGAGGTTCTGAATTAGCATCCAGGGAGTGTGTGCTCAGTTTGGCAGCGATCGGGCCAACGGCGCCGGAGATTAGCTGGTAACAACCAGGCCACACAAATCGGCCTGTTATAGCGCCACCATGAGGCTGATTTGAAAAATGTGGGGCAGAGGTTCTAGATTGGCATCCAGGGAGTGTGTGTGCTCAGTTTGGCAGCGATCGGGCCAACGGTGACTGAGATTAGCTGCTCACAAACTGCGAGGACGCACGCACGGACGGACGGACGCACGGACGGACGGAGGCACGGACGGACGGACGGACGGACGGACGGACGGACGGGAAAACATACTCTCCCTCAGCCTTCGGCTGGTGGAGACAATTACCGTGAAATTTGCCACACATATTCCCACTATGTCAAGGAACAAATGCTACCCTTTTCACGTTGGCCTGTTATAGCGCCACCAGCAGGTAGACTTTAGCAAAACACATTTTTGGAACACAATGCCTCAAATCATGCATGCAGCGTCCGATTGCCATGAAAGGTCTAAGGTGAAGAACATATGCCAGCCTTTTTACATTGGCCTATTATACAGTAGCACCACCAGGACGCCTGGCCTGGTTACTCCTGAAACTGGGTGAATTAAGAAAGCCCAATAAAATATATAAAATGTGTCTTGTTTCCTATAATCATTGGTTTCTACTACCAAGAGGCAATGTGGTTTATTCACATCTCTACAGCATGGGTTCTTTTAAATACTGTATGGTTGTAAATGCCTTTAAAACTTGTGTTCATAATAGCTTCACAACATCGACAGACTGACTTATTTATATCAATTGCTGGTTGTCACATTATGTTCTGCAACTCTGCAACTACAATGATAAATCTGAAGTAGTCATAACTATGCCCTGCACACTGCAACTGTCTCTAACTTAACCCCAAGTTGTCTATCTATCTGACTACTATAATCTCTGAGTCAGTGTGTGTGCGCGTGCGTGCGTGCGTGTTTTGAGCTTGTGTTTTTAGCAACACACAAAGAAAGTTAAGCTTTGCCTGTTTAGTAAATGAAAATCAAAGTATGCTTGCAGCCGAAAGGGAAATGACCAATCTGGAAATATTGCAAGTATTATGATGATGATAATAATAATAATAATTAATACTCAATAATTAATCATCAATAATCAATCAATAATAATATGTTAATCCATTTAGGCCTAGAATTATTGAATGCTATAACTAGTGAAAAATAGCAGATATACAAGCTCACAGCGCGGCACCGAGTGCCGCGCTGCGAGCTTGTAGATCTGCTATTTTTGAAAAAGTCGTGAAAACGTGTGCAAATCTTTGAATATATGTATTTTCAAAGCGAACATTTGTAACTCAAATTTTGCTTCTGGCTGGTCCCTGGAACTAAATATTTTGAGATGCGGGTCCGTGGCCAAATACATATCCTTTTGGGGGCCCTTCACATGAAAAGGTTTGAGAACCACTGACACAGTAGTCTCTCAAGAACAGACTAACTGAACTCCAGTTAAGTGAAAAGGACCCTTTCTTTGACGATGGCTAAGCCAGATTGCTGGATGGAGAAGAACGCCCACACACTGTTTATATGCTCCAAAAATCTGATACCTTGATGTCCAGCACCTGGCATGAATATAGGCTTGAGATGTGCACACAATCTTTTCTATGAACTAAGCCAGATTGCTGACATAGAAACATAGGTTTTTCAAAAAGTCTTAGAAGGATTCAAAAGACACTTATTCTAATTTTCACGATTTTTCAAAAATAGCAGATCTACAAGCTCGCAGCGCGGCACTCGGTGTCGCGCTGTGAGCTTGTATATCTGCTATTTCTCAATAGTTAAAACATAAAATAATGATACACAATACAGTGCTGCACCCATTCTAAATGGGTTAAGGAGAAAGATGCATATATTAGCCCAGCAGTAGTGACCAGGCCCATCTGACACACACACTTTAACCTGCCAACATCTTGACACGTTTCAACCTGCAACTCATCAGGTGGATCCTTCCTGGTCTAATCTGTTGTTTGCTTACCAGGTGGGAGTGGTTGGGAATCTGAGCCGTGACACTACAAGCGCACACTTATTATAGTCCTGAGTAATAACAATCTCCCAGTGGTGTAATAAAGTAACTAAGTATATTTACTTACATGTAAGTACTGTACCTAAGTACAATCTTGGTGTATTTGTACTTGAGTATTTTAAAATGTCAGTACTTTTAGTTCCACTAAATCTCAGTGGCAAAATTTGTACTTTAACTCTACTACAAGTATATGATAACTTTAGTTACTAGTTACTTTGTAGATTTTGATTATTACGACAAAACCCTATTATATACATTTAGGAATTCTGAAAATAGCCTAACTAACAATGCGTCTTTTTTTTAGATCTGCTATTTTCAAAAGATGTTTATACGTTTGAAAACTTGAAATGGGACGTTCTGCATAATGAGTACATACTTTTGTGCTTTTACTCACATACATTTTGAAAACAGGACTACTACTTCTACATTACAGTATTGATACTTTTATGTGAGTACTTTTTCCACCACTGCAATCTCCACACAGCTCTGCAATACAACCCAATCAAGTATCTCACCTCTCTAATCCAGTTGATTGCAAACATTTTAATGTCAAGAACCCCCAAACTGATATGTATTTAGCCATCTGAAAAGATGTTTTGCCGGGTACCCTCATCTGTCAAAACCCTCTGTGTCAGTTTATTCACAACAGGTCCAGAGGTTGCCCATTCTTAACAAAACATATAGCCTCCTAGATTATCCATATGAATAGCGCCTGGCAATATCAATATTATAATGATATAGTGATATGAGACAAAATAGCATGTGTGATTTTGTAATAGCATGATATGGTGTAAGTGTTTCTGGTTTTACAAAAGCATTACAGTAAAATGTGGTCATTTTCTGAACATACCCGACTGAGCTATTATTTGCCTTTACCCACCTAGTTAGTATACTAGTATATGATGGTATTTGGTAAAAAAAAAGATATATGTACCGGTATAGCCTATGACTGGGGTGGGCAACTTTGATGATGGAGAGGGCCACTATATTTCCAACTTCACTCCAGAGGGCCACATTGCATACTACTTTGACATTCTAGTAACTCATTCAAAAGAAGCAAAAATAGCAGATCTACAAGCTCAAAACACATCGTGGTGCGATGCGTTTTGAGCTTGTAGATCGTCTATTTTTGTTCTTTTGAATTGGAATCCTGGATTATTTTTTGTTATTTTTAATTGGAATCCTGAAATGTAACATTTTGAATTAATTTCAAACACATTTAGTTAATACTCATGTTAACTTTATGAACTTAAATACAAATAATTACATTGGACATTAAAAAAAACTCATTTTAATACTAGTCATTAAGCTACTAATATAGACTGAAGGAATTAAAGCAGGTCATGTTTAGAATTGTAACAGCTGAAATCAATAATATATCAGTATTCCGGTATTAACCTGCGGGCCGCATGAAGTTAAGGTGGGGGCCGCATGTGGCCCCTGGGCCGCCAGTTGCCCATGTATGATCTATGATATTTAATGTTGTCTATATTGCCCAGCCTTGCATATGAACCTCCATCCCTGCTCTAGCAAACCGAGCTGAACTTTGGCTGGCAGGGTTAGAGAAGGTAATCTCTATCAACACCAGTGAGTCCCAATATAATAATAGAAATCCCAAGTCAGGTCTGAGATTGAGCGGCACAAATTTTCATTAGCATCTGTTAAAGCGTGGGCGTCTTGCTAATTCCAGATGAGAGAGAGCTTGCTTTGTGGTGGTGCAGAGAAAATCAATGCACCGCAAACGGGCGCAAATCAACAATCTGGACTCAGTGTGTTTGTTCTAATCAAGAGCCTGTCTGATTTGTTGGGATAATCTCTTGATGAAACATGACCACATGATAATTAGAATTTGCAGACAGTAGACAACATTAATGTCCTTCTTTCAAATTGTTTGGTGGATCATAAAAAAGCTAAAACAAATGACTATAGTTACAAATCTGGTTAACAGAATATATTAGCAGAGGATATTAGCCCAGTTACAGGTGATATCTTTTTTAAAGGAAGTTTTCTTTGTCAAGATGGCTTGACTTGAGTCAATTAAACATTTAACAAATGAGACAAAGCACAAACTCTATTATGATGGAGTAAACAGAGGAGAAAATGATTAATTAACTAGTTCATTAATTTCGAAATGCTAATGCTCTTCGAAAAACAGAGCCTTTCAGTGCATCGCTGGAACTGCAACCTTCAGGATCGCTGCACATCGCAGCACACTTAACTCTATATTTGAATGTTTGTCTCTCTCTACACAGCTGGCTTAAAAAGGGGCCATGGTGTGACTTCAGAGTCTGATCTCAATATCTGCGCTCGAAATTGCCACAATATTGACACATATCCAAACTTTAACATTTTGTCAGAAGGAAATGATATAAATACTGGTGTATGGTAAATACTCAACGGAGATAAAACAGTGGCAGCAGGAGAAACAATGTCACTGAGCCAGCCAACAGGGTTCCCACACATCTTTAACAATTAATTTCCAAAACTTTTCCAAAATATTTCCAGAATATTTAACCCGATTTCCAGGACTATATAACAATAATTCAGCTCAATAACGAGTCGCTTACTCCCATACGCAATGCCCAAAGACGGTAGTGTATGCCAGTGGTTCTCAACCTTTTCACCCCCCGAAATAATCATATCTTAACTGGGGACCCGGCACCCTGACGAGCACTAAGAGTAGAGGAATTTTGTATAACACTGTTTTATTGTGAAAATAGCAGATCTACATGCTCACAACGCGAGCATGTAGATCGGCTATTTTCACAATTTCTTCCTCTAATATTTGACAATTTGACCAATGTTTAATTTGCCATTTCAGATCTATCTATATATCCTTTTCTCCATCCAGTGACCTGACTTCCCAGTTATCTATCTTAACTTACTGTATCTAACTATCAGGAGCTCCTCGCTAGCTGCTGCCCATTCATTTGTGCCAATCCCCCTATCCCGCTCTGCCTTCTGTCGCCCTGTATGCAGGCAGGAACACCAGTGGGGGCTAAGAATAGAACACAGCTGGCACTGCAGGGCTTACATATTTCACACTCAAGCCACCGTGCTCCAAAATACACCTCCCCATCACGTCTGGTTCCCAGCTCCTGGACCAGAACGTGGTGGTTCCCTGCCTCCCTCGCTGTCTTTGAACCGTTCTTCACCTTAGTGGCAGGGTTCTGACAGAATCACTGCTCATGAGATCTGTGACCAGATCAGCCAGGGATAATACGAGAGGGAGGGCCGTAGAAAGTGGGAAAGGAAGACGGAGAGTATTTTACCACCACTCTGACCTCCTCACCCACTGGTCACCACCACCGTCACCCTATTCACCCGTCCATCCACCCACAACTTGCTTACCTATCCCATCCAATTATAACAAGCCTCGCTAGTCACTAGCAAATCAGATTTTTACAGAGTATTGTGTTAGTTTCAGAAAAGTGCATGTAGCCTATTTCAGTGGTTCTCAAAGAGGAGTCCGGCAGTTATGGGGGTCCCTGGCCCTAAATCTTTTTGAATGGGGGTCTGTGGCCTAAATTGCTGTTATGAAAATGTTTCAAAACCACTCGCCTATAATGGTTCATAAAATCCTTAGGTGCCACTCCTAAAGAATGCCACATGGGGCAGGGGGGGGGGGGGGGGGGGGGCACCGCTGGGTCAAGCCCTGTTGCGATGACAAGGGATTCCTGTGACAGCGGCAGATTAGCAGTAAGCACCACACACTGACTCAAGGTGAAACTGGCGCTGGCTGTCTAGCTGTGTGCAGAAGAGAGAGAGAGCCAAAGCATGAGCCAGGGGTAGGGAATGGACTGTCTGCTATCACCCAGACAGTGAAGCAAGCAGATGGAGCAGCACACCACAGGGCACACAACAGAAGTCAAAGGGGGGGTGGGTGGCCTTGGATTCCTAGATTGATTGACTCCTCGCCTAAAGGCTAGTTCATACTTTGTCGACAGACCGTGTCGTATGACGAAAAAATATGTATTCTCACCTGAAAAAGACACAACTATGCTACATTCCACGTTGTTGTGTCTGGGTTTCTTTGTGTGCTCCCTCTCTGTCTGTCTCTCCCTCTATCTCTGTGCAGGCACCTCCAGTCATCATTCACCTCATCTACTGCCAATCAACCTGTTATCTACTCCTCCACCAATTGTGTTTTCCCTTCCCATTCGCTGGTCCTGCTCCTCTGACTCCACCTCCACCAATCTGCAACTGCCCACACTTTCTGATCCACTTAGCTGCTCCATTTGTAGTGACTAGCCCTTACCCGTTCAAAGATATGAGCTCCAAAATGATGTGCAGTGTGTGGGTTATGGGATGTGCACTGTGCACACAGTATATGAGGGATGGAAAGTAACTTTAACTGGTGCTTGCATGATGTAGGAGCATCAATGTAAGAAACCCGTTTCGTTTAATGGCTACAGAGATACTGTCCCCCCCCCCCCCCCCCCCCCCCCAGCCCGCCCACCCGCCTGCACACACACCCGCCTGCCTGCACACACACACACACACACAGAGCTGGTTAAACATTTTGCCTCAAGCTAGATGCAGAATAGATGTGCCTCATGCTAGATGCAGAATAGATAGTAGATACACCATAAAAATGCTAATATACAGCATACGATTTGTGAAAGTGACAAACAGGCTTCACAGTTATGTCAGGTGTGTTCATATGCTTATGGTGATGCGATTTCAGATCAATTGCTCCAGCCACTGAGGAGAAACGCTGTGACAGACAGACACTCACTCACTCACTCACTCACTCACTCACTCACTCACTCAGACATTCGCAAACTTATAGTATAGATGTGTTTTGTTTGGTTGCCCAACCCAGAGCAACTTGGAGTAAACTTGCAAATGCTGCTACCTTTTTGTTACATTTTGTGTGTATGCTCGGCTCTGGGACACTTAAGACAGAGGCCTCTAGTCTAGTGCATCAAATGGGAGGGTTTTTGTTTTACACAATATGAAAGGGGTGGTTGCCACCTTTGTATCTTTCTGCCACTGGATAGAGTAGTTAGGTAGGCAGGCTTTTGTTTTTGCAACTAAAAGTTAGTCTGTCTTTTGCTTTTTAGCTGCTTTGTTTGTTTCTTTGGCAACACCCATGTCCCTCAGCTTGCTTTTGTGCCTTTATAAATACAACCTCACAATATAGCACCTATAGTATTTGCACCTTAAATCCCTTGTTTGGTCTCCCTTTTATTTACACAGCACACACTGAACACCTTATGAACTGGTTATTTTAGTTTAATACCTTTTTATGTTACACACTCTATCTCTATACCTTTAAGCATTCATAACAACTAACTAACAACTAACTAACTATCTCAAACTGGACAGTATTCATCTGTATGAATTAATGTCTCTACATACAGTACACTGACTGTACACATTACAAAATCACCAATATGTGTCACAGCTAATTAAAACATATGCCATATACTTGTGATCTTGTGTTTATCATATTTTTTCCCAAACCATGCTGGCATGCTGCACAATATTGAATAATAACGCAGAAATTGCCTAATACATAATACACCGATCCTGATTACCTGCTTCTTACAAGCTAGGGACACTCACCTGCAGTAAATCAGGAGACTGCTACTTAATGGTATTCCCCCGCCCAATCTCTTGGCTCTTTATTTCCATGCCAGACAGCAGTGTCATTATTATACATGGGAGATCTCCATTGGAATACAGTTTGGCTAATGAGCACCTCTTAGCTGATCACATTAGACCTGCACTTGAGGACACTTAATTACCAGTGTTGCACTCCAAGCAGCTCTGTCTAGGGGACAGCAGAAGTCCTTTAATTAAGGCCTCTGAATTCTACCTATGTTTGTACAAGCCTGTATCCCTCGGAGTGTGTGTGAGAGTATATTGGGGCTTCAAATGAAGGCTACAGAGTATGAGGTCTGTTAGGGTGCCCATGCATGTTGTGTTTCCAGTGATGCTTATATGTACGGTCATTTTTAATTTTACCTTTGTTTTTCTATGTGCATGTGTGAAAGAGCGAGTGGTTCATTTGAGTGATAATGATAGCCTGGTGTAAATATGTGTTTATGTAGTTTTTCTTCTATGTGGATCACAGACTACTACAGCGTTGACTCTACACACACACACACACACACACACACACACGCACACACGCACACACACACACACACACACACACACACACACACACACACTGACGCTTTCTGTGTCATGAGTCTCTGTGTGCACCTTTCATTTAATTCCAGCAGTGAGTCGGCCATGAGTCAGAGTGAAGAACCTACCCACTACCCAGTCCAAAGAAAAACGACTCTCTCTCTCTCTCTCTCTCTCTCTCATTATTTTCATCTCTAATTTTTCCTTTCTCAGTCCCCTTTCTCTCCTTCACTTTCAGCGTCTCCTTCTCTCAAATGGACTGAGGCTGGAAGGCTGTGTCTAACATAAATCATTCAGTCATAATGTTTTTAGTTTTTATATCCTTTCTAAAATGAAAACAGATTGTCCACTTCGGTCAAATGCTCCGTTCGTTTGATAACCCCCCTCTCGTCTCAAGCATTAGAAAGAAAACATTAATGTTTCAAATAAGGCGATGTCTCCTCTTCTCCTCTATCATTTCACCTTAGAGCACCACCTCACCTTTTTCTAGGAGTAGCTTTTTCTTGTCAGAAGTATGACTCTTGCTACCATGTCTGACACCCTCCTTTTCACCGTGGAATGGTGAGTGCATGACTGTGATACAGCGTGTGCCTAATAAAGTCCTGCTGTCTGGGCCTTATACTTTGTTTTAGGCCTTTATTGATGTAAGTTTTAATAACAGTCAATAAATCAGGCTGAGAGGCAAGGTTAGTGCACACTGGAATGTTGTTCAACAAGCTATCAGAACAGAGCTTTCATAGGTTTGCCATGGGCCACTTACATAGGAGCATAGTCAACATGACCCTGAGAGAACAAGGTGTGATGAAATTCCACCCCAGTAACTGGATTCTCAGGTTACAGAAAGTGTCACTCCTGCAATTGTAATTGCGCAAATGACAAACGGGACTACACCGTTAAAAAGCGATAACTACCATTATTATTGTCAAATATTGCTCTGACACCCTTGTCCTTTTACTGAATCAATAGTGGAGAGATTAATTAAATACTACAGCCATTCTAATAGCGTTCATTAACCAACCCCCTCCTATAAGCTTAACGCACAAAGCTGATCTTGTACATCAGGATGCAGTATGCATCTCTGTTTCTTGTCTCCCTCATTCTCTCACGCTCATACCCTCTATTAAACAGAACGCAGGTTGTGCGACTGACTTTTCTAGAAGCCCTCCGACTGAGTAACCACTGTGCCACTAACCAGTCATAAATATTCACAACGAGAAAGCTGACGGATGTTCTTTTAGATGGATGTTCACGGGGCGAGCGTGATGGTCAACACCGCAGGGAGGAAAACAAGACACCTTCCAGGAGGGAAAAACATTCAAATCAGAAAGTCAACAAATATGATCTGTAATCACTGTTTAGAACATGGATCACGTCATTTTAGCCAAAGAGACCTTTTGGAAGTTTGATAAAGTAATTCTGGTGAATATTGTTGTTCTCAGCTGGAAACCTATGCATCCTATGTAGTTATTTAGTCACAAGCTCATTTATCAAATACACAGACTTAATCACTTTCAGCCTATTTTGGGTATGTCAATATCATATAGGGAAACATAATCAGACATTTTCATTATTAAAAACTAAATAGTGAAAACAGCAGATCTACAATCTCACAACACTTGATCGCAGGATGACACATTATGAGCTACTTTTGCACAACACTCATACAACAAAGTATAAAATAGGGAATTATTCATTTATTAAAAAACATAAAAAAATATGAAAGGATTAAATATGGAGATACAAGTTTCTGCCAGACAGCGACTTTGTACATTACCCTAGTGCTTTTTTATTTATTTAGTCAAGATGACCCTGGAAGCTGTATTCCAGGGAATCAGTCAAATAAATTGAACTCTATATGGGCATGAAATTTAATTTAGGGGCTTCGGTCCTTGTCATATGTTGCCATGTTTCTTGTTGCTCACTTCCCTGTTTCTTTTCAGCATCAAAACTAACTAAACACTGACAGAGGGTATAGCCTGCCCATTCTCCTTCAAATAATACATCTTAGAGATGTTTTCAAGGGTGTGGGATACACTGCCTGCGAGGGTAATTCCCCTCTCGCACCAGCTCAGTGAAATGACTCACCTGCCACCTTTCCAATCAAAGAATAAATTCTGTACCTATGGCTGGGTTGACGGTGCTTTACTGTAAATGGTGTAATGTCACAGGGGCTTGCTGGCTGCTGCTAGTGAACAAGGCAGTCTGCATCACCTCGGGAGTCAGGACCCGTGTTGTTGTGGTTCTCAGCCCCATGCCTGGGCTCAATCCACGACCACATGCCTTTCCACTTGACTGCCTGTTGTAGTAAGACTGTTAACTCAGTGAGCGCAAGGTTTCCCTCAGCACATTACGCAGGAAGGTTTACAGCAAGGAGGTTATGGATGCCGACTCATGCCAACCTACACAGTAAAAGTTGACGTGTTCATTTTACTCTGAGAGAGTACAAAATGTAACCAAAGTGGACCCTTACATGTCCATTTGGTTACATTTGTGTAACTTAAGAGTTACTAATTGATACATTATAACATTGACTATGTGTGTATAGCCTACTTTAAAACGCTGAATTTACAAAGATGACATTTGATGGAAAGTTTGCTCTGCAGATAAACTTCCGATACGGGAGTATTTGTAAAAGGAAATTCTGCACTATGCTTGAGTTGAGAGATGTGCCATTGTTTCAGGAAATATTCTCAAATTTCCTTTCCCAGTAAGACATTATTATTTCATTCCCTTCAGCAAGGTCTAAGGTGTTGTAAATTGCGTTTGAATGCCTCTCAGTACACATTAATACCACTTTTATTGCCCTCTAATGTTTCAGGTTATAACCTGATACTAGTGTTGTGTTGGGAGTCTTGGGACTATAAGCACATTGCATGATAAAATTACTAAATTATTTGCAGAAGATCAGGAAATGCCTCCCTTTTTTTCCCTGTGACTAGAGAAATATTTGACAGAGGCAGCAAGCCTTCTTTCCAAGTTAGTTGCTTAGCAATTCATGCAGAGTTCCAGATTGGGGTGAAATAAGAAGGGGAGTAGAAACAGGGCAAACTGTGGACTCGGGGAAAGGGAAATTGTGTTCTCTTCTCTCTGTTGTCTATAAAGGCAGAGCACCATGCAAACACGTGCCTATAAATGTCTTCATGTCATTTGGGCATTTGTCCACCTTGAATAGCCTGTAGTCTATCCATGGCATTACATCATCTATTAGGCTATTAGCTTTCTGATATAGCTACTACAAAACATATTGTGTGAGGTTTAGTATTTAAAGCTGCAATTTATTAAGCCTCTGGGTGTGATCTGTTATCATAGGTTAAATGTTAATACGCTATACTTTTGCCGGACCACTGGCCCGTGTTAATGACTGCCTAATAACAGCACCGGCAACCTGACTGGTTCACCTTTGTACAGCAGCCAGGCACACACACATCTGATCTAAGCGTGGCTCCCACGGTCCTGCAGTGACTTGTCACAGACGACGGTCTCATGTGTCCATTACAACAACATTGGTTCTCAACGTGGGGTCCGGGGACCCCTAGGGGTCCTTGAGGGAGTTCCCCAGCTAAATGATAGTTAGGAACCAAATGGACCCTTGTGGGTGCGTAGAACTCAGTGTACAAATGGAATGGTTCCATTTGTAGGCCTACAAATAAACATTGATTTAACAATATAAATTGCTAAATTATAGGGTCTCAGAGATAGAGATAGGCTAACATTAAATGGGGGTCCGTAGCCTAATGCATGTCAAACCGGGGGTCCTTGAAATTCAAATGGTTGAGAATCACTGCTATCTGTACACATATTCTCTTATAGCCTATGGTGGTCCCTGCATGGCATATCGTTTGAAATGGGGTCCGCAGGCTAATAAGTGTCAATTGGGGGGGTCCTTGACACGAAAAAGTTTGAGAACCACTGCATTACAAACACGAAATACGTGTAGCACTATGCATATACTCTACCAGAGAGAAGAGGTTGGAGTGGCAGTCCTCAAGGCTTGCCCCGTTAGCCACCCAATTGGCTGCTGTAGTCATGATCGTCCGTCGTTAGGGTCCTCAGTGCAGGGCATGTCGAAATCGTAGATCGGTATCAATACCGAGCCAGGGTGGCGAACATGGGTTCCCTTACAAGTCTGCCATCACACCACAAGGCAAAACAAGAAAACAAGAAGACTTCAATCTACAGGGATAGACAGCTAACCCTCACTAGAGGTCCAAATAATAGAAATGGGACGCTCGGGGCGAGGAAAGGGCGTATTCAGAAAAGAAAGAAGTGCAGAATGCATCAATAAAGCAAGCCCCGATAAGCTCTTGGGTCTGACTATAATGTTCCGTGGCTGTAAAATCCAAAGCGTGTTGTACGCGGATCAGAACGTTGTTACAATCCAGGTCAGGCGATTCCAAACCCGATCATTGTCAAAGGCGGAGGAGGACATGGAAAGTGTATCCATTTCATTCCACGCAAAGAAACGTCAGCCCGTCTCCATGTCCAAGTCTTGCGCCGATACTTTAATGATTAAATAAGCATAATAATCCAATGGAAAAATCGATATATCCCGTTTTCGTTCTCCTTCTCCGGCGGAAGAATTACATAAAAATATGCGGATAGTCCAAGTCGAGAACTCGAGAAAACGCCGTATCGTTAAAGAAAAAAAGAAAACGTTCACGCGGACACGGCAGAACAATAAATAGCGAAACTTTGAGTTGAGAAATGGCATGCAAAGATATGTGATTCCGTCTGTCTGCTCCGCGAACTGATGCACCACTTGTGATAGTTTTCGAGAATTGCATGAGCTATTTATAGCTTTCTTTCTTTACCAGCACCGTTCCCGTCACAATGTAGCTAGTCTTCCTCACGCTCGCTCGCTCGCTCGCTCGCTCCCTCTCTCTCTCTCTCTCTCTCACACACACACGCACGCACACACGAACAGAACAGGCAACCAAGAGCTGGAATGTTTTAATCCATGTTGCTTTTGGAAGAAAGAAAGCAAAGGAAACAGACCGCAGAGAGCCAAAGAAGCAACGCGAAACAAAAAATATATATCCTTGCTCTTTCACGAGGCAGACATAAAGCAAACTGGATCCAGAGGATCTAATAATAACGCGATCATTGGTCGTTTCATCAAACGCGAAATAGTAGAGTTCTCACTCCATCACCAGCAAAACATTTTGTCATTTTTGGTCCTCCGTCCATAGCAGCAGCAGGCTTCCTATATCAGGGTTGAAAAAAATCCTTCCTTCCTTTCTGTTTGATATCGTTACGAAATATCCTCTCCAGTCTCCCTGCATTACAACCACAAGTTGTGTGTGTTTATAGTCTATACCTCCTCCTCCGAGGCGGCTAGTATCATTTAAACCACTGGTTCCCAAGCACTGGTTCGGGACCCATTTGCGGACACATTTTTGTGGGTCCCTTCATTTTTTTGTTTCCAAACTTTTTTGTTTTTAATTATTATTATTGCAAAACGTTTTCAAAAAGCATCCCTCCAAAATATGTTATAATAATAAATAAAAAAGATCAATGATTTTTCTAAGTAGGCTAATTACAATAATAAATACAATTCCATGAATTAGAGAACAAAATGTAATGTTCAAGAAGTAGGCTAGTGAAAATAGCAGATCTACAAGCTCGCAATGCGGTGCGAAGCAAAGCAACTGTTGTGAGATTGTAGATCTTCTGTTTTCACTAGTTAGGGGGTCCCACTCCCAGGCAAACTAATATCTCTCTTTTGGGTCTCTTGAGCTAAACGCTTCGTGAATCCGGCGCAGATTAAGCGGTGCTAGTTTCTCGTGACGATAATTAAATAAATGTTGCACGCTGGCTGCTGGGTCATATAGCTACACGTTATCTCCGTGTTAAAAGAACCACAACCAGGGGCGTCATTTGGGTATGGCAGGGGTATGCAGCTGCCATACCCTGGGTCCAGGGGGGGAAATAAAAGTTATTAGACCTATGTTGTAAAATTACAGTAAAATAACCATAAATGCAACATTTTACAAATGGTTACTTTAACAAGGTATTACAATTATATTCTCCACACTTGTAAGCCTATTCTCCCCATCTTGACAAAATAGTATAGCCTATTCCTTCCGAGGTTCCCGCAGATCAGACAGCTGCACAGGTGCAATGCATTAGCCTATTGTTAATTGTGGCGCGTTAACTAACATGCCAAGTTTAGCTGCACTTGAACAACCGTTCCAAATCCAGGCTGCCATATCCAGCCCAATAAACCGTAGACACGGGGGAAAAATAGAATGTAGGCTACTAATTAAAATAAATGTATCATGCCTGTTGCTAAGGTGTAGGCTATAGCCTTTTCTGAACTGACGCCACTGCACCCGAACCAACCATAATAAAACCATCCGGACTCCGGAGTCGTCTCGAAGTCGAACTAACCTAAAAATCTCGAAAACGTGCGGACATTACACACCCTGTAGTGAGGAAATCCAGTATGAATAGACTACACGCGTTGTTTAACTCTGATCCTTCACGGCCGGACTACACCAAAAAATGTGCACATACGCGCGTACTGTCCGTGAAGACGCTCGCGGTGTCTACTCCTATGACAAGGAGTAGGCCTACTGTAGTTCACCTCCAAAAGGACTTTTCTATGATTACACAATATTAAAAAAAATATGAACTCAAGTTTCCATCTCCATCGATAGAAAAAAAGTCATTTGGGGGGTGAACGACTTCTTTAAGTGTGCGTGTGTGTGTGTGTGTGTGTGTGTGTGTGTGTGTGCGTGCGTGCGTGCGTGCGTGCGTGCGTGTGTGTGTGTGTGTGTGTGTCTTTCTCTCCTCACTGTATTGATTTTCGTCGTGCGCTCGAAAATAGCCGATCTGCAAGCCTCATGATGAGCTCGGCTATTTTCGGGCGAGCGACACCGTCGTACGGCCGCTGTAGTAGCCCGTTTCGCGCACTATTCGCCACGCACGACTCACGCGCACACACACAATCACGCGCGCACAAACACACACATTGCAATGTAATATGGCAGTCGGTCGGTCGCCAGTCAAGTCTGACTCGCTTTCCTATTTGGCCAAATTAGTGCTGCTCACGTGATCAAAGTCAGGGATTACAGTACACTGATGTTAACGGTGGGACTACACCAAAAAATGTGCACATACGCGCGTACTGTCCGTGAAGAGGCTCACGTATGCGTAAACGCTCCAGGCTACACCAAGGAGGGAGTATATGTGAGGAAGACCAGATAGTCTATGTACAAAACGCATAGGCGTGCTTAAAAAATAGAACCGATCCTATTTTTAGGGAATGCATATCCGTGGTTCGCGCTATCCGTACGCCTGGTGTAGCCGGCTGAATTGATATATATTGGATCTATCCAAAACGCGCATACGCGCGCGCGCCCCGCATACGCACGCATACGCACTGACGCGCGCGAAACGGCTTGGTGTAGTCCCACCGTTACGGTGGGACTACACCAAAAAATGTGCACATACGCGCGTACTGTCCGTGAAGAGGCTCGCGTATGCGTAAACGCTCCAGGCTACACCAAGGAGGGAGTATATGTGAGGAAGACCAGATAGTCTATGTACAAAACGCATAGGCGTGCTTAAAAAATAGAACCGATCCTATTTTTAGGGAATGCGTATCCGTGGTTCGCGCTATCCGTACGCCTGGTGTAGCCGGCTGAATTGATATACATTGGCTCTATCCAAAACGCGCATACGCCCGCGCGCCCCGCATACGCACGCATACGCACTGACGCGCGCGAAACGGCTTGGTGTAGTCCCACCGTTAGAATCTTTGATACGCGCTTGCGCGCGCGCACACACAAACAAACACACACACACACACACACACACTCTGACAGTCAGCTGTCATAGTACTGTATATAGAAGCACCCAGGATTCCCTCAGTTCTGTTGTGTTCTGTTCCATTGTTATTACACAGCAGCGCGGGCTACTCCATTGTTACAGCAACAATCAATGAAAGTGCTTGAAGAACTAGAGTTTTTTTCTCTCTATCTCTCTCTCTCTCTCTCTCTCTCTCTCTCCCTAATGATTATTGCTGTTGTTTGCCATTGCTGCATGCACGCATGCATGGCATCACAATTCTTTGTTCCATGCTTATACCGGTAGCCCATTAGCCTATTGTTGAAAGTGATCTGACAACAGGTGATGTCATAGAGAATGGAGGAGGAGGTCACACTGATTGCGACCGTCAGGGAGCAGTTTACTATGAAAACCTCCACCGGCCGTCCGTCCGTCCGTCCGTCCGTCCGTCCGTCACACGTCACACGTGACCATCAACAAACGTCACACCTTTGTTGATGTTTAAATCGAAGAGTCTTGGTCAAATACTTCTGTTGGTTTCTGCACTGATCATTTATACAATTCAGCTGTGTTTGCTCGTGTCATCATGATGAGGTCATAAATCAGCCATGCCCAAATATAGATTTTACGGGTTTACATGCTTACTCAGTTATTCGTTATGTGAAAGTCCTATGACGTCTATGATATCTGACATCATCATACATACATTCCCTTTTATGCCCATAAATGGAGATCCCCTCTGTAGAACCAGCCACTGACATCACTGTAATGTTAGGGGAACCAAATCCCTTTTATGCCCATATATGGAGATCCCTGTGATGCCAGGGGAACCAAATCCCTTTTATGCCCATATATGGAGATATGGAGATCCCCGTGTTGCCAGGGTAACCAAATCCATTTTATGCCCATATATGGAGATCCCTGTGATGCCAG
Source organism: Nannobrachium achirus (assembly GCF_963921795.1). Taxonomy (NCBI): domain Eukaryota; kingdom Metazoa; phylum Chordata; class Actinopteri; order Myctophiformes; family Myctophidae; genus Nannobrachium; species Nannobrachium achirus. Next base: position 15,885,338 of record NC_137822.1, read on the forward strand.
GGGAACCAAATCCCTTTTACGCCCATATATGGAGATCCCTTATGTCATCAATATTAAGCCCATATCTGTGAATATCTTTGGGTACCAGATGTCTCCATATATGGTTAAATGGTCCGATATACATCACTGGCCAGAAGACCAAGAAATGGTGCAACCTCGCCCTTTGCTTTTCTCCCTTAGGCATCTTACTGGTAGGTAGTTTAATGAGGAATGCAGTATGGTGGTAGGTAGGTAGTTATGGCCTTTGATGTAAGATTTTCACTTTCTAGGATAACTATATTTGCTATTCCCAGATGATGCCCTTTTAGGGTACCCCTCATGCCCATATATGGAGATCCCCAGGCTTTACTAATTAACATAAGTTTTATGCCCATATATGGAGATCATTGTCCCAATGTCATCAGATATATGGGCATAAATGGACACAGGCAAACTAGATGGGCTGTATGGATATCCAGATGTGTGATGTAAGTGTTTTATTCCAAATGTGGCACCCCACAGACATATTTCCAGAAACAAAATCCCTTTCATGCCCATATATGGAGATTTCTGATGTCATCAATCCCAGGCCCTGTAAAAAACATGGTTGCTATGGTAAACAGTTGGTTGCTAGGGTAAACAGTTGGTTGCTAGGGTAAGAAAACATGGTTGCTATGGTAAACAATTGGTTGCTAGGGTAAACAGTTGGTTGCTAGGGTAAAAAAACATGGTTGCTGTGGTAAAAAGTTGGTTGCTAGGTTAAACAGTTGGTTGCTAAGGTAAAAAACATGGTTGCTATGGTAAACAGTTGGTTAGTAGGGTAAACCTTCAATGATACTAATCTGTCGGTAGATAATGCCGGTCTTATATAAGGGTCATTTGTGTACGGTGTGATGTCATACTGATGTCAGCAGTGTGACAGGAGATAAGCGACCAACGGTCGCTTATCTCCCGATTAGGGAGTCTTACTGGTTTATTTTACAGGCAATCCCTATGTGATCTTTTGCGTTCTTATCTGAATTCATGGCATAAAATCATTTCACACTCTATAGTTCTACCCTATATCATCATACTATAATAGCATTAGGTTTATGAAACTAAAAGTGTATGTGTGAATTAAATGATTCATTAAGTATTTAGAGATGAATCAAGCAATGATTAGGCCTATATGGTTTGAATCTTTGGAGATTATGTATACTTTAGTCATCCTTCTGCTGCATGCTGCATTTAGATCAAATAATAATCATGGATTATGGATATTTATGATATGTCTGGGCTTTATAGAGATCCTTTCTGTACAGTATAGGCCTACTAATAATTTATTGGGAGAGGAGAACCCATTACACTGTAGATAGGCTAATGATATTGATTAACTTAACTCAAGGATCCACAGAAGTGGAAAAAGCAGCACACCAAAATGCAGGTGTTTTTTCCATTCATCCTTGAGTTCAGTTGTACCTAGAGCTAAGCACCCACTGCCCAAATCAGTGGCAGCAATCAGAGGAAGTGCACCTGTTCTCTTCTCCTTATCGATATTAACTTAACAGTAATATTGGCGCAATTAAACACAATTCATGCACATTCTATTTAAATTATTATTGGTATTTTTCAAATACCAGTTGATTTAAACGTGAGATGTGTGTTTGTGTGTGTGTGTGTGTGTGTGTGTGTGTGTGTGTGTGTGTGTGTGTGTGTGTGTGTGTGTGTGTGTGTGTGTGTTTTAGCCTTTAGTATGTCTTTCTAAAGAGATAACATAAAAGTTGCCAGTACTTTTAATAAAACATCAGTTAATATAAAGTGACAGAGTGTGATGTTTTGGTCCCATGCATGCACTCTTTAATTGAAATACACAACAAAATCCTCAGAGTACACTTGAGAGTGTGCGTTTATCCAGTCTCTGAGAAACACATGTATACATTATGTGGATTTTACTGTGTGGGACAGTGACTGCGCACAGTGCACACTACGGGAGCTAACCAGTCTGCATTATACAAAACTACCCAACAAACTTACCTGACAACAAACATATTTTCAAATCATTTTCAGTAATATGTAGGCCTATACACTGACTGAACATTTGTATAGCTTTGTTTCAAAGTCTACATTATCAATGACTAATCAGCGACATAAAATACAGACTCATATTTTAATGTTTTTATATAGCAGCCAAGTTTACATAAGATGTTTACACTTACAGTTGGCTGCAACTCGAAACTGGCCCTGTAAAAGGTCAAAGACAAAGCCTCAATCACATAAGACAGTCTACTCTATAATGACAATCTCTTTGTTGAAAATAAAATAGTCAATCTGCAAGCGGTGCCTCGTAATATTTGTAGATCAGCTATTTTCACAAAATGTTTCACTATTATGACGTGCCCAAAAAAGGGACGCTAGGGTACAGGTGGTTAATGTTATTACTGTGCACAGATGTTGTGACACCCTCAAAGAGAAGAGTATGCCATATAGTTGCTTATGCTGCCTAAATTTGCCCTGATGATGATGTCATGGATTCCATCTCCACCTGTCAACTTGAGACACATGGACTGAAATTGTGAGTTGGTCTTTACTTCATAAAACATTGCAAACAAATGATTATCATTGTTAAGAATAACTACATCTCTGAATCTCACTATTTCTCTTGAGTGTTGACTGTAGCGGAAGGGTTTTTCACGAGGTGGTTATATAATCAAGATAGGTATAGAAACACAATATAACAGTGTGTTGGGGGGGATATTGAAGCCTGTATGTATTAGATCAGCTGAGAAGATCAGTGCCAATCGAGCAAATACAGTAGCCCAACTTCATGTGAATTCTTAACACCTGAACGAGTGCTACAGTACGTAATGGCTAAATTTAAATGTGTGCATACTCCTTCAGTCCTTAGGTGACCTTTTCCTGTGGCACAGCATGCTAACGTTGTGAGCAAACATTTCAAAATAATAACATATTTAGTTGCACATGTTTAGCACTCTAGTTTAGCAGTCTGTTATTCAACTTATTGGCAGTCTATTATTCTATACTGTATGTATTAAAGACAGACAGACAGACAGACAGAACTACAGTATGTTGCAGCCAGAGAAAAGAATATACAGAATATATAGGCTAATATACAACCCATAAGTGGGTGAATAAATTAGCAACCGGAATATACAGAATATGTATTCATGCAGCAGAAGGATGACTAAAGTATACATAATGCAAATAGCAGTAAATGTTATGTGGGCGGCCATGTCTCAGGACAGGAGGCAGATCGAAGTGTTGATGTGTCCTTGAGCCAGACACTGAACCCCAATTACTCCCTGTTCACTGTCCAACGGTTGCCCGATGCTCCTAATAGGGACAGACAGAGAGACAGAAAGACAGACAGACAGACAGACAGACAGACAGACAGACAGACAGACAGACAGACAGCTATATTTTCATCCATGCCTTCCCCCTTATCCCTAAACTTCTTTGCCATTTTTTCCCCCTTTTTTTAAACATTTTAAAATACTTAAAATAGCCACTCTACATCAACACGTTGTGGGCTTGTAGATCGGCTATTTGAAATATTCAAGAATGTTTTTCAAAATAGTAAAAAATGGCAAAAAACATTTAGGGAAAAGCGGTAAGGCATGGACGAAAATAGAGCCCATAGTATCTTACCTGCACCCTCATTCCAGCGATCCACATCATATCACCAGTGTATTAACTAAACTACTCACACTTGTCCTCGGTTGTTCATCAGTCAGTCCTACATTCCTACTCACCTCACTTCTTCACCAGGCCACTCCACATCCCTCTCATCTGTCCTTCATTTGCTCTCCCTGTAATCATCCAATCACATTCACTCGTTTTATATCTCCCTGTTTCAGTTCTCCACAGGCAATATTGTTTTCACTGCATTAGTGTGTCTAGCCTCCCCTCAGTTCTGTCTGTGTTATACTGTATGGATTTGTGACTTGTGTTAATGAACTCCATTTTTCCATGACAGTTTTGAATCCTGCCTAGTATGGACTAGGGCAGGGTTCCCCAATAGGCGGCCCGCGGGCCATTTGTGGCCCACGGGGGGCTACTGTCTTGCCCCCACCAACCCCAGTAATAATGGTGGTATAAGAGCAGCAAAAACACTAGTATATCGGCGTTGTCGGGTGGAAACCTCGTTATCTCCTAATGTATACGCTCTTTCGCAAAGTAAAGCCTTGCTTCATCGTACAAGGCTGTCGCACAAAAGTAGTGAAAACAGCAGATCTACAAGCAGTGCTTGTAGATCGGCTGTTTTCACTAGTTTAAATAATTTTTAAAATGATAAATGCAAAATGAACAGTTTTGGACATACAAGATTTTCACCCGACCAAGACGATATCTGAACTGTCGCTGGAGTAGTGGGAACACCACCGTCGCCCCAAGCAATGTTGTGGCCCTCGGCTTGGTACCCTAGACATAATTCGGCCCTTGGGGAAAACTAATTGGGGAACCCTGGACTAGGGCATTAACGACTTGTGATTGTTGCAGGTCGACTCGACTCAGTAAAACGTTGAGTTGAAGTCGACTTTATCGTTTGATGACGTCGTCACTCGTCACATCACACACGATCCACCAAATATTTTGGGGGGTCCCCAGATGATAAACCTAATGTGCAACATTGTTTTCTCACTCAACTGTAAACAAACCAACATAAAGTTAAGTATATGGAGGGTAACTTCACATTTCTAAAGTGCCAATTTAAGGACTTTTTAATACCTCTAAAATGACAAATTAAACATTGTCCAAATTGTCAGATATATCGAGGCAGAAATTGTGAGCATGTAGATCGGCTATTTTCACAATAGAACCATGTTAGACTAAATGTAATGTAGCACTGTAATATTGGATCATTCCGTTCTTGACAATAAGCAATCCTACTGTTTGAATGCTGTACAGACGCACACATGGAGCAAAAATAATGATAGAAAAAAATACAAAGGATTTTCTTCCCCGACTTTCTCTGGTGGGACTTGTCGACTTTTTCGTTAATGCGCTAGTATGGACCATGTTATACAGACAGATATATCCGTGATTTGACTGTAAACCTGTTCATGCTACAACCTGCTAAATCATTGTATTGTTCCTAATTATATCACTTTGGTTGTACACAAACATATTCATATGGCATTTCTTAATACAGATACAATGTGAAGATGAGCAACCTACCAGCTTGCTTCTCATGGCTTCAGGGGCGTCATTTGGGTATGGCAGGGGTATGCAGCTGCCATACCCTGGGTCCAGGGGGGAAATAAAAAGTTACTTTTAAATATAAATCCATGAATGTCTCTTTGTCTATCTGTTCTGGTTATTATGTTGTTAAATTACAGTAAAATAACCACAAATGCAACATTTTACAAAATGGTCACTTTAACAAGGTATTACAATTATATTCTCCACACTTGTAGGCTATTCTCACCATCTTGACAAAAATATATTCCCAGGTTCCGCAGGTCAGCTGCACAGGTGCAATGCATTATTGTTAATTGTGGCGCGTTTACTAACATGCCAAGTTTAGCTGCACTTGAACAACCGTATCAGGCTGCCATATCCAGCCCAAGAAACTGTAGAAAAGGGGGAAAAATAGAATGTACTTCTTGAGATAAATGTATCATGCCTGTTGCTAAGGTATGGCAACATGACTGGTGTCTTGCAAGCGCGCGAAGTCATGTTGCCATACCTTAGCCTTTTCTGAACTGACGCCACTGCATGGCTTTGCTGGCACCTTTACCTCCAAATCTGGGGCAGTGTTCTCCTGGTGAGACAACTCAGTGACAGCTCAGCTCTTAGTTTGCAATATCGTGGGTTGCTCTTTTTTTTTTTTTTAGGTTACAAAAGAAAACTTGGGGTTAGGGGAAACTAATCCACTCACTAGCAGGCCACACTAATAACTACTTCTCTGTGATCTCATGAGTCATGACTCACCCTATGGGGCTGTTAAGTATGACATCATTTTGTAGGCAGAGGAGAATTTCTGCCCCCAGTTTCCGTGAATCTTTTTACTATTTTTACTATTTACACATTTTTCTTCTCTTTGTTGTTGAAAGGAAAGTGTTAGAATTATACTTTAGTCGTTATTTTTTAGTCGTTGTTTTTTGAAATAGCGAGGGACAGAAAATGCTCTGGGGGCAGATTCTCCTCTGCCTACAAAATGATGTCACGGCTTAAAAGCCCCATATGTATTTGGAGGTATACAATAAAGACATATCCTATGAGCCATTTCACACTGTTATCCATGATGCCATATCATCATGTCAATAACGCTGTTTGGGTCCTGGTTAAAAAAAACTGAAACGAGAAAAGAAAAGGGGGAGAATTTGTCAAATTTTACACTAACTCCTGATTTTATTGTGTACGCTTCTTTAGTGCAAAGCAACAGTTGATAGACTGAAGTACTTACTATCCACTTAAATAAATCTATTTCACTATGCCACACATTCCCCCTCACTTGGATTTAGTTGGTTTGATCTATATGAGAAGAGAAAGATGCATTACTGTAATGATTAAAGCTAATGCCTTTGTCTAGACTATCTGTTTATGCTTGTTAGGGTCGGAGTGTGTGTACGCGTGTGTGCCTGCGTCCTATGGGGGGTGAACATACTGAGTGCATCTATGCATGTATGCACGCGCACGTGCGTGTGTGTGTGTGTGTGTGTGTGTGTGTGTGTGTGTGTGTGTGTGTGTGTGTGCCATTCAGTCTCCATATAATTTAGATAGTAGGATAGTAAGCTATAGAACAGGGGGGCACCCTTTTTGATATACCAGGTGATCAGATTCAGAAACATACATTTTTAGCCAATGGTTTAAAGTGCATAAAACCTTTCTCCCGAGATAGTTAGAGTTGATCTTGATATTAAATTATAAGCAGCCTATTATAGGACATAAAAGCATGGTTGTTACTGTCTCTGGGTGATTGTGCCACACCTGCTATAGTACATAAACATGCTCACAGCAGCCAGTATTATAAAGGCAGACTACAGACACACGCATGCACACAGTAAAACCTCAGTGTTCCTTTAACTCAGAGAGTGTACAAATGGAACCAAATACACTCTCAGGGTTACAAATGGATAAATTAACTAATTTAGACCGGAGGTTCTAAAAACACCTTCTAAATCCTATGGTGTTTTGGTAAATTGTCTCCTGAAACTTGAATTCTCTTGACATTATTGTAAAAGTTAAGTAAAGAAATATTTCTCAGACTATAGCAGATGCAAACATGAAAGGTTAATGTAACTACTGTATGACAAAAAGTACCTTATTTATGGTCCATTTTACACCAGCAGATTTAAATTAAGAAAGTGTTGCTGTGTAGGCACAGTTCCTTACTTTCTAACTAAGGATTACACTGCTCCAGTAATGCTCCCAGAGATGTTACAAAATATTAAAAAAGTAGCTTTATTGCATAGAGCAACAATCCTGTATTGTTTACTTGAATAGTTAAACGTTTAGAGGCATGACATTCATAAAGCTTTGTGCATTTTGGAGGATCTTCTTTTTATGAATGTTTTATACTGTATATACACATCTCAAATGCAAGTGTTAATTAACCATGATATGATGATAAGCATTCTTGAAAATATCACAGCTACCTTATTCAGACACATTGATAGGTGTTTATCATTCATGCCCAGAGGAATGTATTTCTTTTGGGAGACATACTTTTGGGAACAGTATAGCCTTGCGGTATCTTCATTAGTGATTGATGGATCACTGTGTAGTGAGTTAACACACACCTAGCAGCAAATTCTCTCCATAAGACCAGATGAGAGTTTCTCCTCTCCTCATGGCTGCAATACCTCTCTGGCATTTCCTGGAGCGCAGGGCGTCTGGCTGAGAAGAATAGATGGTCTGCATTATAATGAACACGGGCTGACACCGCCTCATCCATCATTCCACCCAGGAAAATTATAGCAGGGCTAACCAGAGCTAGACACACTGGGGGAGAGAGAGAGAGAGAGAGAGAGAGAGAGAGAGAGAGAGAGAGAGAGAGAGAGAGAGAAGGCGGGGTGTGTAGAGAGAGAGACAAGGACAGAGAGAGAGAGAGAGAGAGAGACACTCTACTAAAGCACCATAGAGGCTACAGGTTTCTGGCTTTTCTCAGACTGTCGTCGACTCATTGTTTTGTCGTATATTACATAGGAGGACCTGCACAGTGCAGCAGTGGGTTGGCACTTGGGCTATTGTCTATTTGTCAGGCTCTCTCTCTTTCTGTCTTTCCCCTGCCTGTCTATCCATGTATTGGGGATGTTTCTTCTGTCTGTCTGTCTGTCTGTCTGTCGGTCGGTCCGCCTGTCCACCTGCATGCTGTATGTCTCCCACTCTATTTGTCTGTGTGTTTGCTCTCTGTGCTTGCCTGTATATCTCTCATATTACATGCCTACCTATTTCTCTTATCAGTTTGACTGTCTGCCCATGTATCTCTCAGCCAGTCTATCAATACATGATTGTTTATACCTGTATGTGCACCTGTACTTGTCTGTGACTCTGTCCTTCATATGCTGAAGTATACTGTATGTCTTTTTGACAGACTATCTATCCATCTGCTTATCTGCATTGTTTTTCATTTCTGTCTACTTGTTTGTTTCTCTGTTCTGATATTATGTGACCCAACATGCCATCTATAGCCATATTTATGCTCCAGTGTGAAAAGTGTCTCGCAACGATCATTTCTGGCAAGTGCACGGCACACACTGATTTCTTTTACGGCGCGGCGCCAAAGGGGCCAACCATCTAGAACAGGGTTTGTCTGTATCTCTGTCCCCACATAAGTAGACCAATCACAGCTCTGCTCACACCGTCATGAGCATACAGCATCCTTTAAAATCGGCCTGAAAAGTCACTTACAGGTGGCTTGTAATAGATTAAGCCCATATACTTACCTCCCCTTTTCCACTGTAAATATATTTTATTTATTTTCTTCCTTTTATTATTTTATTCTTCTTTATGACTGTTTCTTTTTTTCCCCTTCTGTTATTGATGATATCCTATGCATAGTAATGTGTTCTATTCGTCTGTCATTTAATATTATTCAATGTTAATGATATGAGAAACATAAAAGGTTCCAATGTAAATAAGACGAAAAGCTTACTAGGATCTCCATTTAGTTGGCCTTGTACCAGTGAACTGTACGGTCATGAAACTGTAACTTTCCTAACTTCTAATTAAGTCTAACTAACTCTCGTACGCCAATCACAGCTCTCCTTTCACAACCTTGTCAAGCTTAGTGGTCATTGGTGATGTGAAGGCATAGTTAAAGATAATATGCATTATCACTGTAGCCCAATGCAAACGGATGAAGGAATGTCATTCTTCCACTACAGTCATTTTAAGATGTAGGTTATAATATGCAGGGGGATTTAAGGCATGCCAGTATAACTGATAATTACTGTAGTGTCTGAAATTATTTTCAATTGCAGAAAGCCATGCCGTTATTAGACAGGGTCTTTTTTTTCTCCAAAGATTTGATCTTTAAAAGTATAATCTCTAGCCCTATTTGTTCTATCATTATTTATTTGATTCAGATCATCAGTTAGCTAAACAGCTATTAACTCACTACTACTCTGTCTGGATTGTTTAGCAACTGATGAATCCATTAGATTGTTATTAAAAGAGTCCAGACAGAAATGAATTCTATTTGCTCTTTTTAATCCCTGTTGGAACAGTCTAATGGAGGCATGATGGTGTGCTTTCTCTCTTCCAAAACAACAAAAACTCAGTCCTTTGAGGAACACAGCACTAAAATAACTCTTCCTGTATTTTCCTTCTCTAAAAATCTTGTCCCTCTCCCTGAAATATCGAACCAATGTTCGCTCTAAAAATATTCTTGCACACCTCCCTCCAATAAAAACAAGACCCAGTTTGTTCTTGCCATTACAATACCAATATAATATTTTACACAATATTCTTTTTACAAATAATTGTGTGCATCTAGTAGGGGTGGGAAATATAATCGATATGGCAATACATCACGATAGTTTATTTGCCAATACTGTATCGATACTTCAGGCCGTAGTATCGCAATACTTTGAGGAAAATAAAATATGTTCCCATGCATAGGAACCAATGGTAGAAGTCCTGACACTCCGCTGCCTCTAGATGTCGCTGTACTATAGTAGCTACTTCCCCTTCCCATGGTTCAGTGAGTGAGGTCTCTCGGGAAAATGGCTGCGAACAACGAAAACAACAACATTAGAGCAGCGCCTTCAGCTTTTAAAGCTGATATATCGCAATAGTATCGTATCACAAAGATTCGCAATATATCATGATATTATTGCATCGTGACACAAGTATTGTGATACGTATTGCATCGTGAGATTCTTGCCAATATCCATCCCTAGCATCTAGTCAGTTTTAGGGCATAGGCATGCCAATAGCCACAAAGAGGCTTCAGACTCAGTGGACATTCTGATATTGCATTAGCCATACAGCTTTTTTGGTAGATCAATGCTTAAAACCCACTCGACAGTCCAAGATGATAGGCTATACCCTACATTTTGTTCATTTGTTTTGCCTGTCCTCCTTTTGTGAGCCTAGAGCTGTTGCATCTTTGCACTGTGGCACTGCTACTAATTAGCGTGATGCATGTCTCTGTGTTAGTAAATAATGTACTCAACCAGCCAAGGTCCTCTTTCCCCTTGGTAGGAGTCCATTGTGCCCAATATAAGTCATCCTGATCTGGCATTATTTTACAGCATATGGTAGGTCTGCAATACACGATTTTATGTGCTTTCTAGACAGCAACAAGCTTTGTCTCTGGGCACTGAAACACAATTTAATTATATAAAATAGAATTACTCCTTCTGTGATTTAGAGAGGGCTTTTGTTAAAGTGTTATGGATTTTACAGTCAACCCCATGTTTGGAGGGTTTCAAAATGGTAAGAAGTGTGTGTGTGTGTGTGTGTGTGTGTGTGTGTGTGTGTGTGTGTGTGTGTGTGTGTGTGTGTGTGCGTGCGTCTGTGTGGTTGATAAAGCATGCGCATCTGTTCAGTGCCTTGGCATGATACGCTGAGGTGCTGTGAACAAGCTGTCATTTATCATGGTATTCAGAATCTTTCTTTATTGATTTTGTGATAAACATATGTCTTTATATCAGGACTTGAATGGCAAGAGATGAGGACTTAGAAATTAGATCTGATCTCATAACAACACATGATTAGAAATCTGATGTTATCAGGGCTTATGATGATCTGTGAAAATCACTGATCTACTTACATAACAGCACTGTACTCTGAGTACAGTATATCCTGTTGCATATTATTACTAGGTTGTTACAAGGGATGGGACAATATGAAAATGTCATATCACGATTATTGTGACAAAAGAAATCGCAATTTACGATATTATCGCGGTAATCAAAATCCATTATCCTGGGGCGGAACATTTGCCAAAGAATAGCAGATCTACAAGCTCACAACACGACTTGCAGTAGATCAGCTATTTTTTTGCCAAAGAGATTTGTTAGAGAGCGAAAAAAAGACTTTATCAAGTACATATATTATAAGTACCTTTTACCAACTATAGAGGGTTTAAATATGGGGATATGCAGCTCGGCAAATAAAAGGTGAATTGATCCCAGTGCATGACGGGGGACGATATCACGATAACTGAAATCTCCACGATATGATTATTGTGAGTGTTTTGTATCGCGACAAACGATAATATTGCGTATCGTCCCATCCCTAGTTGTTCCAACATAAAATACTTATGCTACAAGTGATACATTACAAAAGGCATATTTTGACCCGTTGTAAATACTATCTGCACAAATCTATCCTTAAATGAACACAGAGGATTTCATTGTGTGGGAGTATGAAACAGGGTGTTGCTGAAAAAGATCATGCATGCTCAGCAAAGCCTGCCTGCCTGCCTGTATAAATAAAGTTAGACAAATGTACAGTAGGAAATTATATAATGTATTACCAAGAACTGAGGACAACTCATAATTGAATGGTGTACCAGGCATTTGCCATGATGAGTTGATTTATTTTCTCTACTTGCACAAGAGACTCATTGCACCGTGTTATTCTGAGTTTGTTTCTTTCTCTATTCTCTATTCTATTTTGACAGTTTTTAAACTGTGCAAAACATGTTTTGTACGAAAGTAATAATTTCATCCACTCATTTACAAATAAATACAAAATAAATGTGAAGTTGATTTACATAAGATAGAAAAATAAACAGCATCTTAAGACATCTGAAGATAGATTGAAAGACACTGAAGATTTTATACATTCTATTCAAGATTGATGATCAAATATTTGGGAAAATATTTGGGAAAATATGGCCACATTTTGTCCAGCTTAAACAACCAACCAGGTCTGTGCCTTTTTTTGGTCAAATACCAAAGCCAGCGCTTGCCCACCCTGTAGACAATATGCCTTCCGGTGTGTTCCAAGATTTCTAGCGGAAGTCTGCGTTTAACGGACGTTACGTCATGCGGTGCGGGTCTGTTTACATTCCCCAGCGAAAAAACTAAAATAAATTGTAGCTCTTAACTCGCTCTTAATAGGTGTAACATTGCTTGAATCAATGTTTTTGTTTGTATATTGTTTATTGCGAGCGCAACCGACGGAGCAGGAGATATAGACCAGTTAATTTCGTGCAGGGAATACGTTTGCAGGAACACCGCACCGTGAAAAAAATACAGCTTCCGGTGAAATTCCTACGGCGGAAGTTGAACGCTTTCTGCCTTCTATTGTCACCAGGCTTTTCTCTTCGGAGATGAGTAAGCCTGGCTACGCGAGGCTAGCGCTTGCCCTGAAGTCTGCTGTCACCCAGGCGGATGCGCTCATGCGCCTATTGCACGTCGCTTCTCTCCTTAGGGCGTCTTACTGGTTGTTATTATTTTAAGACTGGGTGTGACACCATGTGAGCTTGTACATCAGCTATTTGTTCAATATTATTTTTAATTAGGGCTTAAGTGGTTAAATGAGGTAGACCCTTAAGGAGGTGACACATTGCAACAATTAAATACATTAATTATTTGTATTTATTTACTTAATAAGCTACCGGTACACATTTAATGTGGGAACTCTATTGTGTTCTACATCTTCCATTTCAATAACGCAACATTAAACTCATCATGACATCAGTTAAGGCTCGTACCGGTACAGTATGTACAATTGTACATGTATAATGTGCTACTTGGGAGGACTGAGTTGTACATAATTGACTCCAAGACTTTTAATATTGACTAAGATTAGACAACTTCATCAGTTACTCCATATTGTTCCTTTGTTAGACAGGCAGCAGGCCACGTTCTGAAATATGTCTTTAAAATTCTGAACCCAAATGAGAAAATTAGGCCTGTTTACTGGATTTACTGGTTTGCCAGACTTCAAAAAGAAACGTTGGGCGTTGCCGTTGAGCCAAACATGTTTTCTCTATGATTTCATGGAGAAAGTCATTATGTTTTTACAGAACACGTATTGTATGTTGTACAATATGTATGTATGATTCTTTTTTTTTTTTTTTTTTTTCATGTTTCAATCTTGTGTCACAGCAGCAACCAGCATATTGGACACTGAAAATATGGTTTGAATTGCATTCCATCATATCAACATACAGTACATGAACAGCCCAAGCAGCTATTTCAAACCAGGAGGTATACAATGATATAGACTGTACTGAGTGAGGCGCTTTCATGTAATGTAGAAAGATAAGATTATACCAGATAAGGGCTTGATATACTTTGTTGCGAGTGGTGTTGCGCACCAAAAATAGCCGATTTGCAAGCACACAACGCTTCACACCACGAAGCGCTGTGAGCTTGTAGATCAGATATTACGATGCTCGACACCGGCGCAAAACCAAGTATAAATCCGGCTATAGTGTGCCTTAAGTGACCAGGCGGCATTTCCAGTTGGCTGCACCCTCTGGTGCCACCTGAACAGAATTCAGCAGAAGCCTCCCAGCTCTTCATACATAATGTATTGCTGATGGTCTGCTCAGTTTTCATGTTCAGCTAACTCATTTCACAAAGAGAGAGCACTGCCAGCATACAGAGCAAAACAGCTTCTATCACACTGTTCACGGTCAAATCAAGAATCAACACTGTCACTGCACTGCTGAAAGCGACTGGGTTACAGTTTCTCCTTAATGGAAATGGTTTATACTCGTATGGTAAACCATCAACAGAAAACCACGTATTGACTTGTTCCCCTTCAGTTATTTTCTAGTAACCTCTAAGGACATGTATTAGGCTAACATATATCGATCCACATGTATCTGAATTATTACCAGTAGCACTTTGTCTATATTTAGGTCCTTCATGTAGCATATGTTTCAGGGTAGTTAATAATGCAATCCATTTTCATCTTATATACACAGGAGTCTTTGAGGAGTGTAGGCCAGCTGCAGAATATAGCTATACTGTACTGTATGCTTGCAGCATGGATAGATACGTCTACTCTAGTGTTTATTTTCCTTTCCATTTATTTGCATTTCAATGTTCTTTTTAGTCTACAGTGCAAATGACATACACAAAACACAGTAAATCTCTAACACTGGATTTAGCTGTGTTCATTTATTCTTGTTTGTTTTATCACGTCAGGTCTCTATTCCAGGGACCGAAATGTGTGTATTTTAGCTGAATGATCGGTGACAAAGTTGTGTTGTTGTGCTTTTATTTTAACTACCCACACTATTGCTTTTGTTGTTGTGATTTGATGTATCATGTTCCTCTTTTGCTGCCAGAGAAAATCACTCATGAAAATCAATCTAAACAGCCTTCCCTGTTTCCCCAAAATGTAGCCTTTAGTTGACCTCAATAAATCGACCGGCAAGCGTAAAACACCTCAATTATTGCCCCTAATGTGACCCATCTACAAACTCAGTCTTTTATAAAGAGGGCTGTCTGTGCCGTATACCGGTATGTGTGTGTATGTGGGGCCGTGCGTGTGAGCGGGCACGTGTGTGCATGTGCGTGTGCTTGTGTTCTTGTTAAGCGCAGGTCAAGATGTGGAGAATAAAAGTCAAGTGTATATATTTAGACAAAGACAGCGATGGAGAAAAAGAAAGAGAGAAGAGAGTACAGAACATGTGCAGCAAGCAACACATAAACAACTCTGGATATTGTACAGTATGATCTTAATGACTGCAAACAATGCAATAAAATCGGTTACAATGTATCGTTTAAATTAGTGATTTATAAACTGAGACTGTGATAAAAAAAGATTGTGTATTTAACATGGCATTATTTGATCCAGCAGAGAGAAATTAAGTTATTCTAGCAGCAGTTACAAGTTACAACTGATGACTCATGATGTGTCATAAAAGTGGATACATGAAACTATCAAACACAGTGCACAGTCAATATAACTATTGAGAATGTATAATCTAACCTCTAATGTGTACAGTACTTAGGTATCCAGTGCTGAGTGTGTGTGTGTGTGTGTGTGTGTGTGTGTGTGTGTGTGTGCGTGTGTGTGTGTGTGTGTGTGTGTGTGCGCGTGCGTGTGTGTGTGTGTGTGTGTGTGTGTGTGTGCGTGTGTGTGAGAGAGACAGGCATATCCAGCCTTTATTTGCCCAGAGTGGGGAGGGGGTGGGTATATTAAAATAAAAAATCTATACTAATTGGTAAGCCACTGTATCTTCCCAAAGGAACACCATTGTGGGACAAAGTATAAAATAGGGCTTAAATGGTTAATTGCTTTGTTGATATATAAAAACTACAAAATATTTAAGACTGCTTCTCGATTATTTGATTAATCCAAAAAAGCTAGCAATAGAATAATTGCTAAGAAAACAATTAACAAGTGAGTCAACTCTGGCGATGATATAAATAAGAATAACTATTAACATCTCTACCTGTTCAAACTTCCATTTGGGCATATAATAATAGATGTTGACATGATATTACAAGAATGTTAAATAATGTTTCCTATATATCAAAATATGGATCATACATTGTCTAACATTAACAAGATAAAGAGTATCAATCTAAAATGCAGTCAGTGGAAAAAACCCTTCCTTCTAGTCTACACAGACAGACACAGTCAAGACTGATACATCTGACAGAAATGCTGATTCCCTTGGCAGCAGCAAGTTAGAGTAGAGTAAAAGATAATTGTTCATCCATTTGAAGAGAGAAACCTACAAATCAAATTAGCTTTGTTACATTGAACAAGTCAGGAAAGAATTAGCATGGAATTGATTCCATGAGCTGAGCTAGGGGAGGCCAAGAGCTAGGAGACAATGGGCCACTAATAGTCCTGTCAGAGATATTCAGCACAAACTGAACTTCTGGACAGAAATGATGTTCTCATATTTGGTGATCTGTTTATTGTGCTGACTGAGCTCACTGTTCCATGGGAAGACACAGTAAATGAGGCATAGCCTGATTTATACTACTTTGTACAACGCGATGCGGACCAAAAATAGATTTGTGTTGTGTCTGTAGATCTGCTATTTCTTTTAACATATTTAATGAAAGGAAGAAGCTTGTATACACTGAAACAATAAAATTAACGGTGCACTGAAAGCCATGAGACTAAAAAGCAAAGATTTACCCTGAGGGATTTGGGTAGCACCAATTTGTAGGGAGTTTTGCATTGATCGAGAGAATTTTCCTTGCAGTACTCTACTCAGAACCAAGAAAATAAGTTAGTGTCCTGTGCCCATTGTGATCTACAAGCTCACAAAGCATCGCAAGGCAACTAAATCCACACAAGTTCACCCAAAGCTCCAATTTAAATACTCTTTTACTCAGTACTTATTAGAGGAGCATGCTCCATTTACTACACCATAAACATTTTACTGCAGATATAATTACTTTTTGTATACAATTCTGTGTTGTTACAATTCATTCATGCAGCTAGTCATAGTCACAAGTTTCCATGTGAAAAAGAGAATAACTCACTTTCTAAAAAAAAAAAAAAAATCTAATAAACTCACAAAAGTATTTTCATTCGAATACAGTACTGCATCTAAATTGCTTTTCCTCCCTTTTATTCATGGAACTGGCGAATACAGAGGATAAAATCTAAGATGCTGTTATGACTGTATTCATTTGTAAATACATGCAAAGAAAGATGTAGTACAAGGTGTAGAACTATTGTGTGACACATACAGTAGTCAGCGTTGGATTTCCTGGAGGGGGTGGGGTGGGGATTCATGACTTTGATTTTGATACCCCTCCTTCAGTTCATTCATTCTTATCACTGGTGGGGGTATGTTGTATCCTTGCTTCTGAATTACATACACACATTGCCTCTTGGGAAATGTATAGACTGTCTGATATGTTTCATATTTGACTGATCAAATCACAATTACCGTAAACATTTTAATTAACTAATGAAAGAAAGCGAACTGTGAAAATAGCTATGTGCCTCCTGGTCCAAGCGAAGGTCTGTTTTTAGCAACATTAGCTTGTTTGTGATTGGGGGTTATGGGAATGCAAGCTATAGATGGGCTGAAAATTCTTGGAAAAGACAGAGGGAGAGGAGGGAGGTCTTTTGACCACTTGTGGCCTTCAGAACCCGGGCACAAATCAAAGAGGGACGTGGCAATCAGAGTGACAGATGAACAATACTCCCATTTTCCCACCCCCTGTGAACAGGCCCATCCATCACGGGAGGGAGATTAATTCAATTCATCAGCTCTTTGTCTCCTTGGGCCCCTTAATACTTAATTTATGCTCCATCGTATGACGGCGTCGCTCACTGAAAATAGCCGATATACAAGTTCAGAACGCATCGCAGATGGGATTGATGTGAGCTTGTATATCGGTTATTTTTCACTAAGTATATACTATCAGGCTTAATGCCAGCTGATATATTGCTCAAGGCAGACTTAGAGTGTGTTTGTGGATTTAATCAGGGCTTGCTCATCTTGACAATGAATTAAAACATTATTCTTTAGTATATAGGTCTTCCGAACTTGCTTGCCAATTGTGGCATAATTCCAATCAAGATGAATTCCTATGAGAGGAAAATATTTGCTGAAGGCAAAGAACAAGAACATAAAAACAGTGGTGTGGAAAGCGAGAGCTTTAGTGATATAATGGGGTTGGCAGTTACAGGGGAAAATACAGGTCCAGAAGACTTTTCCTGGCAAAGGCAAGTTCTTGTCTTATTTGCATTTTCATTTCAATAGTAGTTTTAAAACAGTGCTGACCCTGAAACAGAATAGGCCCATGTAGGTCCCAGAATGTCAACAATGCTCATATTAGAGTAACATCGAATCTAACTGTAGTATTTATTCTATACATTTCCCCCATGCATCCAAGTTAAGGCATAAAAAAAAGACTGGCCAAAAGCCACATACTTATATAATATGAGTTATTAATATGGTTTAAGCCAATGTTAATGCTAGTGCAGACCTCTAGTGGCGATAACATGCAACTGACTGCAGGACCTTCTTGAGATGCTTGTTGGTAGGTCTGAATATTGTCCTAAAAGAATGTAAATGTTTAATATTCCACATTAATTAAGTACACTCTAAAAGTTAGAAAAACTGCACCAAAAATGGGTTAGGTTTTAGAAACTTTAGTTACAGAGAGTGTGTGTGGCCACATTTTATTGATACTGATATGTTTTTTATGATTTGTGTACAAATGTATTATTTGGCAAAGAAAACTAACACAAATAATATATGAATAGAGTTGTGCAACTTATAAACACAAAACAAAATGTTGAGTGACACGTCACACTCTTTCAGCCAAAGCATGGCTGTGATTGACTGATTGAATACTTTAGTCAGTAACAAAAGGCCGCAATCCTAGTGTGTTATAGATAATCCCAAATAAATAATAATCATTTCATTCATATTAAATAGTAGTAGATAACTTCCTCTGAGGGAGAAAAGCAAATACTGGCAAACCATGCTGTTCTTATATTTACTCATTAATGTCTTTCTACTGTGGACATTTCTGGATGTAGTGGAGGATACAAGTGTTGAGCCCTTTAGAGGAAGAGGAGCTGTCATTAAAAGGTACAAACCCCACCATTATGTGATCACGCATTTCATTTGAAGCTTGCCCCTATATTGTTCAAACACTTCTTTTACTTAAAGGTGATACACCGTGAAATTTCACTTTTCCTATTTTAAAACCTTTTTTTGGGGTCCCACTAGCACCTTCTATCCTCACAAAGTCCCATTTCAGACCGATGTGTCTTTCTCTGGTTTTGAGAAGGCGAAGGTTAAAAGTATCCCACGGGTTCTCAAAACAGGCTGTTCAGATTTGCTGCCGATTGTGACGTCATCTGCCGATTGTGACGTCATCACACACAAAAAAGAAAAAAAAGATTTTTTTTTTTTTTTTTTCGAAAAAATATTTTTTTAAAAGGATTTTTGGGGGGTGGCGCAGTTCAGGCCAAAGGTGGTACTGCAGCTGAAATGCTCTGAGAGCCATTCAAAAATGAGAGAGGCTCTCTATTCAGGAGTGGTAATTTAGCCTCAAACCTTTTGAAAAACGTTTTTGGGACATAAACAATATGACATAAATACTTTTTAAATGCATGGTGTATCACCTTTAAAATTAGAGAAAGAGCTGTTCGTATTACTTCTTATCTAACCAAGCAATAGACGTGGACATGATGACTAAACAGAAGGCAAACATGGCCACTAAAGCATGGTTTATACTTTGCCGTACAACAGTGTCACACATGGAAAATAGCCAATCTTCAACCTCACGCGTCATGATGACAGGGCATACATTCAACATATGCCTATTGCCTACGCATCAGAACTGCCTTGGTTTATGTAGCTAATGCACTTCATCAATAGAATTGGTGTCAGCCATATGATATAATATAACCCTAAAGAGTGAATCAAGATTAATTGCTGCCAGCCACTTGACTCTCTAATCTCTTCAATCTAATTGGCTTTGACTACTGGCTTTTCACTAGATATCCATTCTGCTAAAGTGATATCTCCTCTCCCTGTGATGGAAAGTGGATTGTTCATAAAATAAATGCCGGGTCTGCTCAAAGAACAAGTAACACACTTTTCAGTGTAGTGAGCTTGCACTCAAATCCTACTCAAGACCAGAATCTCCACTGTACTATATATCCAATAAGAATAAATATTGCTTAGTGTGTGAGGAATGGGGAGAGTATGGACGTCTTATGTTGTTCTGTGCTACTTGTTGCCAATGTGTGTCTTATGAAAACAATCCATGTTACCCATGAGTTATCACAGTAGCACAAATAATGCATGGCTAAACTTACTGTAAATAGGACTCATCATGGTATGGGCTGTGGTTGAAATGGTTAAAATAATAATAATAAAATGTTTCTACTCTGAAATAAATAGCACTTTGTAAAGGATTGGAAATGCCAAGCAGTAACTGTTACCATTCTTTATTTCAATATAGATTTATAGATATCTTTTGACAGTGTTTTACAAACGTTTCAGAAGAGGAGGGAAGCTGAACAATAGCTCCCCATTACATAAGAGCTTTACCTTCCCACAGCATATCAGTTTCACATTTCAAAGTAACTTTTTGTCCCATTCAGGGAACAAAAAAAAAAGTTTTTGAAAGTTATGGCAGAAAATGTAACAATAATATGCTTTGTAACAAAACAACAAAATTCCCTTTTCCAGCAGGCAGGCAATGGAAACCCTGAAATGTTACAATCATTTGAATGAGAGTAAAAAGTAAACCTTATCCAGCAGCGTTAAATAAACAAAAGAGTACTTGAAACCAACAGTTATGAAAAATGGTGTATTAACCAACAAAATATTGGCAATACCAATAGTTCCTAAATCAAGCTACTTGAGTTAATAAAGGGCCAATTTGCCTAAAATCCCTTAAACTTAAACCTGCTTTTACAGTATGTGAACACATTGGTGGATCCCTTTTATTTGCAGGTCTGGTTTGTGTAAAATATGACTTGCGTCCCTTGCATAGTGAGGTAAAACATACAATACAGTATAATGTGCAGTACTTCTTTATGCTCCAAGTATATAGCCTTATCAAGAACAGTCAAATATCATTCAAAGATTCTCTGCTCAGGCAATATTCAACGAGCTCTGAAAGTATTTGGGCAGCAGCAAGTGTTAACTGATGTGATGCGACTACTTTGGCAATTTTTGATTTCATTTAATTTATGCCCATTTATTTATATACTGTATAAGTGGTTTAAGTAGATTCTGCTTTTTTCTGCACTACAATTATCAAGCAATTTAGCATTACATGTAGACTGTTATCAACCACTGTTTTGAGAAACTGGAAATACAAAGCTAAATAGTGTCACAGTTAGATTCAGGTACAAAGAGATCTTGCAAAGACGGTATAGTATTTGTGTCCATTCATTCTGTAGAGGTTAAGACACACATGTACCCTGAGCTGGCTTGATTTTAAATCCCTTCTGTGTCTATTGTACACTGTACTACTGTAAGTGTTCTAGCTAGTAGCTACTGTACCTGTCACGATAAAAATAGAAATACAATACAACAAAGAGTGTCGAGAGTTCTTACAGAAGAAAAGGTCTGGTAATGGTAATGGCAAAAGAAAAAGCAAACAAACTATAATCTACACGGAACAAACTACAGTACTTTAGTCCAGTTTCAGAAATAGCAGACACTTGTAGGTATGCTATTTTTGAAAGATAATTGAACATTTCTTTACATTATTTTGGAAAACAATTGGACTATAATTACATGCCCAAATCAGTCAATTGGTCCAAACACTTGGTGACCATCACTCAACTGAGCAAAGCATGTACAGTTGCACGCTGTAATATTACCACATATCCATTGTACAGTCAAAACATCAATCAGAGACATTGCCCAAATACGTTGGAGCTCAGTGTAAAATAATAATCAATGTTATGATAATAGTACTAATCTAACATTCACTTTCAACATCCATTGTTCACCTTACTGTACAATATTAGTAATTGAGTGCCATGCAATAATGCAAACCTCAATCAAAAAGGTTGCAAAGTTTCGGGAATATTCAATATTCTAACTGTCAATGGGAATTATCAGGAAATGTGTCAAATACATACAATGTGAAATGTGGTGAGTTATTGAGCCAGCAAGTTAACTGATGTACTTCAAAATGATGTGGGCTGTTTGAAAATGTTTAATTAATCAATTGAGCAGGCTAGCTCAATCAAGCTGCATCCCACATAGTACCAGCTAGCTAGCAGAAACTAGCAAGTGTTAAAAACTGAGTAGGGCTACTGTACTTTACTTTTGGCTACTATCTGCTGGTTAGCTATCATAATAACTATAACTTATCCTCTGGTAATATAAACAAATGTTCCTGAAAGAATGTAGTCCTTTGGCTCAGACAGTGACCTATTGTTGGCAGTAGTGTGGGCTGCATATGTAATAGCAGAATGCACTGTGCATGCAGAGGGATGCAATTTAACTGAATTCCTATTTAATGCAAATGCTGATGTATCTCCTCTCACACAAACAGTATGCTCATTAATAAACGGTAAGATTTGAATGAAATTGTGAACATTTCCCAAACTTATCTTAACTAAAAATTACGACCCCACAACACAAACAAAAAACTACAACAAAACAATGAAAAAGTGCATCAGAGGATCCTCTCAAATCCTCTGGTCCAAAAGTGACACGTCATTTGGAGGCAGAAATGAAACAACAATATATGAACCAGGTAGAAAATAGAAATGAAACGACAATATGAACCAGGTAAAAAATAAAGTAGGTTGGATGGAGTATATTCCCAACTTTAACCTATCATTACAGCACCCCAGTATATTGCTAAGGAACACAGCGAGTGTTGAGTTGCACTGAATCTGTCTGGTGGAGGTACAGTATGGGCATAAAGCCTGATTTATACTTTTTGTGCGCCGAAAATAGACAATCTGCTATTTGAATCAGGCTTAAGGTGAGGCTCTACAACTGGTTGACATGCCATCGAAGGCATGTTCCTTGCAGAATACGTATCATAATGTGTTAGATATTGTCGCTGTCGGGCAGAAACCTTGTATGTTTAAAGCTGTCACTTTCCAGGAAATTGAAAAAATATAATCTGTGTTCCATTGAATTCAATTCATTTAGTCACAAGCCCTCATTCATTTCCATTGGTTCAGTATTTATAAAACACACAGATACTTTCACGTTGTGTGCTTGTAGATCAGCTATTTTTGCTACTTTTGTGTGACACACACTGACTGTAGTATTATGAAGTAGGGCATTCATTAAAAAAAAAAAAAATGTTTGAAATACAAGGTTCCTCCCCAACAGCAATGATTATGTGACAATAAAATATCTTGAATTGTATTTAAAGTGTTTAACACCTTAAATGTGACATTTCCACCAGTTATATATTCTATGTTCTACTTCTACAGTTTAAATATTCTTACCTTTTTATAAATTATTTTCTGAAAGCAAACCCAGGTTGCCCTGACCAGAGGTTCTGTTCCCCCCAAGAAGCAGGATTTCACTCTTAACGTTTGAGATATTGTCATAGCATAACTATGAGTTTTTGTTCTTGCAAAATAAAACTCCATGACTGCGAGATGTTCCTTGGAGACAGTACTGGGGAACATTTCTTAGTAGTTAATTAAGTACAACCCTGCTTAGTGGAATACACCTCTGCTATACATCATTGTGCTTACGGTGGTGATTAATAAGCTCAGTTCCAAGGGAACTGGGATGGGATCCCTTCCTGGGAACAACAGACCTCTAATGGATGGTCCCTTCTTAATCGTGCTTCTCTTCCCCACCATAGACTTTCCTGAGGCTTGAGTCCAGCAGGTAATCCACTCCCCTATAGAAAACAGAGAGGGACAAATGTTTTCCTTTTTTCCTTGTTCCAAGGTAAAAAAAACACAGACTCGGAAACAACAATGGATCATTGAAAGAATTATGTAAATACAATAACAACAATCCATTTGGGTAATTTTACGGAAAGAGAGAAATGTGAAAAGGCTTTGTTATTGGGTTGTGTCATCAATTGAACGTCTCCTCCAATAACAGATGTTTTGTTGAATTAGACAGAAGACAACCTAAGGTTCCACTGTGAATTCTGATGATCCGAAAACACAATCTTCCAACACATTGTTACAGCCCTGCAGGTGTCTAGTAATAAGGGAAGCAGCAGCTGTCGATGTATTCAGGCAATCAGTGCCGTGTATTGCTTAGCGGCCGATTTAACAGAAATTACAAGCTGTCAGCTCAACAGTTAAACACAAAACGACTGAAATGGGAAGCCTTCGGCTCAACAATTGAAAACGAATATCTCTGAACGATAAGTACAAATATAAACAAACAGAATAGATGGCACTCTCTGGTCAATAATTAAATATGAAAATAGCAAAGATAAAAGGAGGTAAACCACTGAGATAATAAAAAGGAGATTGAAGGAAAAGGGTCTGCGGGTGGCGCTAAACAAAACTAAACAGAACATGCTACTCACTACAGCTGCCATCAGCTGAAAGGAACAAAATAAACCCCTCGCTGTCTGCACTACCTCGGTGTATGCTAAGATAAAGGACACATGAAAGGAATGGAATAAAGCTGTACAAGTCCTCAAACTGCTGTAAACAAGCACCTCAAACAAGTTAACATTGATGTAAACATAAAACGATCACACAAATGTAATACAGGGAGGCAGCGAGGGAAGGTTGAAGCATACTGTAGGTTTAGGGGGGGGGGGGGGGGGAGTCTGGAGGCGTTCAAAGAAACAAATATGTTGACCTGCCCTAATTGACGGAGAAGTAGACTACACCATAGAACCAGAGATGTAAACACAAAAGGACAGCTACCAAAAGTCAGACAGACTAAACAAATAAAAAAATAAGGTTTCTATTTTTCTCATGCCAACATGAAGAAAAATATCAAACCGTCACTTGTTTGCATTTTCTGCTGTGCAAGAGTAAGATTAGATAATCTAGCTACCACATATGAAGAACGACCAAAACCAATTCCAGTGTCCTATTCCAGCACAACCATATGGCAGGCAACCGCACATTATGCAGAAATACATAGTGCATGCTATGCTGGAAGCAATAGAGTTGATGTCATCTTTTCAAAATGCATCATTACCGTACAGTTTGTGTTTGTTTGCTTATGTAGTAAGACCTGTTGCCCAATCTTTTCCAGAGCTGCAACGTCATTATCGTCATGAAAAGCTCAGGTTACACACGGGCAGAGAGAGAGAGAGAGAGAGCATGGATAGAGCTAGGGGGAGGGGGCAGTTGGACACAGAGAGAGCAGTGTACTTATGAGTGTAGTAGGCCTACTGTGTCCCCTGGTGGCAGGGACAGTGTAGTGCAGACAATATGATCTTTCCCAGTACGCTCTGTGTCTTCAATGACTATGATCAAATGTGAGCGCCCGTTAGGGCGCGATTTCTAGATATGAGAATTTCTAGTTACATCAAGTTAGTCCATTCTTGAGTAACTGTGACACAAGAAGTGCTCTTTTCTTTTTTATTTACACATTCTTTTTACATTTCACCCTGGCCGTTCTGACAGTTTAATGCCTAATTTATGATAAGGGTAATTTCCTCATTCATTCAGAGCAGTTACTTTTGTTTGTTCTGAAACTTTTACTAAATGATTTTAACAGTATGTCTAGAGTCACTGAACTATTTTGTATAGCCCATTTTCACATTTGGTTTGATATGTTATGGTTAGGAAATCTGGTCTAGGATTGCACTGCATACTCTTTTTACTTTTAATACCAAACACAAATGCACGAATGAAGATTGATTAAGCTCTCCAAAGATCTTTTATAATTTCCATAAAAGTCTGCTTCCTCCTTTCAAGCCAGCTACACGTTATGTGCATATTTTTATGAGCACATCTGGAAGATTGCAACGTGGCTTTGTAGATTGCAAAGTTGTGAATTGCAAAATTGTTTTTGGACTGAAACATAGGCATGGTATTGTGGAACTGTAAATTATTGAGCAACTTAAATGGCAGGAGGAATAGAAAAAAACATATCTGAACCGCATGGGCCACTTCCCCTTTAGTAGTTAGTTTAGCTCTCCTTGTTTTAATCCTAATCACTGTATTCCAGGAATGGGTGCACAGTAACATGCAGATCTCATGAAAGTGTTTGGTTTTGGGAAACTTTTGTGCAAACATGCTCAACTAGAGACACAGCTAATATTAAATACAAATGTGTCCCAATTTGGCTGAGAGCCAGTCATTGGATTTTTATTCATTTTCATTTTTTCATTTCATTTGAAAGCTGGGGATCATAGCTACAAAATGATATATTGGTTGTGGAGATTGACCAAACAGTTTTGAAGATATGGCTTATAGAATGATGCCATGCTGAAATACTACTTTTGAGATATTCAAGTTCTAAATAAATTTCTAACCTGCAAATTACCTGACGATCTCTCACATTAATTTAAAAAAGTCTTATTTACATGCAGAGTTAAGCTCTGGCGTTTAAGTGAAATGTAGCCTGAAATTTATGAAATGCTTTAGTGGCTTTATCACATTTTAGTGAGAAAAAAAAAAAAAGGTAATTTCAGTCCCTGTCTAAAGCTGTACTTTCCGAGATGACTGGCTCTCAGTGAGATTGGGACACAAATGTATAGGTGAATGCACAGTGCATGCGCACACACACACACACACACACACACACACACACACACACACACACACACACACACACACACACACACACACACACACACACCTCAAATCTAGATTAATAAGTCAACCAAGTTTCCATTAAAAACAATGGCCATCTGATGTTGATTGATACACGATTGAAGAAGACAATATAAAAATACAGAGCTGTTATCCCCACCCACCCACATAAAATAGACATTTTCTCAGATATTTAGTGCTAAAAAAGGACCATATGCCTTGTATAGAGCCCTGGGGGACTCCAAACAACCAAGTAAATAGGGTTTAAGTGGTAAAACCACACCATGGGACATGTGGACAGAGACTGAACCTACGGTATGCTCAACTGCACTACACCGATATCACCCTGACAGTAACTCTCCATGCTTACATAGCACGTCACAGATTGTTCTTCCTTAATACTTACTGTTGATCTCAGCAACAGACTAATAGGATGGCTGACCGCTTCACTTGAAACAGGCAACTCAGCAATTCAAACTGAACATTATCAGCAAATAGGAGACTTGAACGTCTAAAACAATATCAGAAACTAGAAAAGAAAATTTCGAAGAAATTTTAAGTGTGCCTGCAGCTCGCTAAGTGTGTGCAACCTTGTATAGCAGTTGGTGTTAGCATTAGCATTTTTGCATTAACATTAACATCATTATTAGAATTTTTTACATTAGCATTTTTATCATTAGAAACATTTTTATTAGCATTAGCTTTAGCATTTTTAGCATTATCATTGAATTTTTCCCTTTATCATTTTAAACATTAGGCATTTGTTAGCGGTTAGCCATTGGGACTGTGGGACCACCCACTGAGTTTGAGACCAGTAACATGTTGGGAAGTGGAGCCCAGCCAATAGGAAGGCAGGGGGGTGGGGCTTAAGCAATTACAGATAATTCCTATTTGCCATGTAAGTACACACAGCGAGTTTCGAGACGTTACCATGCTGCAAACTGGAGATATAGCTGTTTAAAGCTAAGCCAATAGGAAGATAGGGGCGGGGCTTAAGAGGGGCGGGGCTTAAGTAATAAGTCCCTATTGGCCGTTTAAGTCCAGACACCAAGTTTCAAGACGGTACCATGCTGTGAACTGGAATAGTGGCTGTTTAAAGCCCAGCCAATAGGAATACAGAGGGGGCGGGGCTTAATCAATTACAGCTCATCCCTATTGGCCGGAAAAAGACCAAAGTCGTGTGTGCATTTTAAAGTTTAAATCACGTTGCTAGGCAAAAGTATGGCAGAGTTATGTGGCGCCAAAGTTTCAGGTTTTTTTTCCGAGTCCCCCATTCAAAGTCAATGGGGTTTTTGGGCGTCGTTTTTTGCGAATTACGTCGCAATGGTAACGCGGATCGGAAAGAAAAGTAATAGCACACCATTCCCGGCCGAGCCGCACGTTTTGATGTATATATTGCGGCGGTGGCGTAAATCGTGCGGCAGTTATTACGGCTCCAAATTTTGTGGGATCATTATTATTAAAGTGATCCCTGGCTAATACGACAAATATGCCTTAATACATTATAATTGTCCTCTATAACTGCAAAGTAAAATTAAAAACACCTTCAATATTTTATTTCTTCTAGAAATAGCTAATCTTTAACTTAACAGGGTCGCAAGTTGATGATGTCATAAATGTCATGTGTGATCTATCCCTATGGAATTTATGGCATGCATGTGAAAATAAAAACAAACGTAATATTTCCTATGGTTAATATGAGCATCAAATCAATATTTCAAATGTGTTTTTTTGCACATGCATGCCGTAAATTCCATAGGGATAGATCACACATGACATTTATGACATCATCAACTTGCAACAGGCATTTCCCCTATTGAGTGAAAGATTCGTTATTTCTAGGAGAAATAAAATATTTAAGGTGTTTTTAATTTTACATTGTAGTTATAGAGGACTATTATAATGTATTAAGGCATATTTGTCGTATTAGCCAGGGATCACTTTAAGTATGGCGGATTACAATAAGTGTTTTGCCATTGCATTGCATGGCAGGCACACTTAACTCTCCCCACGCTTTGAACGTTCACGTTCGCCCGATTTCGCAAGACCTCTCCGCCAATACGGCGCTCGTTCGGTTCGTTCGTCTGATGACTGTAAGCTGATGAGGGGTCGCGCGGCCGTCTACTGTAAACACATTTTCCGCGGTGATGGTGTAAAAAATCCATTATGCGTTAGATCAACGGAGAACAATTCACTTCCTTGTTGATTTCCTCTGGCTGTAAGGCTCTGGGGCCAGTGACTGGTCTTCTTCTTCTTCAACACATAACAGGCAAATTCACATTCATTCTCGCATGACGCCGCCCTCTGCTGCCTGGCAGACCAAAGTGCACTATTGCACAACCAAAAAAAATAAAAAAAAATAAATAAATGTCTGTCTGTCTATCTACTATAACGTCGCAAAGGTAAGCCGCTTTTTGATGGCGCCAGACCCAATAAATAAATAAATGATCTGGCAGTAGGAGAGTTAACTACAGATGACATATGGCTACCAGTAGTAGTAGTCCAGTACGCGTGTATGTGTCTCCCGTAGGAAGTGAGGCCGATCGCCCCCCGCTACCCCCGCCTCCCCGTTCTTTGCTCCCAGACCACGCCCCCGACCGTTGCGATTGGCCGGCTGTACTCTGCTGTACTTCCTGGCCATGTCCTGTTACTGTTGTTGTCGCGTCCCAATCTTATTATTATAGCTCTATGGTCCCAATACGTTCAATTACAAGTCTTCTCTCCCAAGCTTGTCAAATAAAAAATGTAAATGCTTTATCTCAAATAACTCAAAATAGCCTGATTCCACGCTGGCTACTCCCCCCCCCCCCTCTCTTCCCAAACATAATAATAATAACAATAACAATAATAAAATGAACTCAAAATAGTCTGATTCCACGCTGGCTACTTTAGACTAAAGCATCAGTCTCCAGACGTTTTTCCCCCTCTCCCTCTCTTCCCAAACCTGCAGTCACACTGCTTTTCTGTGGGCAGTAATGCCACGCTATTCATGTGGTACAGTAATCGAACTTTACATCATTAGATGGTATTTAGCGACGGTCCAACAACAATATTGTCATCGGTCGGTCGGCAGCGTTGTAAATCACGCGCATTTTCATTTTTCCAAAAGTCCAAACGTCTCCGCGTATTCAAACGTCTCCACGTATGAGATGTGAAAATACTTTTCGCTGTACTGTACTGTACTTGTACTGTACACTGACAATAAATTGAATCTCATCTCTCTCAAACATCCTTCTACGCGTGACAGCACTAGTGCGACGCGACAACAACAGTAACAGGACATGGCCAGGAAGTACAGCAGAGTACAGCCGGCCAATCGCGACGGTCGGGGGCGTGGTCTGGGAGCAAAGAACGGGGAGGCGGGGGTAGCGGGGGGCGATCGGCCTCACTTCCTACGGGAGACACATACACGCGTCCAGTACCCATTTCTGCTGCCGTCCAAGCTATGCCATCATATGAACTTCTCTCTGTCACAGGGTACGTAACCACATAAACCCTAACTTTTTTTTTTTTTTTTTTTCAAAAATAGCAAAAGTAGCGGCAGCTGCTGGCCTAGCACATAGGCTCTGATGCTGACAGCGTGTCGCGGGTTCAAGTCCCGTGCCCAATCTCAATTTCATCTGTCAATTATTGTCCTTCTTTAGCTAGATTTTTCTCTGGAGGACACTGTTGCAAAGCCAAATGTACCGGAGGATTCAAACCCCAAGCCTCCGTGGTGGTGTGAAGGACCTGAGGTCGATTCTTTCTATTGTTTTAGAGATTCTTATTTCAGTGGTTGGGGGCATGCGTACAAGTGGCTAAGTATGTCATTTTACACAGAATAAGCCCATTCCCAAGATACAACGCAACCTTTCATGGGCAGATGTGACTTATGGGGGCTATAAGTGTTACTGTAAATAGCAATAAAGAAACTGCTGGCTTATTGTGTCTAAAAAGACATTTAGCCACTTGTACGCATGCCCCCATGTGTACGCATGCCCCACATTTTAGCACAGTAAACGCGATAAAACAATAGAACGAAGCAAATGAAAACATTTTAACACTCACTTTTTCTTTTCTCTAATTACAATCTAAAATATGAACCCTTGTTGTAAAAAACCTAGTCTATTTTTCTTTTGACGAAATTGTCAATATATTTACTCATCACAGCTTAGTTTTTATTTCGTTTTTATTTAGTTTTCGTCAGTGAAAAAAAAGCAGTCGACAATCATTTTTTGTCTTAGTTTTAGTCGACGAAATCAACACTGCACAGGTGCACCATTGCTCCGACAGGCACCAAGCTGGGCACAAACACTGTTCAGGGGTCTGCCGTCAGAATAGCCACACCATGGGTCATAGGTGGCCACCCGGTGGCCACAGGCACACCATAGCTACAATCCTCACCAAACTCGCCACAAACACTGTTCAGGGATCTGACATGAAAATAGTCACATCCAAAGATCTACACCTCAAATGGCATAACTCTGTGACCATTGCTCTCTCTCATCAGCGCAATATAGGGCTGGATTTGAAGGCTGCATATCGGCCTGAAAATCTAGTATGCTTATAATAACACTTATTCCCACAAAGCAGTGAGTACAAGAATAAACACTGGCTTTTGAACTGTGCCACTATGTCAGGTCTCTAGCTATTAGCTAATCAATGGTACCTTTATAAGGATTATAAAGTTATAGCTAAAGTTATAGCTATAGGAAAGCCCTAACTTGTGAGTCAACAATAAATACTTTATGAAGTTGTTCATCACCCACCATAGTTTATACACAACCATCTGTCTAGCGAACACAATTAGTCATATTCCATGATGCATAATTAATTGTATACTCTATCACCCTCAATTCCTTCATCCTACCAAGGACTTTAAGCACTTTGTTATGCCACCAAAAGTTGAGTTTGCATTCAGTCAAGATATGTCTTGACTGAAGCAGTGCCATTTGTCTAACTGTGTTCAAGAAAGCCTAACTGCTCACATAATGTAGCCCTATTCACCGCCATTATTTACTATCTTTCAATCAGTTATTCATTCATTGTGATGAATGAGATGCTGCCAATTACTACAATCTCAAACACCCATCACTATAAAATACTGTATATTAGAACAGACATCAACGTCAATCTTAAAAAAGAAAAAATATAAATACTCTCAAGTCGACTTGATCCCATTACATTACTTAACCGATATGTTATTTCACTACGTTATTATACTGCTTCAGGCATATATAAGAGAAGATCAGCCTGCTGCCAAACTACTGTCAGCCTCACATCCAGCGCTTCTACACTTAGAACAAAACCGTTTAAGTTGGCTGGTATTTACTGAGCATTGGCTGACTAGAATTTCAGATGTCTGTTCAATATCAATATTGATGGCCAACTTGGCTGATAACCAAAAAAACTTTAGTTTTTTAGTTTATTATTTGTATTAAATAAATAAATATTCAAATCAAAGGTCAGTATGTGCTTTCCTCAATATATTAGACTACTGAAGCCCTCCTGCAATACAGTACACACCTGCAACAAACTCACAAAGGCCTTTGTCACGCCGCAACACCAATAGAATTATGAATCCTCAATTCCTCATATTGCATGTCCAAACTGTATCTTTCCAGGATTCAGAGCGACAAAAATGCACCGCTTCATGACGCATTTCGAGCTTGTAGTTCTGCTATTTGTTATGCTTTTGTGTGACGCTGTAGTGTGATCAAGTAATTCATTAATTTATGAAAAAACACATGAAGTTAAAATATGGAGATAAGGTGTTTCTGCCCGACAGCAAAGTTACTTACAAGTACTCGGCCAATGACATGGAGTGTTGATGCAAACCCTGCAGTTGTTAGCTTGTACATCTGGACAGCAGAATTGAAACCTATTGAACCTAGTCAAAATATGTTTTGGAGTATGCAGCTTAGATAAGATCCTAGGAGGAGTGTTGTTTGCTTGACGGGTGCAGTACATTCTCTAAGCACTCACTCACCTCTAATATCAAGACCACTTACCCCATTGTTGCTTGAAAACCAAATTATTCCAGCCCCATTTGTAGACTTTTTGATGTTTTCATACTCTAACCTCGCACTTTTGTACTTGACCTTTCACTCTGTACTTAGTGTGCCCTTTTTTCCCCTCTGCACCAAAACTCTTTGCCAAAAATATATATTATATCAATATTTTTGGCTAAGTTTTTTGGCTAACTCAGAATATGGACCTTAGGGTTCAAGTGGTTTATATAAAAAAGGCGAAGAATACGTTTTTTATCACACAAAGATTTGGAGGACCCCCTGCAGTAACTCTGAGGACCCCCTAGGGGCCCCAGACCCCCAGTTGAAGGCCCCTGTTCTAATACAATTGTAAACTGTAATTGGTTAGTTACAGCACTGCCCAGCAGGTGTATGTCTATTGATGGTTTGAGACATATTGCTGTGTAATCTATACACAGAGCTGCTGATTGTGGCACAGATTTGTGAGATGTATTTGTTTCCAAGACGAGCACCAACCAGCACGTATAAAACCACATAATAAGTCAATCACTCATTCATACCTGTCTATGGGGGTGATGATGAAGGGGATAGTGGAGAGGCCTATAGCCGTCGTCGTCCACTTGCGAACAGGCAGTGGCCACCGGGTAGTTCTGCCCAGGAGGTAAAGCGAGGCAGCACACACACGGTTGATCGTGAAGCCAGGAATGGCTACAGAGGCCAGAGCCTGCCACACGAATGTGTCCACCACTGCTACTGCTACCCGTGTTGTCTTCCCTGGGTTGTCACCATGAGCCTGGGGACAGAGGGGTCGTCATAGTTAAGTGCCCAAATGTAGAAGCTTCTCTTTCAACAAACAAAATTATATTTTCTTTCTTGTTGGTGTAATAGCAATATCATACAGACAGACCAGTACCGTAAGACTTACAGCACGATACTAACTTTAACTTTTGAAGTGTTAGTAATATTTTAATTTCTCTCTTTATTGCCGACACACAAGTTATACCTTAAAGCACACTGAAACAAAGTCTAACTTCAGATGCATCATGACACATCAGTGATTTAACCTGGTGTGACTAGTCATTCAAGGTCTTTCAAGGTCTTTTCTCTGTACCACCTATGGAGAGTGAACAGCTCAAGACGACCACCTGCCCGCTGCAACACCAACAGCACCCTCATTGCCCTTCCCAGCTGAAGCCTGACCCCATGTCTTGATGAACCATCATTACAATGTCAGACATGCAGTGATATCTGGTGGAAACCTAAGCTGGCTCAAACTTCAGCTGCTGGTCCTGGGCTTCTCCCCAGGATTTAGGAAACCAGTGACGTGCCTGAAATGCTGCATCAGCTGAGGATGTGCAGGAAGTTTAACACGCTTAAGCCCAATTTAGACGCGTCAAACAAGAGATAAATCGGGCTTTAGGCTGTGCCTGCCAGAGCTCAGGCAGGAAGAGAAATCTTACTGTTCATCTTGTCTGTGCCTTGTTGCCATATCAACTATTGTTGCCAACTCAACTATTGCTTTGTTTCCATCATCCCACCATTCTATTCAGAGCCTCTACTATTCTAACAAATTCAGTTTATTAATAACTTCCACTTTGTCACTAGTTGCCTTAAATCTATCTTTGTCATAGCACAATTCCTCGATCTGCCTGTAATCTAATGCATCATGTTCAGTATGTTTTGGCTAAATTTACTTCAGAACAACAACTTCATTCAATAAGATTAACATGTTAACACTTTACAGATAGGATTTGAAGGTCTACTCACTGTATGTAAATAAAAATACCTAATGTCTTACCACAGCGGCTTTCTTCCCTTTGTCCAAAGCATCAGCTGAAACATAGGCAGTGGCCACAGCATAGCTGGCCCATACTGCACTCACTGGCACCAGGGCACGGAACGCCTCCCCCACCTCATTGGCATATCCTGTGTGTGGGTACATCCACATACAATAGATAATTCATTCAGTTTTAAGACACACCTGCATATATATCCAGCCTACTTTTATGAGTGCCTACAATTGATTGTCTTGTTTAATTTACTTGAAATCCAGAACTTTTTCTAGTGAATAATGTGTTATTTTTATCGATGTAGAGTACGGTAGAGTATGTTTATACGATAACACTACAGTGGGTGGTGATGGTAAAAACGCAATGTCTCCCATGCCCAAGGAACGTGCTGTCTTAGCTCGGCAGAAGAAATTTCCGTTACGGACCCCAATGATATAATAATGATAAATCTTAGTTATCTTACAGAACGTAGCTTTAAATTAAAGCACAGTACAAGAATGAAGTGACACACCTCCAGCTCAACAGCAAAGAGATGACATAAATCGCTAAGGATCACATGATGTAATGTGACCCTGACAAAATATTGTATTTGTCCAGTTTGTTTTGGTTTTAATTATTTCAGAACAGAAAATGTGCATTTCATACAGTACAAGATGCTGTGTATCCATCTTCAAACTCCTATAGTGATTTAGATTTTCCTCAGATAAATATTGATATACTGATATTTAGGTCTGCATACAGTAGTACATGCCATGGCTGCAGTGGCTCTAGAGGTGCAGTGTTTGTCTGTACCGGTCAAAGTGTCCTTGAGTAAGACACTGAGTAAAGACATGCCTTGCATGGCTGCCCCTGCCATCAGAGTGTGAGTGAGTGAATGTATGAATGCAATGCATCTCTTGTGAAATGCTTGGTGCTTAAAGGTGCTAATATAAATGCAGACGAATTAACTCCATTTTGAATCACTCATAATTAAGAAGTAGTTAAAAGAAGATTTTAAGTATGTCTTGTCTAACTCTCAGAGTAATGACCCGGACATTAAGAAAATTAGTTTGGGTGTTTTTGAAAAATGCTGCTCAACACAAACATCTACAATGATCTTACTAAGACTGGACTTATTTGCACTACGCAAATCTGAGGCCAGTGATTGCCTTTATTCAATTGAGTAGGTCTAGCACTATTTTGTATATTGCATATATCATCCTGACACATGATAAAGTTGACCTCCACTTCTACTGGCTGGCAGATGAATATGCACTGTCCATTCTATCAGGGTTGAATGACTAACATGCCCTTGGCCTGTCATTAAGGCATCTCAGGAGCCACTAGTGCCCCATGTGGCCATGAATCAAAGTAAATAAATAATGACTATCATGAATGAATGGTCAAATGCACTCAGCTGTATTATTTTGGTTAGAATCATTCTTAAAAGACTGCCAAAGACCATGTGCTGTCTGTCATAATGCCTGTACATTAACTGTTAAAGTCCTAAGTCCTCTGGCATAAGTCAATTAATGCTGTATTCACATGGCCCTAATCAACTGTTCCGGTGCATGTTAAACTGCATGACTGATACTGGTATGATATGATATGATATCCTTTATGTGGCTAAAATGATAAATACAAGATAATCCTCCAGTGACGCAAATTCAGGCAATACATTATTATCTGATTCAAATCCTGCCCTGTACTCACTCGGTTGTTGACCCTCAGGATGAAGGCTAGGCCTGTCACAATTATTACTGTACACAGATCGCCAAATCGCTTGAGATAATAGGAATCCTTTAAAAATATATAATAATAATGTACAATAATCAGCGACAGATACACAATTAAATCATTAATCACAATTAATATTTGAGCGACAATTACTTTTCAAATCGTGACAGCCCTAGGGGCCTATGCACTGTACTGTACTGGGACAAACATTGACAGCTGTATCATCTATTTTTACAGCTGACCAGCTCTATATTTAGGCACAACAACGGCAGTTTGTGAAAATGACCTAACCTCTTTACAGAAAATCTCAATGCACTTTAAACAAGAGCAATTGACAATTGGATGATGTATACTCATTCTAACATGATCCACATTAATCACAGACATACTGTATGGTGCAACACACAAGGCTACATTGACCTAGCCTTGGATCAAGACTTATTGAAAGCAACTTAAGCAAGGCTAAAGAGCCATTTCTCCACTCTTGCTTTTGGCTGATATTTAAATCCCTGTTCTGTTATTCATGTCCACATTGTTTTGAACATGAGTTCTTATTTAAGTTTTGAATGTTTAATAGTGTTGTTTTGTGGTTTTGGCTTTTCTTTTCCGTTTTATTATCATGTCATGTGTACCATTTCTTTTTCTGCTATGTAAAGCACTGTGAGCTGCATTTCATGTAATGAAAGGTGCTATACAAATAAAGTTTATTATTATAATATTATATATGTATTTTAACGGTTTCACATTTGCATATAATTACCATAGATAGATACGAAAAGTAAATGCCACTCTCGATAAAAGACATCAATCCAAGGCTAACATCTAAACTTAGGAGAACATCCAGAACAAATGGACTGTCAGGTCAAAAGTTTACTGTAAAGAAGTGTGCTGTTGTCAGTCAGCACGTCATCTACTGATAGTGTAAATTGTACTCAGCACAATCCATCCAAGTGAATATTCTTAACACAACTCACAAGCCAAAACAAAGTTCTCAAACATTAGCTCGCGAGTACTGGCAGTCAGATCAAAAGTGCTGCCAAGTTGCCAACATATACCAATCTGTAAGATGGGTATGTCTGTGTATAATAACACGGGCGTTTCTTTGGGATTGAATGACTCAATCAATGCTAAATAAATGGTCATAACACCGGAAACATGCTCTTGCTTAATCTCCTTTTACCCTATATAAAAAAAAACTTTAAGCTTACAGAGACAGATACAGAAAGATCATAACAACGTTATTGTTCCCGAGTCCTGCTGCTGCAACTTGTCATGTGTCGTGATATTCTAAAAAGATCAAAAGGTGTCCTTGAACAGCCCAGCAGACAGTTGTCAGTCTTGTGGTGTTTAAAGACTGGTTCTTCCAACCATGCTAACAACTAGCTAGCAAACATCTGAACTCTGGTTTGTAGCTGTTAACCTGGTCCTGGGAGTCACACATTATTATGTTAAAATGACCTCGGTAACGTTATTTACGTACCTAAAAAGCGAACCCATGTGTCGCGATAAATGTCTACAGCTTGGCTCGGTTTCTCTTCAGTGGGTTCCATGATTCTCTCGTCAGTCACTCACGACATCCCCCGCTGCTGCTGATCAGAGCTAGGGCTCTGCTGCTGAGAGCCTTACCTGATTGCAGGCCACGGCACGGGGCGGAGTGACCGCGGCAAGGGGCGGAGTGAACGCGGCGGTTATCGTGGGCTTCGGTGACGTGTGCAGTGGGGCGACGGTGAGATTCGAACTAGTGATCTCTGGCACTCAAGTCGGCGACGCTATCCATTCAGCCATCAATGCTGATGTTTATCGAGGGCTTGCCCAGGCCTTACGGCCTGGGCATAAATATAACGATTGCATTCACCACGGCTTCGTAACTCGCGCGGCGCTCCGCCGGCCGCGCGGCCCTGGCCCGCTCTTCGCGGCCACTCGCGCCTGCGGCGCTCGGGGGCGAAGAGCAGGACCAAGGTCCGCTGGCCTTCGCGCCGCTTGCAATGTCGTGGACAATAATCAAACGCCTCCGCCCACCGCCGCGTTCACTTACGGTAGCGTTCACTCCGCCCCTTGCCGCGTTCACTCCGCCCCTTGCCGCGTTCACTCCCCTTGCCGCGTTCACTCCCCTTGCCGCGTTCACTCCGCCCCGTGCTCCGGTCTGCAATCAGGTATACTAGGCTGCTGATGTGCCGACGAGTTTGTTTCAACAGGGGGCGGGGCCTAGCCGGTTTCCATTCCGCTTTTAATCAGTGCCATCCGGTTTAGAGCCCACCTACTGCCAAAGTGTATCCGTTTTTTTTTTGTTTTTTTTACTTTGACTAGTGCTTTAAAATAAAAAAATCACACCCGTGTGAACTGAGCGGTGGTTTACCCACCAACCGGTTTACCCCTCCCCCCTTCCCCCCTGTATGTGTGTGTGTGTGTGTGTGTGTGCGTGTGTGTGTGTGTGTGTGTGTGTGTGTGTGTGCCTGGCCTGGCCTGGCCTGAAAACAGCGCCCCTCCCTTAACATGTGTGGTCATAAAAGGTACTACACCACAGGCTTGAGGCTACATACAGACCCACCCACATACAAACAAACATACCTACACACACGGCCACGCTATGGAGACGGTGTGACCACCGCTCAAAAATTACACACACACACACACACACACACACACACACACACACACACACACACACACACACACACACATATTATATATATATATATATATATATATATATATATATATATATATATATATATAGATATATATATATATATATATATAGACAGCTCGGGTAATGTATTATGTAGGCCTATACACACTGCTCAACACGAGAACATTATTCACATGCAATATAAAATATAAATATTATCCATATTATCCAGCAATATGAAAACATTAGTGCACCACCTTGACAAATATGAAAACATCATTCCAAATAGCATTAACCACACGAACCCCAGCGATGTGAAACTGATTTAATAAAACAGCTATTTTGAATAGTAATTTATTATTATGAGTATGAGTTGTAAAAAGGGACCCCAATTGAAAAAGGCTCAAAAGCTTTCTTATGGTGTTATCCATTTAGTTGACCTTGTTGTACCGGTGAACTGTACTGTCCTGTACCTTTTCCTATGCAAACCTTGTGGTGGCAGAAATGTATAGATCGACAAATATATGACCTCCATTCAACTCCATTCAACTCATTTGAACTGGCTTTCACAGGGCACATGCTAATTCAACTCTACAGCTGTCAATCTAACAGCTGAGTTCTCTCCCTTTGCTTACTCCATCTGTCAGCAAATCTGTATTTCTGTATATTGCCCTTATCTTTAGTACATGTCCTTATAAGACCATGTTTAGAATAGCATCTCTGTTAGAACGAGAGTATAAGAACTGTCTGAAAATGAGGCAGAGGAGGCTTGTGCCCCGAGAGGGCTGACAGAAGCAGGCCAGGAGGCCTGGCTCAGATCTGTTCTGTAATGCTATTACTCTGTTCAACTTTTTGCCTTTTTAAATAAAACATTGTCAATCCTTCATCCTTGTGGAACATTCATTTTTCCATCATAACCTCTAATAAAGTCTTCAATCAATCAATCAATCAATCAATCAATCAATCTGCTCACATAAGCAATTCAAAGGAACTTTATTGGGTCGTTCTCCATGCCCAGGTATTCTGCCAATGTATTTTCTCTTTTTAGTGCTGGATAGATAGCATTCCATTTAGCTTTGGTTTTGGGTTGTCTCTCTCCAGTATGTGAAGGAGCTTTCTTTTTCTTTTCTTATAATCTGGTTTTGTCCAATGGGTTTTCCTGCTTGCGTTTGTGCACAGAATCCCTGGGCCAGCTGACCAAGGGAGCATCCCTGTAGGTTTCCTCTATGAATGTGGAGCGTGTCTGGGTTGCTTTACATAAGCTATTCAGATTTGGAAACAGTGCAAATTATTCAGTCCATTCACCACAAATAAGGATGTTTACATTTATTGAAATACAAGTGCATGTGTTATGTGTTTGTTCTGGATTGTCTGCCTTACATTTGTTGTGTTTCTGTGTCTGCTGATTATCTCTAGACCGGTTATTGTAAACTGGCAAAGTGAATTTGTCCCTGTCTATTGTATGTCGTATTTACAATTTAACTACTGTAACAGTATGTTACTGTATTTTTACAGCGTTTTGTCATTTCTACCATACCATGTACTACAATAAATAACTGTACATCAAAAGCACATTAACTAAATAACTCAACTTGGTTCCCAAATGACAATTTTGAAAATTAGATCTGATGGACTGGCAGCCATCGTGGACTTGGGTTAGGTGGCGCAGTCAGTAGTGCTGTCGCCTCAGAGCTAGAAGGTCCTGGGTTCGATTCCCGCCGGGGGACACTGTGGGTGCTGGGGGCGTGTTCCCTCCTCCGCGTCATCAGTGCCCACACCCTAGGTGGGGTTGGCAAAAGGGCCTTTCTGTGTGGAGTTTGCATGTTCTCCCCGTGTCTCCTAGGGTAGATACCCTCACAAAAACATGCAGTAATCCTGGTCTCTATAAAGCCTCCCCCTGGCCAGCCGGGGCGCCTGATGGAGGGGAATGGAACTGGTTGGAATAACGTGTTCCTTCCACGTGCTACGTCCAACCGGGGAAGCTCCCCCTGTCAGGTGATAAGAAGCGGCCTGCTCACTCCTCATGCAATGAAGGAAGCATGAGCTCAGTTCGGGGCCCTCCCCAGGTTGGCAGAGGGAGAGTAGAGCCCAGGATCACAGCTTAGGCAATTGGCACTGGGTGAAAAAATGGGTTACAAAAATCGTGGGATAAAAAAAAAAAAAAAAAAAAAAGTGTCATGTGAAGCTCATCAATCCACCAATCCTCAAGCTTATCAGACATATGCCCCTCTCATGGTCCTTATATGGCTCAATATTATGACATCACCCTCTACGTTTATATCAGGTCGCACTTATTGATGGTGACGTCACCAAGAATGCTGGTCCCTCATTGGCTTTTATGGCGATGATGATCGTCATCACGCGATTGATGACGTCACTCTCTGTTTTTTTCAAGGGTTTTCCCATTGGATGATGTCACTGTGTGTTTACCGAAGGGTTTTCCCATTGGATGATGTCAACGCAGACACACACAAGGGGCCAAATGCCTTTAAGGCTCTTTTTTCTGTAGTATTTTTTTATTCTTCCCCTGTGGTATTGGGGTACACAGCAGGATGTAGAACGTGTCAGAATCAGAATCTGCTTTATTGTCACATCACAGGTTTACAGAAGTAAAGAAGTGCCAAGTGGGTGAAATCGTATAGTTATTTCCATAGTAGAAAGAAAGTGAAGAAAAGAGGGGGGGAGAAAAAGTAATATATCTACATATTTACACATGGTACCTGAGATAAAATATGAAGATAAGTGAGCATAGAATCAGATGTGTACTGTGCATGATATACTTATGGACATTAGTTAGGTACTTAGGTCTGTGCGTTGTACATGGTCTCAGGGGGTACATGGCTATGAAAAGGATGAAAATCACTGGGCCTACTAACCCTGGTGAAGGGATATGGCTATGGCTATATGTGGTATGGTGTTGCCGGTTTAATCTATTACCATAAAGTGATATTTCCTTATATGGGGTTGTGGGCATCACATCATTATGACATCGCTCACAACCCCCCATAAGAGTGCTCACCTGCCTTCTCCTGGCAATGAAAACATATTAACCGGTACAATGAATAGTCACTATCACAATCAGTATCGGTATAGGTCGCAGAGGAAAACAGGAAATAATAACAACCCTCTACCCTCTGGTTGGGAAATAAAGATTGACCCACAGTCAGGATGGCCGTACTTTGTAGATCATAATAATCACACAACAACCTGGAATGACCCACGGCAAAACACGTTATTCCAACACCAACAGCCATTCCAACAGTCCCCGCCATTCCAACCATTCCATCAGACACAGTCCCCACTGCAGCAACACTTCCGGCAGTCCCAGCAACGTGAAAAGACTCATCAACAAGAGCTCCAGCAACCACAGCAGCAGCACCAATCAGTGGATATCACATTCCAAATGCCTCCTAAAACAGAGACCCAGGACTCAGCAACTGTTCCACCAGAGGTCCTACCTGGTAAGGTTGAAGGTGAACCAGAGGCTCAATGGCCAACTCACCCAGGCTTGGCAAAAGTGCAGGAAATTTTAGAAAGAGTTGCCAAACTGGAGCAGAAGGTGAAATGTTTTGATGGGAAGAAGAATGATAAGAAATACTTGCAATTGGAGGAACTGTTAACCAAAGAGCTTTTAGTGCTGGACTCCGTTGACCCAGAGGGGCAGGTGGATGTATATCAGGCAAGGGGTGATGGTGTCCGTCGTGTGCAGACCATACTGGAGATGCTGGACCAAATTGAATGAGCCCCTGACGAAGCCTCCCTGAAGAGTGACAGCCCTAACAGAAAGGGGGGGATGTAAATGGCAAGAGATAATACTGTAGAAAAGAGAGGGGAAAGAACCTGTTGTATAGCTATTAGTGAGCAAGTCTGCAGCGATCAATCTCTCATCATCCTCTATTTCTATGGCTATTGATGGGATATCCCTGGCACAAAGCGGCCTAACTTCTTCTGCAAATTTTCACAAGGTTGGTTAAGTCGCTGACATACAGTAGTTAGCGCTATGCCCAGGGGGTGTACTTGTAAGTTGTACATAC
The DNA here is from genome assembly GCF_963921795.1 of Nannobrachium achirus. NCBI lineage: Eukaryota > Metazoa > Chordata > Actinopteri > Myctophiformes > Myctophidae > Nannobrachium > Nannobrachium achirus. Next base: position 15,927,999 of record NC_137822.1, read on the forward strand.
ATCAAGCCGACTCACGCTACAGAAACAGGAGATAGGCACCTGTGGGCAACATGGCTCAGAACTGTTGGTTCCCAAGGCTTTCTGTGTGTGTGTGTGTGTGTGTGTGTGTGTGTGTGTGTGTGTGTGTGTGTGTGTGTGTGTGTGTGTGTGTGTGTGTGTGTGTGTGTGTGTGTGTGCATGTCTGTTTGTCCGGAGGCTGAGCTAATCTTGTAAACCGCTGGACCGATTAATGCCAAATTTCTTGTGCACACTGCCAGTAGGCTAACTTTGTACAGTGGTCTACAAAAATTTTTTTTGCGTAGTTACTACAAGTAAGTATTTTACTTTTTAATGGGGCTTGGATTGGGCTGATCAACCATACCCACGTTTGGAGATGACTTACGTCCATCATAGAGTCACATATAAGTTATAACTGTTGTGTGTACTGTAAAGCTTATTATTCCAGTACACCAAGAATGTAGCTAACAGACCATCGGCGAATAGTCTCTCGAGACTGTACTAGATCAAAAATGTGTAAAGAACAAAAACAAAGGAGAATGTCATAATGAAAATGTAATATAAAATATACGTTCCCATTATGTGAGTAAATATTTTACATTGAGTGTTAATAATTCATAAATAATCAATTACCCGTATTTCAAGTCTAATTACATTACATTGTGCTTCATGATGAGAAAAATAAGATGAATTTAATTTATTTGCCTCTGCTGACCTGTGCCAGGAAGCTTTGGTGTCCGTTTTGGTTTCAGTTGAATACTCTCACAGGTAAATTAATGCTGGGCGAGTCACATTCTGTGTTTTTATGAATGTGATTCAATGAGTCGTGGTGTTGTCCAAGGATACCATGCTCAGCTTTCGGGATCCCAAGGATGTAGCACCAAGCTTTTCCCTTCTCGTTGACTCTAAATCTTATTTAGATCCCCTATTTGTAATCTATTGACTAAAATGTCATGTGAAGCTTCACCAATCAAGAGTCAACCTCCTCCCCTCCATGGGCCATACATACTGTAGATTTGTATGGCCCATTTGTCCTACTTATGCACCAGTAATATGCGCCAGCAATTTATATCAGCTCGCAGCCGTCGCACTTATTGATGGTGACGTCACCAAGAATGCTGGTCCCTTATTGGTTGTTGGTCACCACCAACAGCCAATAAGGGACCAGCATTCTTGGTGACGTCACCATCAAAGGGTTTCCCAATTGAATGACGTCGCTTTGTGTTTTTTCAAGGGTTTTCCCATTGGATGACGTAAGTGAAACCTGACCAATCATGGAAATTGGCCCACTTATAGTCTGCTCATCAATCCACCAATCCTCAAGCTTATCAGACATATCCCCGCATATGCCCATCTGGCATATGCTATGCTACAGGCATAGACATTTTGTGATTATTTGAATTAAATTAAATCACCCTTCCTTTACTGGTCCTCACTAATGCTCATTATATGACACCATTTCCGTCTCACTCTGTGTGAGTAGCCGACCATTACCAGTGGCATCATCGGTAGGCATGTTTGGTCATTTCAGATTTTATTTTTCTCGTATTAATGCAAGAACAATGGCTTCTATTTAGCATGCTGACTTTCCAGGAAGAGAAATGTTAGTTTTCTATTAACTCATCCACTGGCAAAGCATATTTAACCAAACTGCTAACCACTGACTGCAACATAGAGTTCTTCAAGTAGTCACAGAATATTGTCATACCGAAAAGCTTTCTCTACCTCTGCGAGAGAAAAAAAACTCAAGTCATTTGGCCATTGCAATAAATAGTTATCGGCCATTGAAAACTCCACTGTTAGGCGAGACACATAGCGAGACACGGAAGCGGAGAACGACACTTATTCTGTGAAAAAGATAAACAGGAAGCGGACGGAGTGGTGTTTTTCCGATGACGTCATTTCACTGGTGATCCTAAGAGCCATGCTTTAATGTAGTGGTTCTCGAACGTTTTCAAGGACCCCCAGTTTTGTTATGCATTAGGCCACGGGCTCCCATAACTCTGAGAGTGTACAAATGGAACCAAATGGGACATTCAGTTCCATTTGCACACCCTTGGAGATACAGAACTGTAAGGGTCCATTTGGCCCTTCGCCTTATCACCAACTTTAGAAAAATCTCTGAATAGTCTGTGTATACTCCGATCCGCCCACCGGAGCATTCAAAAGATGCCCACGGGTGTGCTAGGATCGGTCAATACGCGACAATCCATTTGAAAGATAGAGGCCCTTGCGTCAACCTCGCGTCCAGCTCCTCGTGTTTTTACCAGCTAGTCTACAGATGGTCAGCCAACTAGCCGCCACAGTATGCCAAAAATACATCTTTACCATATTTGGTAAATAATCCAAGTGTTAATGTAGATATTATTAGATTTCACGTTACTTTCTACTCAGCGTTCTCGGTGACGTCACCACCTCAGCAAGGCTAGCCCACAAGGCCCAAGCCGGTATAAAAGGACTGTGTCATTTTTCTCCAGTATGGACATGCTGGTGTTTCTTTAGGTTACTTAACACAATGAAACTCTTGTCACACTGTTTACACACAAAGGGTTTTTCTCCCGTGTGGACACGCTGGTGTGTCTTCAGGTGACCTAACTCACTGAAACCCTTGTCACATTGTTTACAGTGGAAGGGTTTTATTCCACTGTGGACACGCTGGTGTGTGTTCAGGTTACTTAACACACTGAAACTCTTGTCACATTGTTGACACACAAAGGGTCTTTCTCCTGTGTGGACACGCTGGTGTGTCTTCAGGTTACTTAACACACTGAAACCCTTGTCACACTGTTTGCACACAAAGGGTTTTTCTCCTGTGTGGATACGCTGGTGAATCTTCATGTAACTTAACATATTGAAACTCTTGTCACACTGTTTACACACAAAGGCTTTTTCTCCAGTGTGGACAAGCTGGTGTATCTTCAGGTTGCCTCGCTGACTGAAACCCTTGTCGCACTGTTTACACACAAAGGGTTTTTCTCCACTGTGGACATGCCGGTGTCTCTTCAGTGAACTTAACACATTGAAACTCTTGTCACATTGTTTACACACAAAGGGTTTTTCTCCAGTGTGGGTACGCTGGTGTGTCTGAAAGTGACCTAGCTGATTATAACCCTTATCACACTGTTTACAGTGGAAGCGTTTTTCTACACTGTGTTTCTTCAGAGTCGATATCTCAATGAAGCCTTTCTCACATAAGAGGTTTTCCTTCCTGTGTAAGTTATCCGATGTTTCTGTACTTCTCCTGGCTGAGACGAAGTCCTCACAAGATCTTGGTTGGTCTGTATCTCCTCGTTTCTGTCTGGTTACAAAGGAAGATGAGGGCAGCTGTCCATTGCTCATCATTTGACAGTAGAGGTTGTTGTGGCTCCTCTTCATGTCTTCAAGGAGGAGAACCTGAGATGTGAAGGCGTATGGAAACTCAGAACAGGAGACCTACGTCTTGGAAGATTATGGACACCACTGCCGGTACTGGACTGTCAATTGGAAGGTGTTTCTTTGTCTATTGCAGGCTGGAAAGATTTGGTTCTGATATATTCTCTGTCAACCCAAGTCTCTTTATACGCCTGCTTAACTCTGTTAAAACTCTCTCGGTTGTACCCAGACTAAATGTGATGTTTAAAAACTGTGTCACATCTTATTCAGGCTGACCAGATCTGGTCTGATGTCACAAAACACAAACCGTTGACATCATTCCTAACAACACCGATTTACACAGACAAATGTGTGAGTCATCCATCAGTTACTTTGGCTTTGTATGGCATGTTTTGTCTGCACACATTTCTTGCTTAAAATTTTATGATAACTAGGTCCTTAGCCGTTCCTTACCCGTTACAAATCTGTCTGGAGCCGCAAAAAATTATAAAAGCCTTATCGTCGTTGTCGGGTGGAAACCTTGTATGTCCAAAACTTCGTTTTGTATTTATCATTTTAAAAAATGAACTAAACTAGTGAAAACAGCCGATCTACAAGCACACAACGCCTCGCACCGCGAGGCGTTGTGTGCTTGTAGATCTGCTGTTTTCACTACTTTTGTGCGTCAGTCTTGTATGATGAAGCAGGGCTTTACTTTGCGAAAAAAAAACATACAAAGTTGAAACTTGGAGATACAAGGTTTCTGCCCGAAAGTGACGATAAAAAAAATGTTAAAACAAAAAATACTTTGTCCATTTTCATACATTTTTGAAAAAGCTCCAGGGAGCCACTAGGGCGGCGCTAAAGAGCCGCATGCGGCTCTAGAGCCGCGGGTTGCTGACCCCCGACTTAGACTGATGGAGGTTTGCACCCCCCCCCCACGCTCTTCCTTTGAGAATGCAACATATTTCTTGCTGTTTGGTTAGCTCTTTGCTGAACATAGCTCCCTCTTTTTCACAACCATATGTCACTACAAAAAAGAAGGAAAAAAATGGCAGGTGTCAAAAAATGGGGGGGGGGGGGGGGGGTTAAAATAATAATAATAAAAGTGTAGGAAACATTAAGGAACCCATAAAAATGTGTCCGTGACCCACAAATGGGTCCCGACCCAGTGTTTGGGAAACACTGTGGATTGAGCCAATAGGGAAACGCTGGAGATGTTGTAGGAGGAGCTTTACTGTACGATGGCCGCCGCCATTAGTCTCACATTACGAGGAGTAGGTAGGCTGCGGTTAGGGTAGGCTACTTACTATCTGTCTATCTCGTTTTATTTCTGAACGACTGACTGAGAATGAAATCATATCGGTCATTAGCGTTTCTTGTTTGTGCTTTTGTGGGATGTTTTTCCGACGATGATCATCATGAGATGGAAGAATTCCTGAAGAGGGAATATTCGCTATCGAAGCCTTATCAAGGTATGTATGACCATAATAATATAACATCCCATTCCCTGCTATTTTAGGGACAACCCGATGTGAGCATTTGAGAAAGACACATGATGTTACGTTGTAGGCTAGGCACATATAGCCTACTTAATAGGGGCGATCCTTTCAATACATTCTGAGCAAATTCTGAGATGTATATTGAGATGCAGCATCTCTTTTTCGAGAGGGTTCTTAAGCCTACACAAATAGGCCTACAAAAATAGCAGAAATGAAAAGAAAAACACGAGCAGCCTACATAAACACAACAAACTAAACACACAGATATAGGAGCCAGGCAGATAGGATAGCTTTCTCACACCATCTCCATCAGCTGTTACCACAGAAGAAAGGGGAAAGAAAATCACCTGGATAAATAGAGTTCGGTTGTTTTCTATTTGTTTAACCCATTGACCTGTAAAATGAATATATTCTATATGACGACTAACTCTACTCTGATTTTCGCCTAAGAAATAATGCAATCATAGACAATTTTATGATAAAAAAAAAAGACTCTATGATTGCATACATTGTTCGCTTCGAATGTGTGTTCAAAACATCAATAAAAAGGCGTTCACTATTCCATTCCATTCCATTGTGTTTGTAAGCTCATTTAACTTCGGTCTCCTGGCGAATCGGTCTTTCTTTGTCATGGTGATGATGGTTTTTGTGTAGGTGTGGGATCCTCGGGATCGTCTCATTGGGAACTGATGGGGGATGCTATGGTAACCACCGAGCAAGTGCGCCTGACGCAGGACATGCAAAGCCGGCAGGGGGCGGTATGGAGCCGTCTTGTGAGTATACTGCATGTGAACAGTTTCTGAAAGACCTTTAAAACAGTTGACTTATCCTCAGCAAAAGCCAGCAGAATTAGTTTCTCGTAGCTACCAAATTTTCCATGTGGCAGAGCAGCACATTTTAGCTTATTGTGTTATTATTACAGAAACAGAAAGAAAGAAAAAACGTTTCCCATTGTCCCATGATTTAGCAGGAGAATGAGCACTGGTGGAAATAATATTGTGAAACCTATATTAGAAGAATAATATCCCCTGTTGCAACAGACCTTAATAAAGGACTTCACCTTATAGAAAAACTGGAGAAAGCGTTTATGATATTGTTAATATACAGCATAAGTGTTAACTTGTTTTTTGAGAAAAGCTGACAGGTAATGAAGTGATAACCTTGCACACACACATCATACTTTCTTTCCATCTTAAGAGCCACACACAAGCATGCACCCACACAGACACACACACTTTACTATGAGTGATTTTTTTGGCAGAACATGCAATATAGCATTGTCTATGCCAGGGGTTTTCAAAGTGGGTGACGGGGCACCGTGGGGTGCCGCGACGGCAGTCCAGGGGTGCCGCAAGATCATTTGATATTTGGAATTTATTTGGACACTTGAAAAAAGATTTAGTATCATTTTAAACTTGAAGTACAAAGTTATTTTCGGTCAGTTCTAACCAAAATGGCTATTATCTCAACGTTTTCCTCGCAACATAATCACTCAAATATCGTCACTGTCAGGCAGAAACCTTGTATCTCCAAGTTTCAAAGGTGTACGTCTTTTGGTAAAGCAAAGCCCTGCTTCATCATACAAGACTGTCGCACAAAACTAGTGAAAACAGCCAATCTACAAGCACACAGTGTGCTTGTAGATCTGCTGTTTTCATTAGTTCAGTACATTTTATAGATGATAAAAACAAAACGAACGGTTTCCACCCGACAACGACGATATGCTATAATATAAGGTGCTGGGAGTGAAAATTATAATGTAGGGGTGCCTCGGATTCAAAAAATATTTATGGGGTGCCCTGAGACAAAAGAGTTTGGGAACCCCTGGCCTATAGAATCTAGGCAGTGTGTCAGTAGTATCTTGGCCAGTGGTGTATTCTAGACTTTTTTTTAGAGCATACTATATAATCTATGATCCGCGGCTATTCGTGTGGCCAGGGCATACAGTATGCACTGCATACTATGCAGTGCGTAATGCCTATCAAATACGCTACTTTGAAAGGTTCACGAGGGCAGACAGACGCTATTCATATTTCTATTTCCGACAGTAGACGCTGTATACGTGCTTTACAGGTAGAACAAAGCACTGATCTTGGCCCCAGACACTACAACTGATTTTCTTTCCAACACTTATCAATGCAGACGTTGGCCTGCTGTGAGGAGGGGCTCTAGTTGGCACACCGTTTAGGTGCTACTGGACTGCAGCCTATAATCAATCTTTTACATTTTAACCTGTATGAAAGAGAGAGTAATTGCACTGATTATTCTTTCTACCACAGTGTCTATATTTACTGTAACCATTTCTGTGTCCAGCCTTGCGACCTCAGGGACTGGGAGATGCAGGTTCACTTTAAGATCCATGGCCGAGGCAAGAAGAACCTCAATGGAGATGGATTGGCCATTTGGTATACCAAGGAACGCATGCAAAAAGGTCATTACAATTTGACAAGGACTTTCCCAACAATGAACAATGAACAATGATACGATATTGTTATTTATGTTATAGGTCATATCTGAATATGTCATTGCAGGCCCTGTATTTGGTAATAAGGACAATTTCACTGGCTTGGGTGTGTTTGTGGACACATATCCCAATGAAGAGAAGCACCTAGAGGTATGCTTATGTTTATAAGTGACTTTTTGAGCGGTGGTCACACCGTCTCCATAGCGTGGCCGTGTGTGTATCCGCGTATGTATGTATGTATGTATGTGTGTCTGTATGTAGCCTCTGTATGTAGCCTCAGTACCCCTGGGTGACCAGAGAGGTGCTGTTGAGTCTAGCCTGCCCTGAGCATCAACTGCAATAGCAGTGGTGGCCTGAGTGAGCAAGTATGGCTCACACTCTCACACATGCCTGATGAAGACCACATGTGGTCGAAACGTTGCTAACTAAATAAACTTACCTGGGAGCCTATTGAACGGTGTGCGAGCTTCTCCTTCTCTCCTCACACTCTCACACACACACACACACTGACACACACACACACACACACACACACACACACACACACACACACACACACACACACACACACACACACACACACACCACCGCTCACTTCAAACTTGGGTTTGATTTCATTCTCTTGAGCAGTTCTGCACCAATAGAGCAGCGTGTTTTATAAAAGCCACACACAGAATAGATATGAAGCACACAAAATAACTTGAATGTTCTTGAGATGCTCTCTTAGAACCCCAGTGGGTGCAAGCGTTCTTGTAGGGCTGTAGGCCTAGAATTATTGAATGTTTTAACCAGTGAAAAATAGCAGATATACAAGCTCACAGCGCGGCACCAAGTGCCGCGCTGCGAGCTAGTAGATCTGCTATTTTTGAAAAACTGTGATATATATATATATATATATATATATATTTTTTTTTTTTGGCAAGTCTTTGAATATATCTTTTTGAAAGCGAACATTTGCAACTCAAATATTTGCTTCTGGGGGGTCCCTAATACAATATTTTGAGATTGGGGGGTCCCTGGAACAACATATTTTGAGATGGGGGTCCGTGGCCAAATACATGTAGTTTTGGGGGTCCTTGGCATGAAACATTTTGAGAACCACTGACAGAAACAGTAAAAAAAAAAAAAAAAATCAAGATTTTTCAAAAATAGCAGATCTACAAGCTCGCAGCACGGCACTCGGTGCCACGCTGTGAGCTTGTATATCTGCTATTTTTTAATATTTAAAGCATAAAGTATTGCGTAATATTATGTGTTCAGGCCTAAATGGGTTAAAGAGCCTGTGTTTGTTCTTTTTTCAACCCTAGGCGCAGAAGAAGAGATATACTCCCCGTACACAGGTATCCTGTCTTTGGAACACACATAGTGTTGACCCCACCCCACGTCGACTCTGCTTATACACTCTCCATTAATCCCTATGCATGCTGCCCTGATCCCACTTTCACTCCACACTCCACCTTGAGCCTTTCAATATTACTGTCTTAATCCTGACTTAAAGGAGTAGTTCACCCCCAAAATGACTTTTTTCTATTGATTACTCATGCCATGGAGAGTAGAGTTCAATAATATTCTTTGGTTTGTGTCACATTCCTAAGACAACTTTTTGATTAAATTTACCCCCATTGATTCCGGATGGGGACCCGTTTAGAAACGGGTCCCCATCCGGAACGAATGGGGGTACATTTATTGTTATCACATTTATGTCTTAGGAATGCGACAAAAAACTAAAAATATTATTGAACTCTAGTCTCCATGGCGTGACTAATCAATAGAAAAAAAGTCATTTTGGGGGTGAACTACTCGTTTAAGCCTGATTTATACTTGGTTCAGTAGTTGTGTATTGCACCAAAAATAGCAGATCTACAAGTTTGCGACGTGGCGTGTTGTGATCTTGTAGATCTGCTATCTTTGGTGTGTGACACCTGTGTGCAACCAAGTATAATTCAGGCATTAGGTTACATTTCCACACTCCTGTGATTTAAAAATTCTGAGCACATACATGACTTATCCATTTATTTGCATGTATCCTGCATTGCATAATATTACGTTTATTTATTTTAATGTGATGGCACTCATCAATATTGTAATAACAATTTCAATACTTTTGTAAAAACTAAATGACTATCTCTTGAAGTAGCAATGTATTTGTTTATTTTTTAAATACATTTTTGGGGCTTTTTGCCATTATTGATAGTACGGTAGGTAGACTGGAAATGGGGGAGAGAGATGGGGAGTGACATGCAGCAAAGGCTGTCGGGATTGAGACTCGAACCCGAGACGCACTGTCAGGCATCAGAGCCTATGCGCGTGGACCGCTAGGCCCGCGGGCGCCCTAAGTAACAGAGTTTTGGCAACAATTAATAGAATCTCTCTGGTTAATTTAATTTAATTTAAATATGTTTTCTAACTCTGCTCTGCTTTGCGATTTAGACAGCCTATTTAGCCTAAGAAATCATGCAATCAGAGACAATTTTATAACAAAAAAATAGTCTAGGATTGCATATACTGTACATTGTTAAATGCTAAAGCCTAGTTTTAATCCAGACTCTATCTGCTTCCTATTAATCACAAGAGGATCTTCCCCTTTGTGCTGTCCATGGTGGGGAATGGCAGCATCAGTTACGACCATGAGCGTGATGGCCGGCCTACGGAGCTGGGTGGCTGTAATGCCATGGTGCGGAACCTCAATCACGACACGTTCCTATTCATCAGATATGTCCGCCGTAGGCTCACGGTAAGAAACATGCACTTGGTTAGATCTTTAAGCTGCAACCTGTAAGACTAAGATTGACGTCCTCCCTGGGATTCGATCCCAGGTCCCCTGCACGCGAGACAACACTGAGCTAAGACAAAACACCCATTGGACATACTGCGTTTTTGAGCTTCAAGCAATGCCATCAGTAGTGTTTCTCGGTAGAAGAGCAGGAAGACCACCTCCAACCTAGCCTCGCGTAGCCAGGCTTTACTCATCAGCAAAGAGAAAAGCCTGGTGACAATATAAGGCAGAAAGCGTTCAACTTCCGCCTTGTGAGCTTCCCCGGAAGTGAGCTTCCCCGGTTTTCCCCTAACGTAACTTCCGTTAAACGCTAGAAATCTTGGAACCAACCGGAAGGCATATTGTCCACAGGGTGCCTCCAACCACTGGAGGTGTAATCTCTCAAAACAGATACTGCCCAGCACCTCTTCCATGAACATGTAATGTTGTTGTTAGTAGGAATAAACACAGAAGCACCCGGGGGGAAGTGGACTAACACAGGGGAGGAGCCAAACCGAGTGCCTGTTTTAGCGAATGGGTATCCCAGATTGCTGCAGATTTATATTGTTTTAACATACTCTACAGATTGGTCAAAGTAAAAATGTATTCACTAAAATAATTTTGTACTTGCATTTGTCTGTGTTGTACTTACTAATAATTCCTCATTATGTATTATTTATGTTTTCAAACATTCATGGATTCAGTGTGGTTTATTAAACTAGAAACTTAAATTACCCGACAATCGAGGCATTTAATTACCCTTCCGACTATCAGGCTGCCTGCGTCTGAAACGGCCCCGATTATCGGGCATAACTTTCGTCTAGTGTGTGAGGGCTCACGGAGCCAATCTGAGCCCAGACGAGTGACTCGGAGGACAATCGGGGCCAGTCCGACTCTTTTAAAAAATGTTTGATATTTTTCTGACAGTCTTGCTCTTTTGTTTATTTTGCACTTGGATCTTGTTTTAATATTGAACAACACAAACAACAACCCCCTGTAGATCTTGCTTTGCTAGCTTTTCATTGTAGAAGGAAATAAGATAAAACTGGAAAATTAAACGTAATATATTTTGATATATTTGTCTTCCATTTTAAACGTGGGCTTGTAAAAGACTTAACAGTTATCTTGTGCTGTACAAACGAATCGAAATGCAGAGTGAAAATATGTAGTTCATGTCATCCAGGTCATGATAGACATCGACGGGCAGCATGAATGGAGGGACTGCCTGGACATTCCTGGGGTGAAACTGCCCTTGGGATACTACTTTGGAGCTTCGGCCGTCACTGGAGACCTCTCAGGTGAGGAGGACCCTCTAACAGCACCATATGTTGCATGGGAATTGCATAACCACAATGGCATCCTGCATAGATACAATCCATGCACAAGACATGGCATATAAATATTAAGAATGGTCAACAAGCTTTAGAAAAGGTAGGTTTTAGCCTAAACTTTCAGGTAACACCATCTATAAAGTGTGAATTGTAAATGCCTAAATTGTAAATGAGAGCAAATTATGCAAATTGCAAAATAAGAGTCAGGATGGTAGCATGTTTTATGCTATCTAAACAGTTCATTTGCCTCGGATCAAAGCGAGGGAAAATAGCAGATCTACACAACGTGCCACGCTATGGGCTTGTAGATCGCCTATTTTCACTACTTCGCTATCTTTTATTTATTTAGTATTTATTTCTTACTTTTGTTCGTTATAATATGTATACAATTATTTGTAAATGTAGGAAAAGAAAATTGGATTTTTACTCTAGTCGTGACACATTGACACTGACATTGTATACGGTTAAATAGTGGATTCTCTTAAATATTTACGTGTGCCTTAAGTTGAAAAAGAAAAAAGTATATCCAGATTATTCTGTGCTATGAACCCATAATGAGATGATTCCGTAATATTACCATGCTAATTACTCACACTTATTCCCATTACTTTGTTGTCTTCTGACAGATATCCATGATATTATTTCCCTGAAACTCTATCAGCTGACCGTGCTGCGGAGTAAAAAGGAGGAAGAGGAGGAAGAAGAAGAAATCACTATCCCCAGTGTTGATAACTTGGATCTACTAAGAGGTAAAACACACATGCATAGTTAAATGTTCTCTCACTTTGTTTTTGTTCTTTTTTTAAACCACTTTCAATCTGGTTTCCCTATAATTGGTCATTATAAGTGAAAATAATGCTCTACAAGCTCGCAATGTGTTGTGAGCTTGCAGATCGGCATTCTCGCTTATGGCTTCAGTGGCTAACCATCTTTTGCTACATCTGTCTTCTCAACAATGGCCTCTATTTTTCTTCCATGTTCTTTCTGGAAGCACCCCTTTCAAATTATATCAATGCACTGAATGGGATTTTTTCACGTGTATGCAGACTATTGAATGGTGCCGTAGCTGAGATGCTGACCTACCCAACGTGTTAATCACACCATTGATTGCAAGATACTGACGGGGCTCAGTAGGTGCGCCGTATAAAGTATAGTTTTGGACCGCGATGGAGGCGCACTGTCTCAAGCTGACTTGCGAAGTCCGCTTGAGCCGACTCAGCGCCGTTAGAAGTTGTAAACCAGGGGGCCAGGATCGTAAATCATCGTCCCCCCGATTTTATCAAACCACTGAATGATGACAAACACCTACTGCCATCATTCAATGGTCTGAATACACGTGAAGAATTCCCTTTCAGTGCATTGATATGATAGCATTCGAAGCCGGTGCTGGAAGAGCATTGCTAGCCGTCTTTCCTTCCAACTCTTCTTCCGCCTCTCTAACTACCTCCCCTTTCTATTCCAGCGGGTCTGCTGGAGGAAGAAGGGATGAGTGGTATAGCCATCTTCTTCGCCGTGCTCTTCTCCATGCTGGGCTGTTTCATGCTCATCATAATAGGCCTGGTGGCCTACAGTCACTGGAATGAGAACCGACGCAAGCGTTTCTACTGAGAGTGAAGGGAATAGAGGGACGGACGGACGACCCCGTCGCCACAACAACTCTGTGGACACAACTGCACTGAGCTGAGACTGAGGTGAAAGAGATGCTTTGCCAGCCTGTGTAACCCAATAGGTTGTTTTCTCAAGGACACCACCACCAAGTGACAGGAGTGACTCGTCAACGTGCTACAAAAGGCACGTGTGCCTTGCCAACTGTAGTAATGAGAGGTCTTGACTTAAGCCTAATTTATGCTCCGTCGCGTGACAGTGTTGTACGTCGGAAATAGCAGACCTACAAGCTCATGTTGTGTTGCGGATCCGTGGCGTTGTGAGCTTGTAGGTCTGCTATTTTCGGTGCACGCCACCGCCATGCAACGAAGTGTGAATCAGGCTTTAGAAGTTGTTCTTGTCTGCGGTCTGAAACGCCTACCAACCAGGCCTTACCATTTCTCCTTTGTACTGTACATGTAGATGCACAGTTGGTTCTTAGTGACAAGGAGCTTAACTTGGTTATAGACAATATAGAAATTGCTGGTTGCCTCCTTTTTTCCCTCCACACCAAATCTATTTATTGAAAATGGTCAATCTAGCGGAGCTTGTAGATCTGCTATTTCTGCTGAAAGCCCTAGGGATGCAAGGGTTCAAGTGGTTAATTAGTTGCTTGTGAATGCTAGCCAATTAGCACATCATTCGCTTGCTTTGAGTTAGAAAATGCATATTTGCCCTATATACAGCAGTGGATACTTTAAATTCTGAAATACATGAGTATTTTAAGTCTGCTTGGTTTCCACTTTCAACCTGGTGCCCTATGTTTTCAAAAATGTGCAAAGGATTTCCAAAAATAGCAGAGCTACAGTGCCTACCATTGCCTTCTAAAGTTTGTGTATGCGACCTGACGGTCGCTTATCTCCCGATTAGGAAGTCTTACTGGTATATATAGTGGTTAATTTGATTCAAAGCCTTTCCAAGTTTCAAGCTCATCCTTGGTTCTCCTTCTGTGTGTAAAAATATATGCTGTAGTCACTGTAGTGTGCATGAAGTTTGAAAGTTTAATATGTTTTTTTTAATGTTTTTGTTAATGTCTTTTTGTGTGAAAGGAAAGGCTGCTTATCCCATTATCGCATGATGGGTCGAACTGATGGGTAAAATATTTAATTTCTGTTGTTGCCTGTTAAACTTGTATTGCTTTTACCAAATGTCCACCTTTATTTATAACCGTTTGGTTTCTTGTTGAAACCATGTCAGAATTGAATAGGATGTGTTATATATTTATGAAACATACACACATAATACATTTATATATTGTAGCCACTTTGTACTCTGGAACAGAAGACTGAGGGGAGAGGAGGGAGCAATGATTTGAATTATTTTGTCATTCCTCCCACACTGTCATTATTGACAGTTCTTCTCCATTCCATAAGAAACCCTAATTTTTGAGCGGTGTGTATGTCCATTTGTCTGTCTGTCCATATGTAGTCTCGCGTGGCCAGACTGTTGACACCGCGATTTGCAAATGCTCCCGTCATACAGTCTGGAATAACGTAAGAAGAATGACGAGTAACCGGTTAAAGCGGAAGTGAAGCCTCCTTCTCACTTCCGTTTCCGTCTCAAATCACGAACATTTATCATTATATAAATAAAATCATCTAAGCTTGCTGCTTAGCAGAAATGACATTTTAAACTATATTTTCATGAACGGACATGCCAGCTTCCATTACTCGCCGTTCAGGAGCTGTAGTTCCAGACTCTATATAGCATTCGGAGATTGTGGAATAGTTGTCTGGCTGCACAAGACCAGTCCATATGTATCAACAGGTCCTCAACAGCTGCAACACAGCTGGGTGACCTACCTTCAAGTGGCGCTATTGTGCAGCCTTGAAGTGATACTGTGTACTATAATTAATATGGTATATGCTATCCTAAAGCACCGCTCACTCACACTAGGTGATCCAGAGCTTTTATTGTGGAACTCATCCCTCCGCAATAACACATTCAGACAGGTCTTAACACTTTTCACCCTTGTGTCCCACTTTTGGGCTTGTCAAACGAAAATAGGTCTACAAACTCACAAACAAACCGTGGTGCTCTGCTCACACATTGTGAGCATGCGTGAGCTTGCCATTATCTATCTTGGCTAGACTGCTGTTGCTGCTACAATCACATTTTCCACCTCTTCTGGGAATAGCTCCAAGCCACTGTTCAACTATAATGTACTCCATGATAATAATTGTGTCCCCCTTTTAGCTGTTGTTGGGGTATGTGCTACAGTACAGAATGTGTCCTCTGCATTCACCCATCCTAACTTTTAGGAGCAGTGCCTGCCATTAATACTGCGTGTACTGCTCAGGGACACTGTGTCACATACAGTAGACTGGGCAAACCAGGGGGTTATCCGGTACCCTTCCCATTCCCATACGGCCTCTCTACCGGGGCCGGGGTGAAGCAGTGTTGATTTCGTCGACTAAAACAATGACCAAAAATGTTTGTCGACTGCGGTTTTTTTCACTGACGAAAACTAAATAAAAACGAATTAAAATCTAAGCTGTGATGACTAAAACCAAGACTAAATATATTGACAATTTTGTCAACAAAATAAAAACTAGACTAAAAGGTTTGGGTGGAGAAGAGAGTAATTTTATGTTTGTTTGCTCTCAGGTGTTGCGTGCTGAAAATAGCCGATCTACAAGCTCACAACGCGCCGCGCTGCGACGCGTTGTGAGCTTGTAGATCTGCTATTTTCAGCACACAACCAAGTGTAAAATCAGTCATTACGATGCCATCAAGACCTGCCAAAATACATTTCAGTTGACTAAATCAACTGAAGATTTATTTATGTTTTTATTTATTTCCTGGTCACTTTGACACCCGCCGTCCTGTATGGTATGGCATCACGTTCATACATTATATGCTGCCTTGTCTGTCATTGTGCCATTTTATTTTATTACCCATGTTCATCCTTTATCTACTGAATGTTCATCCTTTATCTACTGAATGACCTCCATATGTCAGTTTGTTTACCAAGCCCATTTCTTATTGTGCTCTGTAAAGATTTGCATTGCTCCCACTAAAGATTAAAAATCCAACACTGGGATAATTGCTTCCTTTGCACTTTTCCAGATAATATTTCAAGAAATAGGATAAAGAAATCTACATTGCTTGAGTCATAACATTTTTACAACTTTACATGGTTGAAAACTATTTACGCATGGTTATCATTTCCTCACAAGACTTATACCTTTGTAGGCACTCTCTGATCTCACACACGTTTGTATTACTACTAGAAGGTCGGCCGGCTGCGCCGGCCTCCCCTCTAGGTCGTCGCGTTGCGTCTATAGGAGTAAATATTCATCGAAAACAAATCCCTGAGGTACAGGGTGGCCACGATCTGATGGTTTTTTTGAGGAAAAAAAAAATTTTGAGAAAGAAAAAATGTTTGAGAAAAAAAAAATTGAGAAAAAAAAATTTTTTGAGAAAAAAAAATTTGAGAAAAAAAAAATTTTTGAGAAAAAAAATTTTGAGAAAAAAAAATTGAGAAAAAAAATTTTTTCTCAAAAAAAAAATTTTAGAGAAAAAAAATTTTTTGAGGAAAAAAAAAATGTTTGAGAAAAAAAAAAATTGAGAAAAAAAAAATAACTGCTCCTGCTAACTCCTACTTCTGGTTATTTTTACAAACTAGAGTAGTCAGCGACCCTCACACCCATGTGGCATCGCCGATCCAGTCCAAGTCCCTTTTTTTTAAGATTTCATTTTGGGCTTTTTATCTTTATTGATATGATAGTAGTTTGGCAGGAAATGGGGAGAGAGATGGGGAGTGACATGCAGAAAAGGCTGCTGGGATCGGGACTCGAACCCCCGATACGCTGTCAGAATACCTTGGAGCCTATAGTTGCCCGCTACGCCAGCAGGTCCCTTTTATGTGCATATGATATATGTCATCAGTATATATTCCCATACGTATAATGGGCATGCTCCCTTTTGCGCAATTATGGAGCTGACCGATTTGTTTGTACCTGATACCATGACGACACATTTAGGTTAGATAACACTAAATAACACAATTTGGGCGTAGGTGCATTATAACTCCTTATATGGTTATTAACGCTAACCCCCTAAGGCTTGTGGCGCTTCTGTAGTCTAGGATCCGATCACTGGTTCTCAACGTGGGGTCTGGGGGTCCTTGAGGGGGTCCCAGATTGATAGTTAAAGGGGAAGACCACCCATTTTCAATATTGAAATATGTCATTAATATACCTTAGAGGAGTTGTGTGGAAATAGAAAAAAAGTTCCCCCTCTTCTGTGTTGCCTAGAACTGGTTGATTTTGGGGTTTGTATTGTAAAGTACAATGTGTGATGTCATCAAGTTGTAGCATACTTTACAATACAAACCCCAAAATCAATCCTCCAGTTCTAGGCAATTAACACAGAAGAGGGGGAACTTTTTTTCTATTTCCACACAACTCCTTTAAGGCATATTAATGACACAGTTCAATGTTGAAAATGGGTGGTCTTCCCCTTTAAGAACTAAATAGATCCTTTCTCTGTAACACATTTTTACAGTGTAGATTGGGGTCCCAGAGATATAGATTGTATCAAATAGAGGTCCATGGCCTAATGCATATCCTGTAAAAGGGTTGAGCATGATCAATATCTCATGCCACAGTCAGTGGGGTAGTAGTGGTAGTGGTTCTTTTACCATCTAACGATAGATGCAATGACTCCCTGGAAAGACTGCTGGTTAAATTGATTAAATAAAAAGTTTTTTAATTCAAGAAGGATGAATGCAAGGAACATGACTAGAAACTGTCAGAGTGCCAATGTTCTTTTTATTAAAAAAATAAAATACAAATGACCCAAGAGCACACAACAGACCTCTTTCACAAAACCAAAGCATTTTATCTATCACACAATCGCGTACATTTTTCTGATATTTTTGGTTTGATCTGGGTGATAAGAAAACAATAGAAAGACTGCATTGCTGATGCCTGCTTCTTTCTGAAACATGGATACTGTCCGGTATCTCATTTTGGCAAAAAACTAAACAAAAACAAAAAAACACTAAAATGTGCCCATGCACAAATCATCAATGGCACCAACATTTGCTTGACATTATCTATAGCCGAGAGAAGGAAATGCAAGAGAAGGGTAGATTACATGTTGCAAAAACGTAACCAACTTAAATTGGATTAAAAAATAGCCGATCTTACAAGATCACAGTGTATAGATCTACTGTTATCACAGAGCTATTTTCACAACTAGATCTGTAAATCTGAAATGTTTGCATTTTTTTCACCGAGAATGACATAAACCAAAACAGGGATGCCAGGCTGAAAGTGGTTCAAGATCAGAGTGCAACAAATCTTAAAACATCTGGGCATGGCTTGTTGAGGTGTACTCAAATAATCCTGACAATTTGTCACGATATACTAAATGGCCCAATTTCTTTATGAGTTTGTGTTCATGATTACTGAGATTTAAAAGGCAACAATTCAATATTCACTCAGTCAAAATGTCTCTGGAAAAAAAGAGCTTTACAGATACCTAACATACCAGTTTAGTGCAACAAATACAGGATGGAAGAATTACCTGTTCACATATCCACAGGAAGCAAAAAAAAAAAAAGATAAAGAAATTAATTAGGAATTTATCTAATAAAAGAAGTATTTCCAACACTCCTTCAGCATAAACAACCTTACGGTGTGGCTTATCTATCCATAAATCGGAACAATTAACCCTTAGCAGATTAGAATGCCTGCAAACTGTATTCACACCTACTCTGCCACTGCCAGGATTAAACAATAGACAAAAGAATAAATGATCTTGAATGACCTCCGAATGTAAGCCCCTCCACTGACCCCTCCCATATTTACTGAGAGGTAAAACACACAATAGTTCTGAATACATACAAAACACATCATAGAAGATTTTGTTTCCTTTTTAAACATTTCCTTAAACAAATCCATATTATGCAGATCGATCTAGACGTACAGTTACAGTACAGTGCAGTACAGGCAGCACTGAGAATAATATTGCTAGTACATGATGACCACAGATAAATGAGAAATGAGAAAGAGGTTGCAGCATATATCAGTGGGTTTATGTTTTTGCATAGCATATTTGGGTACAGTACAATATATTACAGAAGTGCGTGATGAAGAAAAAAAGACAAAAAAATGGAAATATCACAATAAACATGGACAGCACTGCTTGCTTAATATTGCCCTGAGAGTGGGTACAAAATGTAAATGAAGAATAATTGACATCCATGGGCTTGGCAGTCGATATACAGTATCAATGTGTTGATCACTTATGTTAAACTATACAGCCCCATGCCTTTTGTGACACTTTGCAGAGGATGATCATATACAGTAACCCATGTGACTTATAAAAGCAAATGATACTGCTCTGTAACCAAGCACATGTGTCCAAGGGAGAGGTGGAGGCATCAGGGACGTGCTGGCCATTGGGAAAAGATTAAAATAAGATGTCGGCCTTCGTTCCATTTTGGGGGCTGGGCGGCCAACAAAGGCAGAAACCTTGTATCTCCAAGTTTCAAATGTGTACATTTTTTTCGCAAAGCAAAGTCCTGCTTCATCATACAAGGCCGCAGCACAAAAGTAGTGAAAACAGCAGATCTACAAGCACACTACGCCTCGCACCGCGAGGCGTTGTGTGCTTGTAGATCGGCTGTTTTCACTAGTTTATATCATTTTTTAAATGATAAATACAAAACAAACGGTTTTGGAAATACAAGGTTTCCACCCGACAACGACGAAATATAACTCATGTACAGTAATTGGCCCACTGGCTTGTCACTTGTCATGATCTTGAAATGGCAAATCTTTGAGTAGCAGCAGCGCTATAGAGAGATCTCTCTCCATAGCGCGCAATGAGGGCCTCTCCAACTCTTTTTCCCGGGCTGAATCAGGGGCCCAGCACGTCCCTGGGAGGCATAGTCCACAGAGATTCAACAGAGCAAAGCTAAAGGCTCTGTAATGATCACAAATGGAGCAACTGTAGGCATCCCACTCCTGGGTACTCGAACGTAGAGGTTTAAGGGTGGAATTACGACAGGGAAATAAATCATCACGCACCTCTGCCAACATCAAACAGATTAAACAGAAACAAAGGTCAAGATATGAGCCTATGAAAATACAATATACAATCAGCTATTATCAAACACTAGTATGATAGGAACATAAAACAACATCCAAATAAAAACAATGTTCAGTTAGAGGATCTCTGCCACTCTGCAGATGAATCACTGAATGAATGGATGGATGGATGTTTATCCACAACTGACTGAGATAGCCCTTAATCTAGGGAAACATGTGAAAGCCGGAGAGACAGACGCTGTTTGGCAATGGGAAGAAAAACAGGCCTCCCATCCACTCATCCAAAAAAGAATTCATGTCCCATTATCCTGCTCTTTAACAACTTTATTAGACTACATAATGTATACAAATATGCCTAAACGCCTTAGCAAAAAGGATATAAAACATTTTCTTTTGGAGTGCCCTTTCTTCCTCCAATCATTCAAAGCAAGACTACTAGTACAAAAAAGAACAAAAACCACATACTAAATAAAAGAGCTAATTCATTGCAAGATTCAAACTCATTTTATGTTTTTCCACTATGTTCACATCTCAAACATAGACAAATCTTAATCATTTGAAAATGTGTGCAAAACAAATGTTATCTCTGGACAAATCCAAACCAGTGCCACAGCTTGCTAGCACACACTGCATTTTAAATGTCATACAACACTCCCTCGCACAGCATAACGTGAAGTCTCAAGACTTCAGAATCTGTACACTGTCTCCAAGTCTAGAAGATTTTCTAACTAAGTCAGTCGAACTTCTTGTGACAAACCCACTCACTCTCATGCTCCATTGCTCTAAGCTTAAGCAATCATGACAGTTGTCTCTCATATTTGACTGATTGCTTAGAAATGAAACAAAACTAAAAAAAAGTTCCTTATTACTCTTCAGTAGAGATAAAGAACAACCCCTATCATACAGTAGATAAACATGCTAACCCTATCCCAAATAAACCCAAAGACTATCTACTGTAAGGCATTAATTTACACACAAGTAGCATTAACAGAGTATTTTTATTCACAGAAGCACTTGTGTGCACCTGTCATCTCCATAACCAACCAGCACATCTGTTCTCAAGTGACCCATCAAGGCAGCTTGTGTTGTTTATGTCAAAAACATAATTCATGTTTTCTAGTGAGTAATGACATCAAGTTCACAGACAGATCTTCACAACCCATGGAAAGGTGTTTCTCCATTGTGTGTATCATTTGTAAAATACCTGCAGTGCAGTACAAGATTCCAAATCGTCGTTGTCGGCTGGAAACCTTGTATGTCCAAAACCTTCCTTTATTTTAAAAAACAATTTAAAAATAGTGAAAATAGCCGTTCTACAAGCACACAACGCCTCACACCACGAGGCGTTGCATGATCTGCTATTTCTACTAGTTTTGTGCAACAGTCTTGTATGATGAAGCAGGGCTTTACCTTATGAAAAAACAACACATTTGAAACTTTGAGATACAAGGATTCTGCTCGAAAGTGACTAAATCTTCCACTGTCCAAAATCATCCCAAATACAATTGCAATTGTTGCCAAGAGCATGCAGACAGTTTGAGTATTGTCGTACATTATAGGATATTATTCACTTTTAAAGCCTATTTACTGTATAATTTCAGGTCCTTAACTAATGACAAGGACATGGTGTATTAACTACTGCGCTGTCCAGCAACTTATTTGACCGACTGTACTTCCATACTTCATCGTATGACAAATAGCTAGGGTTAATGTGGCTGCGCATATTTATTTAACATGATACACGTTGAATATGAAATAATCCGCATAATTTTTCCCTCTTGGAATATTTTGTGGCGGTTTTCCTGCAAAAGCCTGAAACACAATAATGTGTTTGGCTCAAATAGTGGGCCGAAGATGACACACCTTGTACGTAACTGCAGTCGTACTAGGTAAGCATAGGGCTACATGGGGCCATGTGTTGTATGGAGGCCCAGAATTCCAAGCAATATTCCTGGCAGTGCTTTCTCAGCTTCAAGCATAATTAGTAGGCATGCAGAGTTATATTTTATACTCAATGCAAGTCACCCATCAAGCATTGTGGTCAACTGTTGCAATATGTCCACAATTGGTAAGCAATAAGCATACATGTCTAGTGTCTACTCTACACTATCGGTCATGACACTAGTTTAACAGAGTCGCTCCGGAGTCCTGATCCAAGTTTTTGCACCATGTTTACCGTGACATGCTTCCACAACTGATTAAAGAAAGATTTTTTTGTTGAATGACGGTTCCAATAAAACCAGTTTCCTGATTTATCCGTCACATCAAGTTACTTCTTGTCCGATTCCAAAACAATTTATTTTTTTAACCTTACAATATATAGAGAAAGCTGTTGGGCCTCGTCATGGTTCTCCTAGTAGTTCAATAGATTAGCACATATTACATGCACTACACTACCACACAACAAAACACATGCCTGGCAACCCATACAGGTCACACTCACACAGCAGCATGTGGTTATCACAACAGTTTGCAGCTGTGTTGC
Source organism: Nannobrachium achirus (assembly GCF_963921795.1). Classification (NCBI taxonomy): domain Eukaryota; kingdom Metazoa; phylum Chordata; class Actinopteri; order Myctophiformes; family Myctophidae; genus Nannobrachium; species Nannobrachium achirus. The sequence continues at coordinate 15,950,592 of NC_137822.1, forward strand.
ACTGCACAGACAGCCACCCCCACCCACCTCAACTCCACACCCTTCCCCCCCAGTGCTAATGGAAAATACCATCACAGATCTCTGGCGCTGTTGAGTGCTACAGGGGCCACAGCAAGCCACAAAACACTGCTAGCTCACTTCCTGACACTACTGTCTGCAACAGCACAGCAGATCTTGCAGAGCCATAAGAAGATGAAACTAATAAGAAGATGAAACTACTAGAGTCACAGCATCTATACTTATCTTTCAGTCCATTCCCCCAGCCCTCAAACCATAGTTGTTTTGCTGCTGTTGGTGCTGTAGCTTTGGGTCATGTTTGGGAAATGATTAAACAGCAATCTGCTGCCATCATTGCAAAGCTTATCAATAACCCTTTTTGCAAATTTGCTCGTGCAAGATGTCAGTGCTTTTTTTCATTATTAAGTGGTCAAAAGCCTGGTTGAGGATGTATAAATTCCTCAGGTGTTAGGTCACTTTGAAGTCAATAATACTCCTCCACCAATCAGTTCACACCAGTATACTTTCCAGCCGCCCCTTGTCAGGGGTTGCATGTCTCCATTCCGACACTAACCCTATACCTAACCCTAAACCTAACCTCTATGGAAGTGTTGCCACTCCGACAATAAGAAGTCAATGTCGGAGTGGAGACATGTCGGAATGGAGAGCACCCCCCCCCCCCACCCCCCCGTCAGGAACTTTGTAAAAGAAAAAAGAAAAGGACCATACCAGTACACATAAATGTCTAATATAAACAGCTTCGGTCAAATAGCATACAAAAACGATTTTTCCCATTAATGGCTTTATTATAGATTTGTTTTTTGTTTATATTTTCTCAAGTCATTACAGGTTACTGTACTTGCCTGATTACAACGTTGACAAAACAACATTGTGTGGTAAATAAATTATGGACATCTGAATTGATTAACTCTTTTCTCCAGAGGTTTTTGCTAGGCTCTGTCCGAAATCATTCACTATATTTACTACTCTCTACGCAATATATGGAGACAGTCTACATAGAGAGCATTTGTGAGCTTATTGGCATTTTTTTATTTTAAATAAAACGCTTCCGCACAATAATATGTCGCTGTTAATTATGGTATATTAGTGCTTGGTCATCGGTTGTATAATACTTTTTACGATGTGTCCACTAATAGGGTATAATAATTCTCATTATACATATATATATATTCAGACATAAAAATTGCAAACTCGTTATATAGTGGATTATGGTGAGAAGTGAATGACTCAGAACACAGCCCTATACTTCATGACAATATGCACTTTAAAATGCAACAGTAACGTAACGTTGTCAAAACATAACAGTGCCATAAGGTTCCCTGTGTTCAATTACCTATCTCAAGCAAGTTTCAAGTTTCTGCAAGTTGATTATCATCATACTGTACTGAAATGAATGGAATCCAATGGCTTCCTCACAAATCTAACCAATTACTGTAAGCTTTGGAAAATGGTCGGCAGTAACGTCAAGTAGACCATGAGACATAGTCAATGGGCTGAACACGCCAGACCACCGGTATGGTCCTTTAATGTGATTAAAGCATTAATTGGAAAAGCACTAAAGCAGAAAATCATTCATAATAGATGACAGTCTTCTGTTCTGACTGTTTTGAACAAAAACAGGGTATGCGTAGCTTTGGCAATGTAAACATTGTGTTTTCTCATGCCAATAAAGCTCCTTTGAATTGAATTGTGTAGCATGAGAAGCAGAAATTCCTTCAATATGCTGCTGAGCCCACCACACAGTATTGTCAACCTCTACCCCATTAAAATCATACACACGCACACATTCACTCACACATGACCACCAGGAGTCTTTTTATAGACATCAACTTGCAGGCACAGCTCTGGGATAATGTAACGGCAGGCTTCAGTTTGTTGCTGCCACGGGGAGCGGATGCAACAATTGCTGTCCGTTTTTCAATGCCACCAAGTGTTGACCACAGAGCTGGGGTGGACACACAAGAGCTATTGAAAGGAGTAACCGTAAGCAGGGAAGGAGGAGAGCCACGAGAGTACTGAAGCAAAGGAGAGACCAAGACATCTCCTCTTTCACTTTCCCACTCCGCTGCTCTGCTCTCTCCCTCTCTGGATGCAAAAACACAGTCCCAGACACCCTCAAAGCTGACATCACCATGCAGCTGTGTCCTGGATTACACACAGCGAACGGGGGAGGGGAGAGTTGTTGTTGACTGTGCTGGTATGCCATTAGCTGGCCTTCCAGCCAGAAGTGAAACGTCAGATGGGCAGTTGGTCAGAAGTGCTCGGACCAAGCAAAGAGTGAATTGAAAAGCAGTGCTCAGGGAGAGCAGCAGACAGGGGTCAATTATGCATTCGGGTTAGGGTCACAATCACATATTAGTCTCTCACCTAAGCACCAAGTGTGTCTTTCACCTCAAACTTCTCCACTCCCATTCTAATTAATGATCAATCGATTTTGCTTGTTTCCCCTCATTGCAAAAAAGTACAGAACTATCCACAGAAAGTAAAGAATTTAACAATCAGCTTAGCCACACAGCGGATCATCATCCTCTAATATGAACTGATGGATTTATTATCATCATCATCACGTTAACATCACTCAACTCTACAGGACAACTGAAGCTAAACAGTCAACTTAATTTCAGGAGTCTTTGGAGGACATCTAGTATCCTGACAATAGCTGCGGTGGTGTGGATGATGACAACAGCTCTCCTATGTCACTCTATAAAGCATGAGGCCAGTAGCATCAACAATTAGCCAGATCAGTTGGCTGGTTAGTGGGTTGGTAGCCTAGGTAAGGGATCAGACCAAGTGGTCTCCAGTGCTGGTGTTAGGGGTGTGGCCGGGGTGCCCCTGAGTACACTCTTTGTGCCTGAAGTTATGCTGCTGGCGTCCGGCATAACAGTCCCTCCCAGCTCCCTGGCACACCTGCTGCTCCTCATCACTCTCCTCCTCTAGCCCTGAGCCCTCATCCACATCCAGCTGGCAGACACACACTTCGATCCCTGAGTCGCCCGTCACATGCCGGCGGCGAGTAACAAGCTCCTCCTCCTCTGCAGCTGCCAGTGAAGCCTTCAGGTCCTCCTCTGCCCGACACCGTGCTTGTGCGGGTGTTGACGTTGCTTCACGGTCTGCTGATGATCCTGACGGCTGAGGCTCCGCTGTCGTGTCCTCTTCCACCGAAGCTTCCAGCACCACGGCAGCTTGCGACTGGCTAGACACTGGAAGAACTGGGGTGGTCTCGGGCGGGACTTCAGAATAAGGTGGAGGAGGTGTTGGTGGGTGGCCAACCACCTCTTCATAGTCAGGGAGCTTGCAGTCATTCCAGAATCCTGCGAGTCAGAAAATACATATGGTTTGGCTTTTTTTTAATTTTTATAATCACCTTTATAAAGCTAACTTTATGACTAATCAACATCCATCATAAAAATGTTATCTAACCAGTAAGACTCCCTAATCGGGAGATAAACAACCGCCACGTCGCATACACAAACTGTAGAAGGCGTGGTAGCCAATCACGAGGGAATATGAGAAATGGGACAGATCCATGTTGATGACATGACTTTAGAGATACTGTGTTCCGCTTTGTGTGATTGTTATATGATTTGATGAATTATTTAAGTACGATGATACACAGACATTACTCACTCAGGTTGAGCGGTGGAGGGGAAATGAAAGAACTGGAAGCTCCCTGGTAGGCCATTAAGCTGATCTCACGCTGGCGCTGCTCCTGCTGCAGACGCATCTTGACCCTCCGGTGACGGTAAGCACAGCAGCAGCTCAACATGATGATCAGGGTCCACACCAGCCAGAACCCTATTGGGAAGTTACTGAGAGGTCACCGACTGTAGCCCAAGCAGTGTACGCTGATACATTAAAACACACTTGGTGCCAAACACGAGTTTCCAGAGTTGGCCGTTTTCCCTACTTCCTACTTCTGGTTTCGGCATGATCGCAATCGCGAAATGCACGTTTGACTCCCAGAACAGCTCTATCTTTCAAACATGGCAGCCATGTTTGTTTACATTTGAAGAAAACACTATAGCCTCTATCTTTTGAATGCCTGAACGGATTTCCAAGCGGATCTTTTTGTTTGAAAGCTGTGAATGGCGTGCACACGTGTGGTGCATGATCTGTGCATTATCCGTGCATGACCCATGACCATTGTGCACATTAAAAAGGTAAAATTATGGCAACTGAAGACATTAGTCGCTTTTTAACCCTGGCAGCAAGCAGGTTAAAACAGTGCTTCACAAACCTTTTAGTTCGAGACCCAAATAAAAAGGAAATTTTTTATTTGAGTTTGCCAGCACCCCAAACTAATAAAAATAGTCGATCTACAAGCTAACCTTGGAATTTTCATTTATCATCATCTTAATTTTAATTATAGTTTTTGAAATCCTTTTAAAACAATATACATAAATATACATTTTTAAATGCGGTTAAGACGAAAAAACGAAACAAAAAATATATTTACTCACATAAAAATGTGTCCACGAAACTCAAATGAGTCCCGTGACCCAGTGTTAGGAATAACAAATACACCTGGCTGAGAGCCGTTTGACAACAAGCGGGGTCCACTGGTGATCCCCTCAAAGAAAACCAATTCTGGGGGCGCATGGTGGTCAAGGCGCATACCACATACTAGGCTATGATGCCTGCGGGCGTCGCCGGTTCGATTCCCGATCCGGACGACCTTTGCCACATGTCATTCCCCATCTCTCTCCCCATTTCCTGTCAGTCTACTGTCCTATCGAATAAAGGCATAAAAAGCCCCAAAACAAATCTTTTAAAAAAAAGAAGAAAACCAATTCTCACACCAAGCGCACATTATATATGTGAGCATGCCATTGCATGAGAAAAATATTAATCCCAAAAGAGGGCCTCAGTGAGCCTGAGTTGAAGGCAGTGAATGCTGACGATAAATACCTATATTTTGGGAGGTGTACACACAGCAAAAAAAACATGTCAAATGTTTTACTACTTTCGTTATAATTACCCTGTTTGGATTGCAATCCTTAATCTAGAATAAAGCAAAGTCTCCACTGCTTGGCTTAGTTTTTCTAGCACTTTATGTACTGTATCCATTTGCACTATAGCTTTAAACTTTCCACAGCTTTAGTTACACCACACTTGCAAGTAGTCAGTTTCACTGGGGTAATAAGTGATTTTCTTCAGCCTGAAAGAGTAGGACTATGCAGTATTTAATAAGTATTGGGAAGTAGAAGATAAAAGTGGACTTACACCAGAGCTCATAGTAGTAGGTGCAGCACTCTGTCTCCCCACAACAGTAGCCCATCTCACAGCGGTTCTGCTCATTGTTCACCCCAAAACAGAACTCCTTTCCCTGGACACACAAAAATGCACAATATTTGACAGTGAATCATATGAGTCACAGGTTATCAAATGTGGACCACTTTAACTATAAAGATAAGATAACTGTCTATAACTATATTGTCCGCCATTGTATTTTTGAAATATAGTTGGTGTGAACTGTGAAGAGTGTCATACTGTGAACATCATAAATGGTGAACAATATAGTTATAGACAGTTATCTTTATAGTTATAGTGCTCAGTGGGAATGACACTTTATTTGTGTTCCGAATTCACGGTTGATTTGGCAACACAAATCCCAGCTGTCCTCGGTATTGTTAAACTGCAACCATAAACAATATTATCTACCTCATCTACCTCAGCGTTGCCATTCTATTTGATCCAAGTCAGCATTGTGGGGTTTTAAGTTGACGCAAGGTCAATGGCGAGCATCGTCCAGTAATGTTGTGGTAATGGTGGCATTAATACATAATACAATTATCAAGTTAAGTTAGCATCCTGGCAAAAAGTCATCGGGCGATTACTTCTTCAAACCGATTCTGACTGTCAGACAAGCTAAATAAACGTTAGCTGCCCTTCCTTGTCACTACAAAACAAACACCGGTTTATGATTTAGTATTTCAAAGCCCTTAATTGATTGAAGCTAGGTAAAACAAAAAATATGGTGAAATTTAGACTAAACATATTTTTATAATAATATCAACAATGACTTGTCTAATCGAGATTGACGTCACACTAAGTTTGGCTAGTAAGTGAACCAGGGGCAGCAGTTATAGTTTCCTCCTTTGACTTTTACATTTTTACTCAGTCGCGCGACAACAAGTGTCACTCATCAAAAAACGACGCATTTTCAACAGTGGAAAGTGTCGACGCGACTCACGTCGAAGCCTTTTTCGGTCGAAAACGCGTCGTTCTTTTGTCGTGCGGAAAGGGTCGCGCGATGAAAAGGCGATTATGAACGAGCCCCTTTGTGTCGGGACAATAGAAGGCCTGTTTCCAACTGACATCCACGGACTCTATTAAAGCACGGACCGCGTCTCGCGCTCGATCGGGAAAAAATAGCCGATCTGCAAGCTCACAACGCGCCGCGTCCGAGGCGCGTTGTGAGCTTGCAGATCCGCTATTTTCTTCACCCCACCACCCCGGATAAACCAGTCCAGGCCTCACTTTTACCTGCACCAGACACGTCCCGGTGCACAGCAGCCCTACAATGGATCCCAGTGTTTTCTGTGGCATCTTCCTGGGTCGTTTTGGCTCGTTGTTGACACGACGGGAAACATAAATAGCAGACAAAATGACAGTTCCAGGTTGTCGTGTTGTTGAGCGCCGAGTCTCCCCCTCTCGCAAATGAAACCGTTAAAGTAGAGCAGGCTACGTCCTCGACATGTTTTGTCTCTCTATTTCTATCTATCTATCTATCTTGAAGAGAAGACACGGATGTTGTCTCTCTCTCTCTCTCCAGCCGGGGTTGACTCGGTGTCAGTTGTTGCACCAGTCGCAGGAGGGCGCTATTGTGTAAGAATGGTAATGGGCAATGGCAGGCAGAAAAATAAAATGTAATTAGACAATAATAATCTATGAGAACTTTAGTCCTACTTTCCTAACCCCCCCCCCCCCCCCCCCCAATGCCAATAAAGTATTCAATTAATCAATCAATAGACCAAAATACTAGTATGATTATCTTTTGGATATATATCAGAATTATTTCGTGTTGTGTATTGTGTCTACACAATGTTGTATTGGTTATTTCTATACAGTATAACCCTTTTAAATGTATGTAATTATTAGTAAGATAGTGTGTGGACAAATATTAGATGGTTTGTTATATGCAATATTTAATGGCCTACATGATACTATGCACCATTGTACCAACCATAATGTGCTGATATTTGACTGATAGAGGCCAACAGCAGATTGTGTCTGTCTCTCATTCACAGAACAAAGTTAAGTAATGTTTACTACTTGCTGCCCTGAAGAGAACTCACACTGCGCCCCCATCTGTCGACTCACCGCTATGCTGCAAGCAAATAATAGGTTATGTATCAAAATTAATTAGGGGTCTGTCTAGTCTCGAAAGACCTGTAGGCTTGTGGCTTTGATTTGAGAGCAACATGTATTTACCTTCATATAGCCTAATCAGTCTACTGTAGGGCCTTTCCTTTTTTCCATAATAATGTTGAATATCCAAGAACAACTTCATCTTGAAGGCATGAAATCCACCATAAAACATTAACACAATTGGAGTGTTTCCCGGCCCTCACACACACACACACACACACACACACACACACACACACACACACACACACACACACACACACACACACACACACACACACACACACACGACACACCTCTGTAAGGAACGCCCAGGTGGTCATGTTTAATGGTGATGTAATGAGGTCGTGCCCTGGTGAGGCTGTGCTTGAGCATGGATTGGAAGATGCTAATCCCATTCATTCCACTTGAACCTGAACTGATTTGAACAGCGGCAACAACATTAGCTGAAGAAGACATGGTAAGTAGCCTAGTTATAACGAATAGTTGGAGGCAGAGATAATAGTGTTTGTTGTTTTGCTTCTATAATATTGAAACATAGTGTGTGTGTGTGTGTGTGTGTGTGTGTGTGTGTGTGTGTGTGTGTGTGTGTGTGTGTGTGCGTGCGTGCGTGTGTGCGTGCGTGTGTGTGTGTGCGTCAGCAATCAAGTCAACATTAATGTTAGTAATGATGAAACTTTGTTGATGAAATGATGAACAGTAAGGTAACTGATTGATTCATGGTTTACTAATTGTTAAAATAACTATATTACGGTGTATGTTGTTATATGTAAAGTAATTACATGTTTGAACAATGACATTTAGCAGTATAAGGAAATAATTCACCAATCATAACATGGACCATAAAATATACAGTAGCTTATAGTCAATAATATTATATACCGGTATAACAATACAGTAATTGAAATTCAATGACTGTGTATTGTTATATATTTTGAAATGTTAAGGTGTATGCATCCAAACACGGCCTTTCAAGCTAATGTGGATGAACCAGTCTCATAAATGATCTTGCCTTCTGTATGTAAGCCATGACAAGCAGCTAACAGCTAAATCTGCTCTGAGTGATTCTTGCTCTCGGAAAGCATTTAGCCTCCTGCACACAGAGCCTCTGGATCTTTCTAGAGCTGCCAATCCCTACCATACCTACACTGGTCTCTTGTGATTGGTGGAAGCTGTCCTGGATCATTTCCAGGTGGTTATTTAACCAGTAGCTGGCAAAGCTTAGGGCTCTGTTTAAACACAGACAGCATGCTTACACAACTGGATTCTCTCTCTCTCTCTCTCTCTCTCTCTAACGTCAACTGCATGTTTACTGCATAGTTGTCTGGAGAGCAACACTGTAGTAATAATAATCATCATCAGAATCAGAACTTTATGGTCACATCACAGGTTTACAGGTGTAAAACAGTAGGTATAATTTGTCGTTGTGCTCGACATAGTTTTTGTTATTTCCATGAGAGAAGGGGAAGAAGAAAAAGAAGAAGAACAAGGGGTAAAGGGGGAAGAGAGATCAATAGAAAACAAACACATTAAAAACAAAGTTTCTACATATTTATATTTTATCTATCCAGTGCAGTAAGACATAAAGGTGTGAGCATAGCAGATATATATTGTACATGATATGCTATGGACGTTAGTTAAGGTGCGGAAAAAGAAAAACAGACGTAAATGGGATTAAGGGGCAAAGTATCAGCATGTGTCAACTGACACTGGTATTGTCCGCAGGTAGTTCCATGAAGAATAGCAAAAAAAGAGTATGTCCCAATCCACAGCCTGATGTCAGGTGGTGATCCTGCCTTGTTCAGCTGTCTGATGGTAGATGGGTGTAAACTGTTCTATATATGTAGATTATATTTTGGTATGATAACCCTTTCTGAGACACAGCTAAATTGGTGTTATCAACTTCTAGTCAGTTCAAGTCAGTTTCCCATTAACTTTACTATACAGGAAAACAAAAACGCAAAAAATGAATCTGCTTTTAGTGCATTGTAAGCATGTGTTTAGCACGAAAAACATTCCTTGCGATAAAAACAGCCCCCACAAAACTGTGAAAAGTGATGACTCATCATTAAACCATAGTTTTGTGGGGCCGTTTTTATCCGAACTTCTTTAGGCTGTGAAGCCAGTAGTGACTGTACAGTCGCTGCTGAGCCTTTTTCCTCACATGCGTGGTGTGTGTCTCCCAATTGAGCTCCTACTCGTTGTGTACTCCGAGGAACCGTGTGTTCATCTTTGTTCATGCCACATGTATCTATACCTTGCCACATATAAGTATGTAAATGTATTTCTCACTGTTAATGCATGTCTGATTGTCTGTCTATGCATTGTCCCTCTGGCAGGGGTTGCTGTCTATTCTGCGGAGAATGAAGCACCCAAAAGACCAGGAAGTGAGGTTACTGTTGCTGGGACTGGACAACGCCGGCAAGACCACCCTGTTGAAACAGTTGGCAGCCGAAGATATTAGCCATATCGCTCCCACACAAGTACACACGCACGCACGCACGCACGCACGCACGCGCGCGCGCGCGCGCACGCACGCACACACACACACACACACACACACACACACACACACACACACACACACACACACACACTCAATTATGATTTTCAATGTCATGCTTATTCTTAAACATCTGGCACAATAGTTTGTAATACTAACTCACTCATATTCCAGGCTAGGCTTTGCATAACTGTGGCTCTATGTCACCTCTCCTCAGGGGTTCCATATTAAGAGTGTTCAATCCTCAGGCTTTAAGCTAAATGTCTGGGACATTGGAGGCCAGCGCAAAATCCGTCCCTACTGGAAGCATTATTTTGAGAACACAGATGTGCTGGTAGGTGGTATTTAAAAGTGCTTATTATACAACCATTATTGCAGTGGCGAGTTATTGCCAATATTAATTAACCTATAGCCTAGTATAGCAATATATACAGTATAGTATGTTAATGCACATATTTAATGTTGTGTCCATAACTGTGTTGTTTACAGATCTATGTAATCGACAGTACAGACAGGAAACGGCTTGAAGAGACAAGACAGGTACAGCATCACTATGATTTAACCTCTGGTCCACTCCAGTTGAGAGCCAGTGACTGGTTCTCAACATGTAGTCTGAGGAACTCCAGGGGTCCCCTAGGTGGAACCAAATGGACCCTTTTGGGTTTGTAACTCTTATAATACCATGAGGCTCCATATAAATAGAGCCTAATGGTCATTGGTACACTCTCACAGTGGTTGTACAGTGTAGATTGTGGTCCCAGAGATACAAATTCATATCAAAAGGGGGTCCGAGTCCTAATGCATATCAAATTAGGGGGTCCTTGAAATGAGAAAGTTTGAGAACCATTTGCTGTAGTCTAGCCATCCTTGAGAAAGCATGTTCTCTATGTCCGATGATTTGAATTTATAGGTCATTAGTAATTTGCAACACATTAAATGTGAAAATAATCCTTCAAGTCCTAGGAAATCCTTTCTTCTCTTTCTGGTGCTCCCAGGAGCTGTTTGAGTTGCTGGAAGAGGACATGCTTGCTAGTGTACCGCTGTTGATCTTCGCCAACAAGCAGGACCTGCTGCCAGCTGCCTCCGCATCTGAACTAGCTGATGTCCTAAACCTGCATACTATCAGGGACCGCATGTGGCAGATCCAGGCCTGCTCATCGATCACTGTTGAGGGAGTTCAGGTATAGACACAGTCACCAGCATGCACACACATAAGCAAGGGAGGTACTGTATTTAGTTTATACTTTTGTTTTTGCAATTGTCTTTCTAGCACCATTGCAAAGAGCAGATTGAGCACTGTGCCCATCACTGAGAGTTGGCTTTGCTTGAACTGTGACCTCATGGCCCTGTTGTCGTGACAGCAGTTATCTGTTATCACAATTAGAATAGGTTTGGTTTCATCCCTGTAACTACATAGCCAGTATTAGTTTAATTTGTCTATCTTGCCTGAGGCTGAAACCTTGCTCTAATATGGAGGACAGTGTACGGTATGTGTAAGTTTAATAAACGGCATCATGCTGTATCCATATCTATACTGATCTGATAAACTAACTATGACTGTTGCTGCAGTGCCTAGTTGGGGAACCTTTTCAATTGGTAGTGGAACAGGTGAACCACTACAGTCGTTGAGCCGCTTGAGTGCAACTTTCAAAAAACAGGCAATGGAATATTTAAATGAACAATTACTTTTCTATGACCTCTTGCATAAACAAATGACGAATGGCTGTGATGGTACGTCATTTTTAAAATCCAACCCAGTACCATTCCTGCATTTTCTTGATGCATAAAACTGATGCAATCACAATCACTGAAAAAAAATGCAAGGACCTTTAGACTATCCTGGTGAAACTTGAAAGAAGGTAGGTGATTCCAGAGGCAATTTACGGAGGCATGTGGTAGCCTACAGCCTACCCTCACCAGGCCAGTTGCAGCGATTGGGACTGATGTACACAAGAGGAATTGGCAATGACTAAATTGGAGAGAAAATGAATAAGCAACATTATTATTTAGCTAAGCTTGTTTCAGATTTGGTAACTGTTCAAGTCATTGCAGACAAACTTATTTCAGATGCTTTCACAGACTGATGGGTCTCTGCAAATTGCACTAGCTCCAGTCGCTGATCTGCAATCAGGTTTAAAATCTGGGGAATTCTTGGCAAGTGAGAAAATAACTCAACAGATAGACAGACACACCGACCGAACCGATTACAAAACCCTGCAATGCAGGGAAATAACAGAAAAAAATAACATTGTTTCTCCTCCAGTATATCTACAGTGTTAATTTGTTGCAGACAGGAAAGGACATCACCACCACACTAAGTAATACATAATTACAAGTATCATTGTACAGTAATGTCTGTGATGTGTGAATGCTGAAATAGACAGTTTAGAAAACGTGCTCCTGAAATCTAGAGCTCTCAGTAGAGATTGTGCATTGTGGATTCATTTATGGATGAAAATTCATTTTTTGTTGTGCTCAGTTTTTCTTGTCATTTGCCACTGAAAAGTGAGAAAAGGTGATATCTCATGAACTCTGTATCAATATTTGTCAGTGGAAAATTTTGTTTAGTGACACACAGCACTTTGTCACTAAAGCATACATCAGCACTGTCTTTCAGTTGTTTGTAGTGTTATGGTTGACATGATGCGCTCTCTTTTTCAGGATGGCATGACATGGGTGTGCCAGAATATAAGGGTTCGGAAGAAATAGTGGAGAATGAACACTCACCCCTCAAGAGATTCCAGTTTTGCACTTTAATTATCATTTCTATCAGCGTTCAGTTCAAGCTCAGTTTCAGGCAGTATATTGTCATTGAATTCAAATATATAGTCAGTATATTTCAAAATGCAATGCGATGCAATGCTTGTGCCTTGCCTAGAGTTTAACACAACATACCGTACTATACACCAAAATGTACAATACTGTATAGAACAAAAAGATAAGATGACAATGAGTATATCTGCCAGTAAACATTTGATGTTTAGTGTTATATTTTGAATTAACAGAATAATGAATTGGCTAGCTGACATTCTAAGAATAAAGTATTACAATTCATAATATTCAGAAGACAGTATACATATTGTATATACTGTATTAGTTAATTGAATTCAGTTGACATTTCTATGTAAACTTTTATTTAATTGTATTGTTTTGTAATGTGGTCCTTGGTGGTAGAGTACAAATTTGATGTTCTGTATGGTCAAATCAGTTATTTCAATTGAGTTGTAATTAGTCTGTGCTTCTCTCTTATGGAAGCTAGGGGGCATCATTGCTCAATTTGCTGCACATCGTAATCCATCCTCACTGACTATGAAGTGCTCTCTCCACAATGTTTAACTTGGACTGGTCATGTCATAGATAGCACATTAGACTTGCTTTGTACTTTAAGTGACTCTACTACTAACCAGTAACCAGATAAACCTATTTTCTTATGTTTGATCTCTTCAGCTTACATCTCAGGCCATACACAAGCTAGTAGGCTAACTCATTCAGTGTCACTTCAACATCTACCTCATTCCACAGTCTACTGTGGCAGCATAGCTGCTTATGCCCACAGAATCTGCGATCTGCACTTGTATAGAAAAGCCTTGTACCGTGAACAAAATGACTGAATGAATGAATTATCAGCACCATAATCTGTGAATTTCACACCTATGGACTTTGAATTCATTCACATTTTATGCATCAGAGTTCTTCCCTTAGTAAAGCAAATACCATGACAGAACCCAGTAGCCTTTTCCAAATACCCACACACTTACAGCATCTGCCCCTCAATACACCTCTCTTGCATATACATTAAATTACAAAGAAATACCTCGGCCATTCAATTACTGAAGTTCTCACCTTGTTCACCATGATTTACCACCGAGCAATTGCATTTCTTTTTTCTTTCTTTTTTTCATTTCTATTTTGTCTTTTGCAGCAGACCCCACTAATCTGAATGGGCTGAGTGCTCTACTGTGGTCTTGTAGGGCATTTACATACAAACCTTCTCCGGGAGTCTAATAGATCTCCAATACAATTTGCATTTATATAGCTCTCTTCATACCAACATGATTTGCCCTCTTTGCCCATGATAAAAACAAACCTCCTCTTTGGCCTTGAGTCACAGTGCTTTGCTACAGCTGCTATGCTGTTTGTTGCGCGCGTGTGTGTGTGTGTGTGTGTGTGTGTGTGTGCACGCTTGCGCATGTGTGGCCCTATCTCCATGTAGGGTTGGTCGATTTTAATATGCCAGAGTTGCTTGATCCTACGATGGAAGTTGACACAAGTGCAGAAAGCTTCAAATTGGACCACGAAGTGATTCAGTTGTCAGCCAAGAGTATGAGCTGCTTTACTGAAATGCAACAAGAATCTTATGTAGGCACTTTTTTCTGCTGCATATTTGAATGTTGTTGATACTGCACTAAGAGCCTCTGACAAGAAAAGAGAGGTACTGGTTTTGTATTTGGCCAAAATGGAGCTTCCTGGACAATGGACACTCAGATGATGAAATTGTTCAGTTAGAATATGATGATGAACCATTTTCAGTTCTCTCAAATGCCAAAATTGATCTAAAAATGTGAACACCTGAGGAGTGCACTTTGACAAAGAAAGAATTAATGAAAAAGGAAATGGAAATCTACCATGTGAGACAGGTAATAAAGTGTCCTCTCCCTTCCCTTTGCAGAGCTTAATCATTAACATCTATGGAATAATCACTCGGAGAAAAATGTGTAGTTTCATACAAAAGTAGGCAGATGAACTTTTTCCTGCTCAATATTTACAAACTGGATGTTAATCAGGTGTCAACGTGGGTCTATAAATACCAGTGAACAATATTGGATTCCTCAAATAAAATAATGGTGAGAAGTAATCAGCCGTCGTTGCCCCTGGCGGCCCAGGCTGGTGCTATCCTCAGTGAGGTGAGAGGCAGTCAGGCCTGCAAAGGGGCATAAATCATGGGAGTTTCCCAGCTCCTCACCCCAACACATTGGCCTCCCACACAGGGGAAATGAAGGACAGAGACTGATTGACCTGCAATGGGCGAAAACAGAGAGAGATCCTGCGACTTAATTAAAGTGTAGTCTGTGTCTCATGTTCTGTAACAGTCTAGTCACCTGGATGGTACTGCCTCATTCAGCCACAATCTAGTAACTTACTAAGTGACTTTAGGTAGAAGTGATTGTAAGAAATTGGAAGTAAGTAAACATATCATCTTTATAATTGATAAATTTAATATATATCAAAATACACAGAGTTTCTTTGTTTTTCGGTCTTTAGATGGGAGACTTTGGTCTCTCATAATTAATCCTTAACCCTCTTTCCAAATAAAATCTATATCCTTGGTGAGCTGCTGTTACAGAGCTGAATGCGACCCATCCTTCAAGCAGACACAGTTACAGCAGTTGGGATGTTTGATTTGCTGCCATGGTATCCCTCCAGCCTCATTCCCGGACCCATCCTTTATGATTAAGCAGATAAGTGTTGGTACTGGATGATAAAACAAACAAATGTCCACATTCCACTCACAGCCACTTTGATGGGTGTGTGTGCTCCTCTCTCCAGGACAGTTACCAGGGACGTGCTATGGGCCCCTGATTCAGCCCGGGAAAAAGAGTTGGAGAGGCCCTCATTGCGTGCTATAGAGAGAGATATCTCTCTATAGCACTGCTGCTACTCAAAGATTTGCCATTTCAGATCATGACAAGTGACAAGCCAGTGGGCCAATTACTGTACATGAGTTATATTTCGTCGCTGTCGGGTGGAAACCTTGTATCTCCAAAACCGTTTGTTTTGTATTTATCATTTTAAAAAATATTTAAACTAGTGAAAACAGCCGATCTGTGCGAGGCGTTGTGTGCTTGTAGATCTGCTGTTTTCACTACTTTTGTGCAACGGCCTTATATGATGAAGCAGGGCTTTGCTTTGCGAAAATATGTATAAATTTGAAACTTGGAGATACAAGGTTTCTGCCCGACAGTGACGATTTACTTTGTTGGCCGCCCAGCCCCCAAAATGGAAGAAGGCCGACATTTTATTTGACATTTTTGAGCGGTGGTCACAACGCTCCTATACGTGGCCGTGTGTGTGGGTCTGTCTGTCTGTCTGTCTCCGTGTCTGTCTGTCTGTCTGTCTGTAGCCTGCAGTAACCTTTTCTGACCACACATGTTAAGGGAGGGGCGCTGTTGCACACACACACACACACACACACACACACACACACACACACACACACACCACCGCTCAGTTCACACAAGTGTGATTTTTTCCTAATGGCCGGTCTGGACCGGCCCGGGAATGAACTGGCCGTTCGGGAGTTGTCCCGCTTTTCCCAATGGCCAGCATGTCCCTGGCAGTTACTGCTCAGAGCTCCTTTACCATAACCAAACTGGAGTCATTAAACAGGCAAAGAGGAGGACTGTATGACACAAGGAGCTCCATCACTTGGAGTGTAGCAGCCTGCATGGGTCTTGACAGAGGTTCACACCTCGGAATAGGTCAGTCCCAGAGCACGGCGTGGGGTCAGCATGGAGTTAGGGGGTCTCTGGTTTTGTTTGATGCAGAGAGATTGCGGGGAGACAGATAGCAGGGAAGGAGAGAGACAGTAGATAAAGGTCTGTCTGGTTACCACATTGACCATTCCATAGGAAATATATTTAGAATATTGCCATTTCCCCCCAAAGAAAAAAAGCTGTGCCTCTTTAAATGAGTGCCTCAAAATGGGTAGAATGATGCCAACTCATTTTACCAGGAGTAAACATGTTTTCCCTCCAATTTCTCCTTACAGGCGCCATTAATGAGTTTGTTGTCATTTTGATGTGTTCCCATTGTTACGTAATGAGCAGTTGCTGAAAATGTATCTCTTCAGCTCCAAACTCTCTCCATCTCTCGCCATTTCTCTCTCTCTCTCTGTCTCGCTCTCTCTTACATAAACACACAAATAAAACACTCTTCCTTTCACAAATGAGTGCGATTCTAAACCCCACAATAATAAATAATAACAGAAATATTGGTAGCGCTCTGTTGACTACGTAATCTGTATTCTAAGAAGTATATTAGTACCTTGCCGTTAAGGCAAGATTATGCTTGTAGATCTGCTATTTTCGCTGCACGTCACTGTCGTACGACAAAGTATATATCAGGCCTCAGAGTTCATACTCTTGACCCCTCGCTGACTCTTGAACTCTGGACTGCACTGGTGTCACATGGGGGAAAACGAGAAAGAAACAGCACCTTCCATCATTCAAAATATCCACAGATGCCTTTCCCTATTGATTGATTGCCCTTATCTTTTGACAGATACCTTCCAATTCTCTTTCCTTCTGCCCCCCACATGCGTGTGCACACCCGTGTGTGTACACACACACACACACACACACACACACACACACACACACACACACACACACACACACGTGCGTCTCTCCCTAGTTCTCATAATTTGACTTTTTATCACCTTTCAAAGAAAGAGAGAGCCAGCATCATCTGTCATTACAGCACCCCGTGACAGCTCCTCACACATGCATGGATTTTTACATTTGACTCAATCCAGGGCTTACTTTCCTGTAACCGATTCAATATTCCTCAAATGAGCCAGGCGATATATACACATGCCACAGCAGATGGGATGATCTATAGCATAACCTTAATAGATTTCCTAGGGTTGAAAGCCTGGCTACTTTGGGGGAAAATACATAATTTGTGCAATAAAAACATAATTATGCTTTTGATTAGCTTGATAATTTATGTCATTCTAATTTTCTTGGGCATGCATGGCAAAAGAAGTGTGTGTGTGTGTGTGTGTGTGTGTGTGTGTGTGTGTGTGTGTGTGTGTGTGTGTGTGTGTGTGTGTGTGTGTGTGTGTGTGAGACTGTGTGTAGGGTTAGACTGTGAGACTGTGAGTGCGCGCAACCCACACGCACATATTAATTTTCATCACTGATTAAATTAGGCCTAATGTTTCTTTCAGGCTAGAACTTAGAGGGGAAGGTAGAGACCTATACTGCAGTATTGTTGTAATAATGAAAAGAAAAGCCAAATTGTGCATGTAGTGGAGTGCTCCGAGCTTAGCAAGTACTGTACATTTGTAATGTTCCTGGTTTGATTCTGGCTGAATGTGTTGCAGGTCTTCTCCCTATCTCCTCACTAAATAAATGAAATAAAATATAGGCCTATAATTAACTCTAAGATAAAATAAACAAACAATATAGTATACCAATCTATAGTTTAGTAAATTATAAATAATTTGAGGGAATCATATGGTTCATCTTCTACGGCATCCCTAATAATATAATGGATATTCAAAGTAATGATACTTTCACATCATAAATGTATTTCAGCAGATTGTGCAGCACAGCCATGTATTTGTGCACTGTATTCTACTGTTCTTCCTTCCTGGGAAACAGAACAAGCGAGAGAGGCAGGGCCGTTCAGGAAAAGGGAAATGTGTTTGTGTTTTTTTGTTTGGTTAAATCTCCTTACCTTTTATGGCCTGCATTTGAGCTTTGCAACTTAAGTGCCTGTGTGTGTGCCTGTGTGTGTGTGCGTGTGTGTGTGTGTGTGTGTGTGTGTGTGTGTGTGTGTGTGTGTGTGCGTGCGTGCGTGCGTGCGTGCGTGCGTGCGTGCGTGCGTGCGTGCGTGCGTGCGTGCGCGTGTGTGTGTGTGTGCGTATGAGCGTGTGCGTGCGTGCGAGCACGAAAGAGGGCAAAAGAGAGGGACAGAAAGAGACTATTCTCAATTTCCTTCTAAAAAGAAAATTCATTTGCAGTTGCTAATGTAATGTCATCGTTGTGTTTACTGAGCGTGGATGATGTATAGGGGATGTTGCATTGAGTGAGACTGCTTAATGATGCATAGAATTAAGTCTGCGGCTTTCAGCTGAGCTCCCCTCTCCCATACCTCCTCCCCTTCTCGCTTCCACTCTCCCTCTCCGTCTCTCTCTCTCTCCCTCTTTCGTATCCCCCCCTCCTCTCTCTCTCTCTGTTTCAGGGACGTGCAGAGAATGTTAGAGAGGCAGGGGTTGAACATTTTCTAAAAGGGCACTTTTGGTGAAAATACAGAAAATAGCAGACCTCCAAGCTCACGCGCTGCGACTTGGAGGTCTGCTATGATACCACACTCAACTAAGCATGGATTTCTACATAGAGAGGGCAATTATTATTATTTCAACATAAGATGCTGCATTCAAGTTCAGGAGAGTTTGGACAAGGCAATTCTCTTGCTGCCTTCAGATATGGCATGGAAAGAGGGCATTTGCATTTCTTTCACCGTAGTAAAAATTGCGTTCATGGTCTGGAGAGGGCACTTTTAAAAGGGCAGGGTCTCAATAATGCCTCCCTCTGGCCAGCTGGGGCGCTTGATGGAGGGGAAAGGAACTGGTTGGAATAACGTGTTCCTTCCACGCGCTACGTCCATCCCGGGGAAATCCCCCCTGTCAGGTGAAAAGAAACAACTTGGACTCCTCATGCATTGAAGGAAGCATGAGGTCAGTCCGTTGTCTCCCCAGGCGCGGCAGAGGGAGAGCAGAGCCCAGGATTACATAGGCAATTGGCACTGGGTGAAAAATGGGTTGCAAAATCGTGGGATAAAAATTATAAAAAAAAAATAGAAAAAAAAGGGCAGGGGCTCAAGCCCCCTTTGATGTCTATGTGTGCACGTGCCTGCTCTGTTTAATTCTGCAGCACCTCCACCACCAGCTCGCTTTCCCTCTTTCTCTCTCTTCTCGTTCCCCTTTTTTCTCTTCTTGTTCTCTCCCTCGCTCTCTCTCAGATGCAGGCTGTCTTGGACTGGTGGACACACATTGCTCTGTGCTCCGTTGCCTGACTCCATCAATCACTAGGGGGAAGGTGTAGAGGGAGAGAGAGAGAGAAAGACGCCTAATTTATAGTCCTTCGTACAATGGTAGCACAGCCAGGAAAATAGCCAATCTACAAGCTCAGAAGGCGTCGCAGACGCCACGTCGTGAGCTTGTAGATCGTCTATTTTCGGCGCCTCCACAGAGTATAAATTAAGCAAGAGGGGAAAAAGAACAAAAAGAGATATGGTAAAGAAAATTAATATAATAAGTGGTATGAAAAATAGGCTACATTGTGTGTGTAGACACAGTGGAGGATAAATAGTCAAATCTGGGAGGAAAGAAAGCAAATAATTTGGAGGAACGCGCCTCGTAATTAATGTTCCACTACGCATGATAGCAATTCCAATAGATATGTTTCCCTAATATTGCATGAATTCTGTGGACAAAATGCTGCCTTATTTGGCTCTATGGTCATAATTGTGTCTGGGTTGGGAATGGTGGCGTTGATGATGATGATGGTGATGATGATGATAATGATGATTATGATGAGGGTGATTATATTGCTTATGTTAATTGTGTTGGTGTTATGGTTATTACCAATGAGAAATGACTAACTGAGTGGGATAGCTCAGCAGGAGGACTGCAGCTGTGATGGGTTGCTAAATGTACCAAAGATTATTCCTATGATAATAAGGAAATAGCATGAGACTCCCTTAACTCATCAGAGCAGACTAATAAGACACAATTACAGTAAGATTTGTCAAAAATGAACACTGAGGATTTAACCGTGCATAGGCCTATATTTCAATAATAGGGCTATGATCATCCTTATTATAAGGCCAAAAATAGTCTGCATCTGGAAACATACCTGCATTGTAAGTATTAACTGAATCCATAGAGAGTACAAATGTAATCAACTGATGATTTTACTGAGTGCGCTTTCCTGTTTCATCTGCAATGTCTAAAATCACTGCACATTGCTTAGAATTCAAGATTGTTACAATGTCAATGTATTAATTTATCATTCATCCTGTGTTCAACAAAAGACAAAATGGTCAAATACATTGTTGTCCTCCTACACTTTGCGTACGCAAAAACACACCAGCTCGATGATATACCGTGAGAATGCCAGAGCATAGGGTCCTATCAAATACATATCAACACTGTTATCTCTATAGGTTTATCTCTACAAATACGAGCTGACATCTGTGACAATAAAGACAAAGCTCTGTGAGTTTCATTTCTCTTTGATTTTACTGGGCTCTAGTTTATATTTCTGCTATTTAAATATGTATTCTTAATTTTTATTCAGAGATTTTATTTTCTTTGTTTTTCTTTTAAAATATAATGGGTTTATCAGAGATATAAATATACCCTGTAGATTGCAGATAATAAACTGTTTTCATTAAAGAGATTTGGTGTGAATGGGGAAAAGGAGCAGCCCTGGGACCTCGGTCAGTGAAGTCTATAGGGTTCAAGGGGTTACAACAGAGATCTTTTCATCAGAATCTTTTGGATTCTGGTTTTGTATATGTCCCTAGACCCAAGTATGTTCTTAAAAGTATAACTATTATATGATTTTTATTATGTTTATAACCACACATATAATTGTTAAAACTGTTTACATAAAAACCTTTATATGTAGGGCCTTATTCACACATAATAGGATAGTAGCTGCAGTTGCTTTACAGAACTAGGATATACAAGATATAATAAGTTAATTAAGTATGTAGTATGACTCCCACATTACAGTTTAATCGCGCAGTTGAGGAACCATTGAACATCTTTTTTATTTATTGAAGATGTTTTACCAAGTTATTTTCTCAGAAATCAAAAGCATGGTACACTGCAAAAGCTTCTGGGTTAATTTAACTGTGTAAAAAAATATTATTGTTCATTATTGTTCAAGTTGAACAAGAGGGGAACAAAGAGAGTGTCTGGGGTTGTTTTTGAACAACCCCTTGAATGTAGGGGACAAAGTGGGACACTTGTGAGCAGTGGCCATGTGAGTCTAAAAGAGAGGCGCTAACATGGATGGGTCAACGTCTGCCTTCTCGCCAGAAACACAAAGTCAAATGTGTACCTATGACCTCCGGCTCCATGTGTGTATCACTACTTCCCACAAAATCACCCATTTAGAGAGATACAGAGAGAGAGAGAGAGGGAGAGAGAGAGAGAGAGAGAGAGAGAGAGAGAGAGAGAGAGAGAGAGAGAGAGAATAACTGGTAGCAACCATGGCTGTGTGCAGAGAGGTTGTCTGGGAATCGAATAATAATAAAATGGCATAACAGACTAATAAGACACAATTACAGTAAGATTTGTCAAAAATGAACACTGAGGATTTAACCGTGCATAGGCCTATATTTCAATAATAGGGCTATGATCAATTACAGTGTTTTGTACTTGTTGCAGTCCTCTCACAGAATGTGACCTCCAGCAAAACAAGTCAGATTTGTTGGAGGTCAGATACGTCAGGCAGGAGTTTGTTTGTCAAGTGACATGCAAAACCATTCCAGTGACTGATGCCATGTTTGTTTGCTTGTTGATTCTGCTGTTATTCTCTCACATCATACTCCCCTCCTCCCCCTTCACGTCTCCCTCTCTCTCTCTTTCCCTCTCCCTCTCCCTCTCTCCCTCTCCCTCTCCCTCTCTCTCTCTCTCTCTCTCTCTCACTCCATTGCTCCGTTGTGATCCAGCTGTCCACCCCATTCATCATTCCGCCACACTCCCCCGTGCAGAATTATTATTTCTTTGATGTGTTACTAGTTGAAAACAAATCCATTTTGCTGCCCATCAATTTATCATTTGGAATGGGGGAGTCACACTTGAGTTGTAGGGGCAACCACATTTTCCCATTCCAACTGCACCGGGGTACTCTGCGGCGCAAGTGTGTGCATGCGCACGCCTGCGCGCGTGCCTGCGTGTGCGCGGGCACACACTTGGGTTCGTGAGGGTGTGTGGGCAAAGATGAGTCAGTCTTGTTTAGATGTGTGGTGGTTAATGTGTGTGTGTGTGTGTGTGTGTGTGTGTGTGTGTGTGTGTGTGTGTGTGTGTGTGTGTGTGTGTGTGTGTGTGTGTGTGTGTGTGTGTGTGTGTGTGTGTGTGTCAGTAGAAGTCAGCAGTGGTGTAAAGTAACTAAGTACATTTACTTAAGTACTGTACTTAAGTACAGTTTTGACGTATTTGTACTTTACTTGAGTAGGCTACCGGTATTTCCAATGTCCAATACTTTTACTTCTACTCCACTACATCTTGGATCCAAATATTGTACTTTTACTCGACTACTATTTATTTGAACTCTTTAGTTACTAGTTACTTTGCAGATATAAATTATAATAATAAAAACATAGACAAAACACTTTAGCCCTATTTTATACCTTGGCTATTTGAAAATAGCAGATCTACAAGCTCACAACGCGTCGCATTGTGAGCTTGTAGATCGGCTATTTTCAAACATTTTGTACTTTTACTTTTACTTTAAGTACATTTTGATAACACTTTAATACTTTTACTCAAGTACATTTTGAATTCTGGACATTTACTTGTAACGGAGTACATCTACAGTGCAGTATTGATACTTTTACTTAAGTACAAAATGTTTTTCCACCTCTGGAAGTCAGCAGGTGCGTTGTTGCCTGGCTCCAGCCCATAGACCCGCCCACTATCTGAGTGGACTGGTTCTCTTGGTCTGGTGTTGCGTAATGAACCTATAGTTTCTCTGGTCTGAGGCAAACCAGGCCAATGAGAGTCGGAGCCTTCGGAGGAGGGGGAGGGTCTAACGAGACAGCAAATCAGCAGAAACAGGAAATCAACAGAAACAGTGAGGGAGGGTGAGCTCAGCCACAGCTCTTAATTGCTCCCTTTGAACTTCAAAGGGAGTTGTGCACACCACGTTAGTGATCTCTCTAATCAATGAAAACATCAAAGACAATGACCTGTTTGATGCCTGTCATAGAGGGGAGGGGGAGGGGGGAATGTTTTTGTGTACACATAAGTCAAACACAACCCCTCCCACCAGATCTCTTGTGATTGGGAATTTCAAATTTCAAATCCCCTCCCCTTTGAAATCTCAACACAATGGGACAATGTCAGACTCAAGCTCAAGCAGACTCAAGCTCCAGCGCAGAGTCTGAAATCAGGCTAGGCGCGTTGCGTGGGGTCTTCCATCAGAAGTGCTCAGAGGAGCAGGATGAGAGAACAGAGGGGGGACAAACAGTGGTAAATGGAAAGGATACGAGCAAATAGAGAGAGGAATGGCTCCGAAAAGAGATGAGTGATAAGCCTGATTTATACCGTGCTCGCTCGCTGAATATACTGTAACTGATTCTATCATGCCGCTGGCTTGAAAGTCCATACTTTTCAGTGAGCGACACAGTAGTAGTGAGCTTGTAGATCCGTTATTTTCGGTGTGCGGGCGATAAAGTATAAATCAGGCTTTAGGCTTAAGAGAAAAGGAGCAGGAGAGAGAAAGAGAGAGCGAGAGAGAGAGAGAGAGAGGGCTTCCCTCCTCTTTCGTTCACCCTCCCTCACACCTAACGTCTGTGATAATTTATCACTCCTCCTAGCTTGGCTGACAAACTATTTGCAGGAAAATGAGTTTTTCCGCCACGGATTTGTCCTCTGGGAATGGAAAGGGGAGCTGCTGTGTTTTTATTCTGTCACTCACTCACACGCACGCATGTGCGAGCACACACACACACGTGCGCACACACACACACACACACACACAAACGCGCGCACACACATGGTGTATATACACAGACATGCACGCACACACAAATACACAATACGCACAGACACATACACACATGTATAGTTGCGCGCACACAGATTGAGGTCTCCAGTATTTATGGGTGGGGGTGGTGGGTGGGTGGGGTGTTAAGATAAATGAGGTAAATTAATAGAGTCACTGAGGGGAAAGAGCTGCTTCCGCTCCAGCAGATCCTCTCTCTCTCTCTCTCTCTCTCTCTCTCTCTCTCTCCCTCCATCTCTCCCTCCCTCCATCTCTCTCCTTTCTCTCTCTCTCTCTCTCTCTTTTTATCGCTTTACCTCTCGCTCACACTCATTATCTATCTCTTTACCCCTTCACTCTCTGTTTATCTCTCTCTCTCCCTCTCTCTTTACCGCCCCCCCCCCCCTCTCTCTCTCTCTCCTTGTGTTGATGTCTCTTTACCTCTGTTTGTATCTCTCTACCTGCCATTATCTCTCTCTATCATTCTCTTTTTTACCCCTCTTTACCTCTCCCTCTTTTCTTTACCTCTTTACCTTTCTGTACTGTCTGTCTCTCTTTAACCCTCTCCCTTCTTCACCTGCCAGGCCATACCTTGTTACATTTCCATCCCGTGCGCCCCCCTCCACCAGAATGACAAATGTAACACTCAGACAAACAGCGGGGAGGGCCCGTTGCGGCATGATGTCAGCTTAGATCAACACTGGAGCAAAAGCAAATATCACAACATCTGCACTGCATTTCGCTCACTGTGTGTGTGTGTGTGTGTGTGTGTGTGTGTGTGTGTGTGTGTGTGTGTGTGTGTGTGTGTGTGTGTGTGTGTGTGTGTGTGTGTGTGTGTGTGTGTGTGTGCGTGCGTGCACCATAATTGCTAAGTCTGAGCTGGGTCACTGGATTTCAACCCCATCAACAAAGATATTGACAATGTGCTTGATGGAGAATTACATCACAGTAAAGACCTAATTACATTGTTATTACCCTGGGCTATCAGTAATCGTCAAATGACGTGTCCACGGGACATCTCAGCAGTAAATTTGCAGGGAGGCACTCTCTCTCTCTTTCTCTCTCTCTCTCTCTCTCTCTCTCTCTCTCTCTCTCCCTTTCTCATTCATACTTTCTCGCTCTCTTTCTATATTGGACTCTGACTCAATAATCTGAAGGCTAATTACTCTATCAAGCTCAATCTTTTTTTCTATCTGGCGACAAAACATGTTGGACTGAGCGTAGGAGTATTGTTTCATGATTAACAAACACTGAATAAACAGTTATACTTTGTAAATGAAGTATAAGATTTAAAGACACGTTCATGACATTTTTACAAATTACATCAAGCCACACCGCTGTCAAATCAGTTCAACTAGAAGAAGTGATCCTCGGAGGTCAGGTATAGGCTAGGTTATTGAGGGCCAGCAATGTTTGAAATTCGGCAATCAGGTTGGAATATGACAAATCGGACGGGTCTGTCTTGATCACTTGACTATAGAGATAATGTGTACCAATTTGCATGATATTTGGACAAAATTGGTGTGCTGTGAATAATATTTAAAAAATGTTTTGCAAAAATCTGCCTCCTGGTCGTATAATAGGGCAAAGTTAAAAGGGTGACATTTGTCCCTCACAAAGTGCAAATATGCGTGCAGTGTCACCGCAATCGGACGCTGTGTTCATGATTTGCAGCATTTTGTAAAAAACAGACCACTCCTGCAAACCTTTGATGTTAATGTAAGCCAATTAGAATGGAATATGAAAAGATCTAACATCCGTTTTGATTACATGACTATAGAGATCATGTGCACCGATTTGTGTGAAATTTGGATAAAATGAAGGAGTAATATTAAAAAATATATTTTAGTCGGCCTCCTGGTGGCGCTATAAAAAGGCAGATGTGAAAATTGCAGAGCATGGAATGGAATATGAAAAGTCTGAAATACCTGTTTCGTTTAATGGCTATAGAGATGCTGTGTACCGATGTTTGGACAAAATCTGTAGGAGTACTGTCAAAAAATGTTTTTAGCAGATATCGGCCTCCTGTTGGCGCTATAACAGGTCCAAAGATTTGGAGCAGAGGTTCTGCTCTGGCATCCAGAGAGTGTGTGTGCACAGTTTCCCTGCCATTAAGCCAACTGTGCCGGAGATTAGCTGTTCACATGGAAACATGGACGGACGGGGTGCAAAACATAATTATAGTCTCTGACTACTGGCCATGCCTTTCGGCCTGGCAGAGAAAACCATTTATGGAGGTTATTGAGATAACTTAAGTCAGAAAGGTTTTTTTCAGTAGGAAACCCCTATACACTTTAGTTGACTGGAGCCTACCAGGTGATCTTGTAGATCTACAATTAGAGCTGAATGTTTGCTCCAGAATAGGGACACTAGGGTTCACGTGGTTAAGAACACATCAGTAATGGAGTGTGTATCACAGTGGGCAGTTGGGTGGTGCAGGGGTAACATTTTAGTTCCTATACTCACCACTATGTAGAAACTAGGGGTTTGAATCCTCCATGGTGCGTCAGGCCTGGCCGGGTGTTTCAACAAAAACAAACGGCCATGTTCGAGAGGGAAGCCGGGCGGGGAGGGTGTTCTTTGACGGCACACAAGCGACTGCTATACAGGTTGGTCAAACGTGCCTCAGCAGCACAGGTGTTGAACTCATGTGGTATAGAGTGTTCCTCCGCACTCATCCTCCTGGTGAAACATAGGCGTGTGAAAAGTCAAGTCAAATTAATGAATGCCCAAAAGATTGCTTATTTTATATCAATAACTAGAAGCTCGGCCGCCCTTCGGGCGGCCGAGCGTCTAGTCGGCGACCTGGCCAACTCGGGAACAATGTAAATAGGGAATGAATGCCCCGCCCTTTAATGCAAACCCCATTATACCTGTTGTCATAGGATCCGTTTTGACCATCTGTTTGCGTGTGTCCATTTATGCCCATATATGGAGAGATATGTCTGTCTACGTCCATTTTCTGACATATATGGAGATCTCTGTAGGACCTGGTTTGACCATCTGTTTGCCTGTGCCCATTTATGCCCATATATGGAGTTTGCGACCTGGCCAACTCGGGAACGATGTAAATAGGGAATGAATGCCCCACCCTTTAATGCAAACCCCATTATATGGAGATCTCTGTATCTGTCTGTGTCCCTTTTATGCCCATATACTCTATCTGTGTCCATATTTTATGCCCATATGCCCATATATGGAGATCTCTGTATCTGCCCATATGCCCATATATGGAGATCTCAGTCTGTGTCCCTTTTATGCCCATATATCTGCGTCCATTTTATGCCCATATGCCCATATATGGAGATCTCTGTATCTGCCCATATGCCCATTCTCTGTATCAGTCTGTGTCCCTTTTATGCCCATATACGGAGATATCTGTCATGGAGATCTCAGTCTGTGTCCCTTTTATGCCCATATATCTGTCTGTGTCCCTTTTATGCCCATATACGGAGATATATCTGTCTGTGTCCCTTTTATGCCCATATACGGAGATATCTGTCGGGTCGAGGCAAGGCCCCTGTATTGCCCATATATGGAGATCTCTGTATCTGCCCATATGCCCATATATGGAGATCTCAGTCTGTCGGGTCGAGGCTAGGCCCCTGTATCTGCCTGCAGTGATGTCACAATGACTCAGCGCTTGCGCCCGGCACTGCAGTGATGTCACAATGAGTCAGCGCTTGCGCCGATTTTGCGCCGATTACCGCATAAGGAGATTCCGAACGTTTCGCGCCGGTTAGGGAAAACCGCGCGTCGGGTCGGGTCGAGGCCCGGCACTGCACTCCATGCCGCGGCGGGGAACGCGCGTGCCGAATCTGAAGCCGGTGGGACGAACGGTTCTCGAGATACGCGGATTACAAACACACACGCAGAGACTTCTCGCATTTATAGATAGATTACGCAACCCATGAAGCCTTAATTCATGGAGATGTTTTGTTTTTGATGCATTCAAAATCCTAAGCCAATAATTTGATGACAGGCAGAGTCTAGTAGATTCAATGGAGACTCTGCAAGTCTGCTATCACTATCAGAGACTCTGCCGGTCATCATATTATTGGCTTAGGATTGGAATGTGACAAAAAAGGTGAACTACTCCTTTAATGTGTTGACCAAAGTGCTGCACATCATAGAAATATACCATAGAGCAAACAATAACAGGTAAAAACACGTACGTACGCACGCACGCACGCACACACAAAACTATAGCTAGTCATTTGCACAAGAAGTTAAACAAGTTACTCTTGGAACATACTACTAGTAACACCCTAAGAAACTAGGAAAGGAGTCAAACTGTACATCTATAAACTGGCATGGAATGGAATACAAGGACCTGAGGACACTGGCACAGGGATAAGCAGACACAGGTGAACACAACTGACAAATTATCAACACAGGGATAGGCTAGGCCAAGGAAGCTATATCAGGAAATGTCACTCAAGTCGTTTTCTCTACCCTGCAATTCCAGTCTGCAGATTCTCCTCACACTCAGTGGCGAACTCACACCGGAAGTTTGGTGAATAACATTGGACTCTATGAGAGTGGATGAAATTATTTTAGATTACAACATACAAAATATAAATATATTTGATCATCCAGGCTCAGACCAAATACCCTCCACTCATCACCAGCAGTCAAAATCACAAATCTTTTCACTCTATACTCCTTATTCTGGCTACCACTTGAAAAGTAACAAAGTCATATAGATGAATCAGAGTATTTAGACTAACCAGTGAAGTTTCACCAAGGGGCTGTCATGCAATTGTTATAATGATCAGTCAAGGCAGGAGATTGCAGCCATGTTTCTGTGGCCTCTTTGTCACAGTTGAGACTTTCCCTCATTGACTGTCATGTCCAGGCCTTGTCTATGTTCCTTGGTCTTAGTTCCATGTAGCTGTCTGTACCCTAAATCACCACTCATGTCATGTGTATTATTATCATGTGTCTTGTTCCCCAGTCAGTACTTGTTGGATCATTGTCATGTATTGTGTTTAAGTTTATGTTCAAGAGCTGTCTTTCTTATGTGCATTAAAATCACCCAGTCGTGGGATCTTAGTCACTCCTGTCTCGTTGTCTAGCATTTTGGTCACACATTTTGGTCGCACATGACATTACGCATGACAAACCACTAGCCCTTCTTGTTACACGTTGCCATCAACATAACATCTACCACCTCCTTGGTATGAATTAATTCTACCAAGACCTACATTTTAATAGATTTTCTTAACACAAACAAATACCATATTCTTTGTGACTGTGCAAATAGATAATTGCAAACAAACACACTTTCCTCAATGTAATAAGTGATCATAAGTGTCTATGTGATAGATAGATTGATTGATTGATTGATTGATTGATTGATTGATTGATTGATTGATTGGTTTATTAGCAGTTTGCAAACAGTACAATTATGCAAACAATGCTAAAAGCACAACACAAAATACTGGGCTTGTTTCCATCGATGGCTTGTTTCCATTGTGGTCCTAAGTATTCAATTCATAATCAAGACATACAAGAAACACACAAGATACAATACAATACAAATTGTATTGCTATTTGTGGGTCTTCAGATCATCTGAATGAGATTGATAAACTAACTGTTGTTTGACATTTATCACTATTACGACTACTACAATATAATCCATATGATTTCATCATGAGTTGCCTTGCAAATGAGCAAGGTTGAGGTATTTACCATCAGCTTGTATAACCCTATGCTAGTATATGTCCACTATCAGTCTGAAATAAGCGATTCATCTGAACAGGAGTTCCCACGAGGCAACTACACTCTGTATTATAGCCATTGGCCAACTTACTCACTCCCTGTGATGTCAGTCCCCATGGAGACCAAGTCTGATTGACAGGCACAAAGACAACATCTCTCTGATCATCAACAAGTAGGTGTGTGTGTGTGTGTGTGTGTGTGTGTGTGTGTGTGTGTGTGTGTGTGTGTGTGTGTGTGTGTGTGTGTGCGTGCGTGCGTGCGTGCGTGCGTGCGTGCGTGCGTGCGTGTGAGCGAGCGCATGTGTGTGTATGAATTATGTTTTATGACCTAGATATGCATGCGTAGTAGAAAGGACTCTCCTTCTCACATGACAGGTTGACAGAAATAGGTAGAAAAGTGCATCCTTCTATCATGGCACAACGATGTAGAAAATGTTCTCCTTCTGCCTGTGAGTCCAACTTGCAGGTTGAACTAAACACTTCTAAATGCTATACATGGGGCAGTGCCCTCTTTTGCTAATGGCTATTACAGCCTGTATGCCATTGTGGGCCATACAATGGCCATCATGCTGGGATTTTGTGAGGAGCTTGCTGGCAACAGTTATTAGCCACCGAGAAACTCAGGGGGAGCAAGGCAGCAGAAGAACAAGAAGATTTGGGGTTCTAGGGGTGCCAGCAGGAGGGAGGAGCAGAGAACAGGGTGCGGGGTCAGAGGGCAAAGCCGAATCGGAAATGGGAGGCAGAAGGGGAACAATGGATGGGGCTGGTCTGGGACAGACAAAGCTGGAGGGAGGGTGAACAGTGCACAAAACACAGGAAGATGTTCAGAGAAAAAAAGATGCAGGGGCAACATAGAGGGTCGTCAAAACAGATGGCAAAGGCTGGTTGGAGAAAAAAACGTGAACTACTGAAGAACGGGGAGGCGGAATCGACTATTAACAACACATGGATCATGAAAATAATAGTGACAATTTCAATGTGAATACATCATTCACATATGGCAACATATGGCTAATGCTGTAGGCTATTATTATATAAAGAAAAAAGACAATACTTGTATCCAGCTGTTGGTGTTTTGTACAGGAAGTGATTGCATGACTCTAGTCTAGGCAAAATATAGTAGGCATAAAGGTAAAAGTGTTCAACACCCCTAAAAGATGTTCCTATATTTTTTAGCGTGCTAACCACTCCTACAACTGGATTTGTCTGTATGTAAATATGTCCCGTGCCTGTATGGAGCAATTCTCGCTATTTCTACGTGTCATTATTCCGACTAAGGGTTAGGGTTGGGTTTAGGCATAGTTTGACTGAGGTTAGGGTAAGGGTTTGGTTTAGGTTTAGGCATAGTGGTTAACATTCACCAGGTTAGCATTCACCTTTGACAATTCAAGTAGGCTACAACTGGTCTCCGACAGGCCAGTGGGGGCGCTGTCGTACCTCTTCCTGAGTTGAGCGAAAAAGCAAGACATGGGCTCCATTTCTGCTAATAACTACAAAAATATCAACTAAATGTTACTGTTTGTGTCAGTTAATATTTGGCAGCAGCAGCATCTGCACCTGAGAGCCCTGTCCTGGAGTCTCAGCACACAGAACTATGGTTAGGCGTCACTGAACTGAAGTGAGTGAAGTTCATGCTTGCATAATATGTTGCCTTTTATTGGTTATTTGTGATAAATGTAATCCTTATCTGTCTGCCTGCCTTGAAGCTGTAGAAAATGTATGCACAGTCACTTAGCCTATCATGGAAATTGAAAGTTGGTCGCATGTTTGCTTAGCTACTCTAAAGTTTAAGTGGTAGTCCTACCCATCCCCCCCGGTCGCTTATCTCCCGATTAGGGAGTCTTGCTGGTTAAATGTGGTGTCATTAATGTTGTTGGATTGTATAATTATGATGTGTATGTCATTTGGTGAAAAAACCATAACCGTGAAGCCTCATCACCTCCTTGCTCAACTCAACAACAAAAGGCTTAAACGGAACTCCACTTTGTCCATCCATTCTTACCTATGTACCATGGTGATGATGATCAATACCCTGTGAACCAGTCAAACTAGAAAATCTACCACAGGCCTATACATACAGACTCTTATCGAATTATTTCAAAAGAATGACTGGTGTTGTGGAAAAGAGAAGTGCATGGCCTATAATGGAATCATCAATATTGAGGTGTTTTCTCAAGCTATTATGGCCTAATTATCTGTCTCATTTCGAATCGCTGACCACAAAGAGACAAGCGCGCGGGTAGATTTATAAAAGTTGTCATTAAGTGGGCTTTTCCTCGCGGGCCCATTCATCTCGCTGCCTGGGCGTGTGGAGCGACAAGAGGAGCCACGTGGAGCGAGAGGCGATGCATCACTCTGGGAAAGAACACGCACACATGCGAGTATAGGCCTAATCAGTGACGCACACACCGAGCACACTTTCCCTGCAACATAACACACACACACACACACACACACACACACACACACACACACACACACACACACACACACACACACACACAGACAGACACAGACACAGACACAGGCACACACGCACACACGCACGCACACACACACACACACACACACACACACACACACACACACACACACACACACACACACACACACACCTCTGCAGGAGTGAGAAATATTGACGCAAGAAATGCCTATAGCGCACTCCATGATCCATAAATATATCTATTATGTTTAGCAGATGCATGGGCACGGATCACCTCAAATGAAACTAAATTAATCTAATGTCTAACGAGTGACCAAAGTGGTTTTCAGTGACGACACTGTTTCATGTACACTGGTGTACACAATTAACGTACAATATGAAACCCATAGGGCCTAATATCTGTTTTATCTGTGATGGCTGGGACTGCTGGTGCTGGGTGGCAGAGAGCTTTGCCCGTCAAATCCAGGCTATCCATTAAGGCCTACGTCGTTGTCGGGTGGAAACCTTGTATCTCAAACCGTTCGTTTTGTATTTGTCATTTTAAAAATGATTTAAAGTAGTGAAAACAGCCGATCCACAAGCACACAACGCCTCCGCCGCGAGGCATTGTGTGCTTGTAGATCTGCTGTTTTCACTAGTCTTGTGCGGCATGAAGCAGGGCTTTACTTGAAGAAAAAAAATACAAATTTGAAACTAGGAGATACGAGGTTTCTGCCCGACAGTGACGAGGCCTACCTGTGACAATGTGAGCGAGGTGAGCGGATCTCCATTCAAATATGGTTCATATCATTGTTTTTGTCTGACCTTTTAACCTGGCCTCGTCTTGGCACCTGTCACGTCACAAAGTGGCCTGAGGAGATCCAAACTGAATCGTCAACAAGGCACCCCAAGAAGCACAACAACACAAACACGACAATGGAGATCTAATTCAATAGTTCAATCATGTGCACTTTGAAATTATATATTAATGAATTCAGCCATGGCCATTCATTTATTAATGTATTGTGGTATTCTTTTCAAGTTATTTGTGTATCTGCCTATATGTGGCCTAATTCGTCGTGTTTCTTTCGTTTGATATAGGCCTAAAAACATATTTTGAAACGTTTAACTTTACAATCAGTAGTGTTACAGTTTTCAAATAGGCCTATTTGTTTAGTGTTTAAAATAAAAGTGTGTGGAAATCTTTCATCTTTAAAGCTGATTAAAGTATGCAGGCCATAGGCCTACATATTAATTGTCCAGTAACCTGCGTAATTTTGGCTTTGTTTTAAATCTGTTCTTGTGATTGGAGTCGGGCGTTATTCGGTTTTGTTTTCATGGTATAGAAACTTCTAATGATCATACCCGCTAGTGACGCGCAAACCATCATGGTTTTAACTGACGACTGAGGAATTGCAGATGAATCAGTTGATGTGATAAGGATTTGTCTCTTAAGGGACAAACAAATCCAGAACACCAGAAGCTGTTTTAGTGTATCTGTTTAGTGTAGGCCTATCTGTGTATCGACTAGCACTACACAGATCCTTATTACATGTATATTGTAGGCTATGTGTAATAGGCCATATGAGGGGTCATTTTTTTATGGGTCACGACTAGAGTAAAAATCCCATATACAAAGAAATAGGCATAATAGCCTATATTTCACAAGATAGAATATCTTTTGAATCATTTCATTTTCAGAAATACATTTCTAAATTATTTTATAAACGTCCAAACAAACACACCAAAAATCCATAAATAAAATGTAATAATAATATTAATAAGTAGTGAAAATAGCCGATCTACAAGCCCTCAATGCTGCACGAACCACTGGCCGCCTATAGCCTATTGCTGCGTCCTGCGTGTGGATATTTTATCAGCTCTGGGGGGGTGATATATGAACACTGCCCCTTGGCAACAAAACACTTATATGTCACATTGTTATTGTGACAGATAGATACCAATCTGAGAGTTTTAATCCCTTGTTCAACTCTTGATAACCTCTCTGGTCTCTCATGTCCCTCGCCATCGGGCAATTGTCATTTTCGCTTTGGAGAGGAGTTCTGATGTGCTTCCATCTAAGGTTAGGACTCCCTTTAAAGTCTTTTGACAGTTTATTTATTTGAAAACACGCGCCCTATTGTCCCGTAGCGCACTAAGCGCACTGATGTAATGGCAGCATTATTTAGATTGTAATGTCGCTTGTGTTTGGTAAAAGATGGAGAATGAAGGACATCGAGATAAGGAAGTTAACTTAACGGTGTGATCATTAGGTTGGTGTGATATCATGGTTCATAGAGGCTTGGGTTTCTCTTGCATCCCAGCTATAGGCCGTTGTTTCTCAAAGTGGGGTCCGGGAACCCTCATCAGGGGTCCTTGAGGGAGTTCCAAGGGGTCCCCAGCTAAATGACAGTTAGAAACCAAATGGACCCTTATGGGTTCTGAAACTCAGAGAGTGTACAAAAATAATGTGGTCCGTAATGCATGTCAAACTGTCTGGGGGTCTTTGAAATTAAAATGGTTGGGAATCACTGCTAAATTCTTCTCTTATGGGGGTCCCTGGCAATGGCATATCTTTTCAAATAAGTCTGCGGGCTATAAGTGTCAAGTTGGGGGTCCTTGGAAAAAGTTTGAGTACACATGCAGTGAGTGAGGCTACAACTGGAATTTGGCAGAGACGAATTCAAACCTGTCGCCATACTGACCTGTAAATTATAGACAAGCTTTTGACTCATCATGCCAAATTGCTCCATCATCTAATGATGGTTGAATAAACCGACGTTGCGGTCGAAAATGGCCCATACCAACAGGTTCTCACCCCTATATGCGTAATTATTGTTGTTTGTTTGTTTGAGAACAACATTAACACTGTTAGAGTACTCGTGGGACACTGTGCAACCTGTTGAGATTTATTTCATTTTGTTATGAAAATAAATACATGTAAAAAATGAAAAACTCCTGGAAATGTATAATTACGCAAAAAAAAAAAAAAATCTGGATGACAACATTATGACTGAATTGTTTTGTGTTTGTGTCACTCACATTTTCGCAATCTATATAAAAAAAATAGCTGAAAGATTACATGGGCATGTTGGGCTACTTTTTCATTTTCTTTTTCATACGCGCATGCATTTCTATTACAGATGAGATCATCAGGCTCATCCTTTTAACGCAGGTATATCATGGAAGAGTGTATGGTTTTGAGGCGGGTGAAGTTACTCATAATTATGAGAAAAGAAACCCCCATAAAAGGATAAATATGGCCAGATCAGACCTGTTTGTTGTTTAAAAAGATGGATACAGGCACATGAGAATGCATAAATACGAAATTTAAAGCTAATTGTAAAATGTTACATGCACCCTCTTCAATATCACATACAGTGACCTCGGTGTGTCCATAAGCGCTAAAGGGTGCAAATGAATAGACATTGAACAACAGTGACTGACTGACCCTGCATGATAGACTGTCGTTGGACTGTCAGGAGGAGGACAGTCCAATTTGGCCCCCGTGAAACAAAGACCCTTTAAGAGTGAATAAACAGGACAGATCGATTATAGCTTTGTCTATGGCACGATCATTTTTCATCCTAATTGAAACGAAGCAATTAACTGATGACTATAATGGCATTTAGGTCTACTTCTCTCATAATAATTTAAGGAGAAAATTAGATAAAATTAACTTCGCATATAAATTGCGTTTTCATTAATTTGAGCATGTGTTGTCTCTATAAGATATTAGGCCTTTGTTTGTTTTGCACATTAGTCTCAGTTTTTTTTATCATAAAAATAAGTGTCATAAAAGGCCGATAGTTAAAATTACAATCTAAGAAACTTTTGTAATATGAAAATTGCTCGTTTTTCAACTCAGAAAACGGGGGTCGGTCCCTGCCTTTATTATCTGCCTGTCAGCGAATAGCCAATATACCCCTATACTGACGGATTGCAGCAAATCACGTAACAAATTGCGTGTGAAAACGGTGCACTCCAAATGAACCTGAATCCACGCGGACCCTCGGAAGGAAACACAGTGTCACACAACTTGTACACAATCTAATCAAAGTGGGAGAGCTGTCGCTGGGGGTGAACGAAAACAAGCCGTCTCTTAACAGTTTGACGAGTGTTTCCGTAAACGTCGCGGGCAGGTTTCGCCCAGTCAGTGGGTGGAATGCCATCAAAACAGAGAATCAGTCAACCATGTGGCTTTTGGGGGGACAGGACAGGTGACGCCCTCCTTTCAGAAAGACACGCCCCTCGTCCCTCGTTTCGCCCAGTGGCGTCAGTTCAGAAAAAGCTATTAAGGTATGGCAACATGACTGGTGTCTTGCACGCGCGCCTTCGCATGCAGGCATGATACATTTATTTAAGTACATTCAAATGTTCCCCTGTTTCTAGGTTTCTTGGGCTGGATATGGCAGCCTGGAACGGTTGTTCAAGTGCAGCTAAACTTGGCATGTTTAGTAAACGTGCCACAATTAACAATAATGAATTGCACCTGTGCAGCTGACCTGCGGAACCTGGGAATATACCATTCTGTCAAGATGGGGAGAATACAAGTGTGAAGAATATAATTCTAATACCTTGTTAAAGTGACCATTTTGTTAAATTTTGCATTTGTAGTTAATTTACTGTAATTTAACATCATAATAACCAGCACAGATAGACAAAGAGACATTCATGGATTTATAGTTAAAAAAAAAAGTAACTTTGATTTTCCGCCCTGGACCCAAGGTATGGCAGCTGCATACCCCTGCCATATCCATAATTGACGCCCCTGGTTTCGCCCCGCCCTCCTCCGAGCCCTCGTCCAATCGTCGCAGCGCGCCGTCCTCGGGTCTCCGCGGCCAGCGCTTACAGTTCAATAAAACCTAGCAGCAACAGCAGGGCATAGGCAGCGGCTCCTATAGACTCCCGTCTCCTCTATTATAGTGTTGAACACACGTCGAACGATCCTGGACCCACGGCAATCCAGGCGATTATATCATCATCTCCAACTTCAACTCTATTTGGATAATACTATAGCACCTGCTTCGGAAATTTAGCTTCACAGCAAAGGTAATTTTTTTAAATCCCTATTTGTTTGATGTATTTTTTATTTATTGTTAAAGGTCTGTCTGCGTGTAGCAGTGTACGGTTTAAGTTATAGAAACTAACGGGGAATCTGCATGTTCGCGCATCGCGAGCGAAATTGCGAGAGCTGCACCTGCGATCGTCTCCCGTTATTTCAATTTATAGTGATCTCTTAAAATCTGACAGCAAAGAAAAGGCTAATCCCAAAATCGAGGGTCATTCTGCACATGTATGAGATAATAGGCCTACAATAATATCAATAATTTGGTCAATGCAAATTGTTTTTGCTTTGAAAGGTGGCAGAGCACATGGGAATATTAAATAGGCTATAGGCTATGAAACGGAGTTGTTTTCCCAGATTAAAACAATACCAGTCACATTGATTCACTTTATTATTTTGCTGAGGAAAAAGTGCATTTCGGTCCAAACTAAAATTCAATATCCTATAATGTAAACGTATACAACTTTTCTTGGGATAGTTAGTTTAGGCTACAGATGGTGATAATATTGAACAGGATAGGCTAATTAAGCACGTGGCATTTATATGAGATATTGAGACCGACAATTTACTTTTAAATTCCGATTTTGCTTATATTCCGAAGCATTGCGTGCATGGCTTGGAGATTCCAAGCTAAAACTGCGACACCATATCATTTAATAGCCCATGCTCACTTGAAATAACAGCAAGAATGAAAACAAAAACAGTAATATTGCACCATTCACTTCTATAACTTTCAAAAGAGGTAGGCTATGGTATGGTTTGCATCAATGAGGGGCAATTAACATTTCAGATCCTATTACAGCAAAGCCAAAAGGACTGTATAATTAATAGGCCAAGTGAAAGTTGCTTTGGTATAACTGTTGCATTGATTACAGAATTTCGTTGTGTTTCGAGTGTGTTCAGAGTATAGTCTTTTATTTTAATAGCAGACTCATTTCGGTATATAGTTATGTATAGGCCTAAACCTTTCTTTTGTTGTGGTAATCCAGATCCAATACTCATTGACAAGTTCTAAAGTATTATTATTAGTGTTAAGAAACGCTCTAGCCCTAGTAAGCAGGCAATATAAGACTATATGTCATTTAGATGAAAACATTGTTGCTATAGCGACAACTGATAACGTTTTATTTCAAGCCAATATCGCTGAAGGTGTATGATTGTTTAAACAATGATGTCACACGAACATAGCATAATTTGAAATGTGTAAACTGATGTAAAGTTAAACTTGCGCTGGCATATGATTTAAAGTTTTACTTGCACACTTAGTGAGTAGGCCTATACATAATATCTATGTATTACTCCATAAAAAGAAAAGTTACTCTTGTGATGTTGAACTTCATTCCGTTAGAAATTTCAAACTCGTGACAGTAAAAATGCTCATTATATAACTATTTATATGATTTTGTACAAATATTAAATCATATATTTATACAATACAAATCTGAGATACATTATTATTAATATCTGAACCAGACCAAAGTCTGTATAAGTTGAGTTGAGGTCAGCTTAAGAGTAGACAAGACGTTTATTAGACCATCTTAGTGCTATATGGCGTGGTTAAGCACTGGTTTAATGGCATCGAATGAGTTTGTTTTAATATTTCAAATCAATCAAATCAATTTGCTGATAATTTAAGGAAATCAACAGATTCAACTCCGGACATGTTTGAAGGAAAACTGAT
This sequence comes from Nannobrachium achirus, assembly GCF_963921795.1. NCBI lineage: Eukaryota > Metazoa > Chordata > Actinopteri > Myctophiformes > Myctophidae > Nannobrachium > Nannobrachium achirus. Next base: position 15,989,889 of record NC_137822.1, read on the forward strand.
GTGTTCACTGTTCAGTGTGTTGATCCAGGAGTAATGTCCTTCTTTTGGTCTGAAAAAGACTTGTACGTGATTATTAGCAGCTTATTTTTGGGGTTTGGTCTGTCTTTCTTTTTTTTAAAGCCCCATGCAAGAGCTGGGACTTTTAAATAAAAAGGAAAGTGTGGACTTAATCAAGCTTGAACACTTTAACTTTTTACTTTTTACATAACATAACATGAAGAACGATGTAAGACAGACACTGACGCCATGACATATGTAATGTTTAATATCTAATATTGCAAATTCAGCAAATCTTTGACTGGCCAGTGCATGTTGTGCAGTGCACTTGATGTCTTTATTCTGACAAAGACGCCTAAATATATGGTGCTAATTAATCACCATCATTTGATTTAAAGTTTTAACTTATTAGTATACATTGGTAATACTCATGGACCTAAAAAAAACTAAACTAAAACTATAAAGAAATGGAAATAGAAATAGTTTATTATTTCAGTGTTGAGATGTTTATTGGCAATCTGTTGACTGTTGACTGGCTGTAGGCTGATAACTGCAGTGACTGATCTATGCCCCTTTGTAAAGTAATGAGCAACTCATTATCATGTAATAAATACAGATGTAGGAGGACCAAATGTAGACTTTGGCATTTTTACTGCATGCAGCAACATCTATCTATCTATCTATCTATCTATCTATCTATCTATCTATCTATCTATCTATCTATCTTTCTTTCTAGTTTCAATACAAGTAGTCGCAGATTATAAAACTAAAGTGATCCAATACGGTCAACCAAATAAAGTAAAATAGATAGTAGGCTATACATTTTTGTTTTGCCCAGATGAAACAGAATACTGATGACAAAGCATACAGTATATGAGACAGGTGTGAAGGCCACGGATTCATACTCATCTTATTTAATTATTTCTGTCTTATATTCTTAATAGGCCAGAGCATATTAGGCATAATGGACTATTACCATCACACAACATAGCAATTAACGCGAAGCATATATACAACAGACAATCAATTTAGCAATCGATCTATCTCAATACCTCAATTAACAATGTAACACCATGCAATATATACTTTTGCAGTAATTTGAAGTGGTGGTGCTCTCAGGAATACACTCATGCCAGAAAAGGCAACACGTGGACTAAAAACGCCTTGTTAAAGTTGGACAAACTTGGACAGCCTTGCATTTGGCCAGGAGACCAAGGACCGAAACCTCAGGGATATGTCCAGTATTACGGGACGAGGTAAGTCAATAATAACTGATGTAGCCTCTATATATCCTCTTCTCTTGCCTGTGAAAAGTTGAAACGTATAGGCGGACAGCGGTCTAAATAATCGTTGAAATCGTGCACGGATCAATCAGATTCATTTTTTTTAAATTGCCAACTTTAGACAATAATTGTTAAGCAAGGCGTTGTCTCTAATTAAATTAAAAATTAAAAGGTTTTAATTGAGCTACTGTATTTTATTTAGCCTATATTGCTACCAGTTAAAACATGTCTCAAACTTATAACCCTTTTATATAAAAGCGCCTGTTGACACAAATATGCAGGCAGTTTATTCTAATTCTATTCTCACGACCTCCCCATTAAATATGCACTGACCTCAGGTATTCCATTTAAATGAACCATGTTTGCCTAAATGTATAACACTATCTCATACTAGGCCAACAACTTTGAAATCATATAGGCCTAGATATGTTTTGTGTACTTCTGTAGGCTATATGATATTGCAGTGGCGTGGCCTCGTTGAATTTCAAATGTTCAAACAAAATAACAATTGTGTTGTGTAGGCTTTGAAGTTAATTGCTCTGACTGTCAGATGGATGTTGGGGTCATCAGTGGCCATTAGCGCATCAATTGCATCAGTGATGGAGACCTGCTGGTTGCTTGGTGGGGGGGCTTGTTTATGTTTCATACCGTCGACCCGGCGGCATAAATTATGACTTCACTACAACAACAACACAACACCACCACTGCCTCGTCATTTTCTCTGAGTTCTAATAGGATGATGCTAGGAATCATGCCTTAATACTACTGACAAAACTATCCACTCACTCACTGGCCTATGTGACAACCACATTCAAGAAAAGCAGCAAGGATTATTGGCTATAGTTCAACAATTTGTTTTAACATTATGTTATATGTAGAACTATAATAGTTCTACATATAACATAATGTTAAAACAAATTGTTGATGCTTATTTTTCGCTACACGTATACAGCCTATTAATTTAATATGCCACATGATAAGACATGGGGGCTGCTAGTGCTCACAACAGCATACACGCCAGACCTACTATTTTCTGGGTGAAACCAAGAACAATGTAGCACCTTTTGACTGAGTTGAAGGGAAAGGCCTTTTTATGTATTTATCTATTCATTTTAATTTTAAAGCATATAAACAGAACAGCAGTAGGCCTATATAGGCTAATTCGGTCTAAGGGCCTATAGAATATTTTAACGAATTAAGTCACCTGTTCCCTATCTGTTTATGAATGGACAGACGCTAAAAGCAGGCTAGAAAACAATTAGTCTGTTTTTTTATTCTCTCCATCTCTCTCTTTCTTTCTCTCTCCCTCTCTGTCCGCGCGTGTGTGTGAGCTGCTTTTTTATGCGCGCGCGTACATAGTGCACCGTGCACGTGTGTGTGCGTGCGTGCGTATATTCCCCTGGGCTTTACTCCACTTTAATATCCTGCAGGTTGATGAAGCTTGGCGGGGAGATTTTTTGACACACTCCGCTAGCACCGTTAATAGCGCTCCCCTCCCAGCCTGGCCCGGCTCGGACCGCAAGCCGTTTGATGTGGAAATGAAAGCTGGGAAATAAGGGCTAAAGAAAGGAGCGAGGGGAAGCGAGGGACTCAAAAGGTTAAATTAAAAGCAATGGTATTCTTCTTACAGAGTCACTGATGCAGGCCAGAGTCAGAGAAGGGTACTAGGCGGCCAGTCGCAGCTGTAGCGTCTAGCCTGGCTATAGTGGACACTTTGGCTGTAATGTTATATATTTAAATTGAAACGTTTCTTTTTAATATTGTAATAAGTGGGCCTACACGGAAAAAAATGGAAAAATAGACAAAGTTGATTTAAACGCCACCCATGCAGTGAGAATATTATATAGGCTAATGTTCTGTATTTTACCAAACACATAGCCTAGATAGAATGAAAACAACCAACCAAAGTTGATTTAAACGCCACCCAGTGAGAATATTATAGGCTATAATGTTCTGCAGTAGGCCTATATAAGTATTTTACCAAACACATAGCCTAGATAGAATGAAAACAACCAACCAAAGTTGATTTAAACGCCACCCATGCAGTGAGAATATTATATAGGCTAATGTTCTATATATAAGTATTTTACTAAACACATAGCCTAGATAGAATGAAAACAATAGGCTACACATATAAATAATCCAACCTGAATTCAAAATTTTGAGAATTTTGTAGGCTATATCTACTACAAGGCCTATCTAGGATTTCGCCTAACAGGATAAATATATGACTATCTGCATCTTTCCCCCTTTCAAAACATCATGTGCTCAAATGAACAGCCATAAGGACTAAGCTACACATATGTTCTGCTTCATGCCACTGACCATTCAGATGCTAAGGCGTAATTATCAACCGCATTTTAAAGTTTGGAGCCAGACAAACAAGGGCGTCAGGAGGATATCATTTTGGGGTCCTTCACACGAAAATATTTGAGCACCACTCACTTAGAAACGTATTAAAAAAAAAAAGAAAAAAAAAAACCTTATAAGGATTTTAAATATTCAGACTCCGCACACATTTTCCGCACACATTTTCACGATTTTTCAAAAATCTACAAGCTCGCAGCGCGGCACCGTGAGCTTGTATATTTGCTGTTTTTCAATAGTTAAAGCAAATGGTGCGACACACCCCTGCAGACAAAACAATGATGAAGTCTCATGCGAGGAAACCCTCTGTGTTCAATAGGACAGTCCCAGGACTGAGGGGGGCATCCATCCAAGGATGTGGAGGAGTTGCTCTGACCTGTCTACACCAAAGGCTGTCAAAATTCTAGCTAGATCCCACTTATTTGGTCAGTTGCCTATACTTTTATCTCTGTTTTAAACAAGGACAAATACTTACACGTTATAACATCTTAACTCTGAATGTAACCAGATGTAACTGGTATAAATGGATAGAATAACACGTTTTACTGTGTATTAAAAACATAGATTATTTTCTTTACTGGCCGTTGCGACTGTAGAAGATCACCTTCTTTCAGGTTATTAGTGTTACTTTTAGTCTTTGCCTGCATGTCTCAAGGTCACTCTTTTAATTTACTTATAGTTTCTTTTTATAAAAATCATTTTCATTTAATTCTTAGAGGTGGTATCAGTATAGGGTACAAAGTTCATTCAATTTAAGCACGTAATTATAGGTTGTGAATTGTTCTTCATATAAACAATGCAGATTCCATTGTGGATGAATGGATCAATTGTGGAGCAATCTTTAGGCACACTTTGCACACTTGTAACAAAATGTTTCATATTCCTCAATGACTTGATAGTTACTTTGTAACATCAATATTAATTTCAATTCATTTTGTCCTATCAGTGCTACAACATCAACTGTTAATCAGTAAGCAAAAGTTATATTCATCACATGGATAATAAACCGTGCGCGTGTGTGTGTGCGCGTTTGCGTGCATGTGAAAGAGAGTGAGAGAAAGAGAGGTGTGTGTGTGTGTGTGTGTGAGTGAGTGAGTGAGTGCGCGCACGACCGCACGTGTGCGTACCTGCACATGTGTATGGGTGAGTGTGGGGGGCGTGAATGTTGCATTATGCGTTTGTAAGCGTGCATGCAGATATGTTTGGGTTCTGTGTGTGCAATGCATGCTAAAGCAAATGCCAACATGCACATGCTCTGTGTGCGTGCACCTGTGTGTGTGTGTGTGTGTGTGTGTGTGTGTGTGTGTGTGTGTGTGTGTGTGTGTGTGTGTGTGTGTGTGTGGTAGATGCAGGGGCGGGGGCTCAGGTTCCATGACATTTATGTGTGTTCATCCCCCTATCTCCCCCAGGTCATGGGGGTCTTAACCAACTAGGTGGAATGTTTGTGAATGGACGACCACTTCCGGAGGTGATCCGGCAGCGCATCGTGGACATGGCCCACCAGGGCGTTCGGCCCTGTGACATCTCTCGTCAGCTCCGAGTCAGTCACGGCTGTGTCAGCAAGATCCTGGGACGGTAAGGACAAAACGCACCTTTCGTTAACTTACTCATGCACAGCAAAATTCTCTGTTTTATTTTAACCAGTGAGAGTGTAAAAAATGCACATGTATTCTTTCACACTCTCTCGGTCTTATTAACACTGAGGATTTTAACGTGGATACTACTTATGGCCTTCCAGTACATTCTTTGTACACCGAAGGGAACTTTTAGGACAGCAGGCACTTTCCCTCGCTCATGTTGAACCGATGCACGGATTTGACCATGTATCAGACCATGTGTCACACACACGTCTGATATACATGTGATGTCAGATGACGATGAGTTTCTACAACATGGGAAGCTGAAACTTGCAGCCCATGTCGATACAATCCTAGATTTCTAAATCAAGCACTGTGTTCAAATTGAAGTAGATTGTATCGTGCCATCCTGTTGGCATGCAACTTGAACGACATGGTCGTCAGAGCAGCTATTACACCGCTCGGCACATGGCAATGGCTCGATGCTGGGGGTGCCACTCGGGCATGCGTCATGGGGCTCAAGTCCACTTCTGATTAGGGCATTAACGAAAAAGTCGACAAGTCGACTGAGTCGACTTCATTACACAAGTCGACTTGAAAGGGTAAGTTGAAAAAAAGAAATCCTTTGTATTTTTTTCTATCATTATTTTTGCTCTGTACAGCATTCAAACAGTAGGATTGCTTATTGTCAAGGACGGAATGATCCAATATTACAGTGCTATATTACATTTGGTATAACATGGTTCTATTGTGAAAATAGCAGATCTACATGCTCACAACGCCTCGCGATGCGAGGCGTTGTGAGCATGATGCGAGGGGTTGTGAGCATGTAGATCGGCTATTTTCACAATTTCTGCCTCTATATATTTGACAATTTGGACAATGTTTAATAAGAGGTATTAAAAAGTCCTTAAATTGGCACTTTAGAAATGTGAAGATACCCTCTATATACTTAAACTTTTTGTTGGTTTGTTTACAGTTGAGTGAGAAAACAATGTTGCACATTAAGTTAATCATCTGGGGACCACGCGAAATAATTGGGGGGTCGTGTGATGTGATGGCGTCATCAAACGATAAAGTCGACTTCAACTCAAACGTTTTACTGAGTCGAGTCGACTTGCAAAAATCACAAGTCGTTAATGCCCTACTTCTGATCAGCATGCCTGCCTTGAAATGCAGATATGCAATGTATCGGTGATTTGCAGAGATGTACAATGGCAATCTTTTAATTTGTTGGCAAACTCACTGAACCCCTTTCCTTGCATTCATTCCCACAGCTACTATGAGACAGGCAGCATCAAGCCTGGTGTAATCGGTGGCTCCAAGCCCAAGGTGGCCACTCCAAAGGTGGTGGAAAAGATAGCAGAGTACAAGAGGCAGAACCCCACCATGTTCGCCTGGGAGATTAGGGATCGATTGCTGGCGGAAGGAGTCTGTGACAGTGACACCGTACCGAGTGTCAGCTCCATCAACAGGTGACGAAAATAATCCCACCCGATGCAACTTGCACTAATAGAATCCTCCAGATGCAGCTTTGCACAGTAAAATCCTCAGCATTTCATAATGTACGTGTGCATGCTCAGAAAGAAATAGATAGGTTAACACTGAAGGATTTTATTGTGTTGCAGTAACATTGGAGTTCAAAGTGAGATTGTTAACGTTCTAAAATATGGGACAAAAGTACTGTATGTACAATGTGATAGGTGCGAGATTTTTGAGTTTTAGTGAATAAGATATTATGAAATGTATACATGTGTCTCTGTGGTTCAGCATAATCTCATAATGCTGGATGGAGTGTCATTCTTATGAAGTCATTCTTTGTTTGTTTTGCATAAACAGCAATCTTCCCCACTGAACATTACACTTTGATTATTTTATTCGGATCCAGAATAATTCGAACGAAGGTCCAGCAGCCATTCAATTTACCGATGGACAGCAAAGGACTAAGTCCAGGACACACGCTCAGTAAGTCTCACTCCACCCCAACACACACATCCATCTTTATATCATAACATACATCAACACACTACAGTCATGTGATGAGGGATTAAGCTCAGAGATCAGAGTATACTCAATATTTCACCAGATTAGACATGAGCCCTGGCTACAACAAACATTGGTATAATAATGGTGGCACTGTATATTTACTCTTGTTTCTGCATGTCTCTTTGTCCCTCTTAAGTCCCCAGTTCAGCAGTGACCCCTCCTGAGTCACCGCAGTCGGACTCATTAGGCTCTACTTACTCCATTAGTGGGCTGCTGGGTATCCCACAGGCCAACACCGATGGCAAGAGGAGCCTTGATGATAGTAAGTATAGACTAGAACAGTGTTTCTCAAACTTTTGCATGTGAAGGTCTTCCCTTAACTCTGACAGTAATCGAACCAAACGGGTCCATTCGGTTCCATTTGTATGCTGTTAGAGTTACATACTATGGTTATGGGTCAATTTAGACCGCCATAAAGGAACCCACAAATTGCAGGTGTGGTCACTGGTTGCCCTGACGTGAGTCACGAGGAATCTCCTGGGAAATGTAGTCCGTCTTACCATTTTGTCCCTTATGCCCATATATAGATATGTATTTGTCAGTCCTTGTCCCTATTCGAGCAGTGCTAACCGCCCATACATCTGTCTTTGTCTGTTTGTACATAATGGCCAGGGAGGGTCACATTGGCCAAGCTTCGCGGGACACTTAATGAAATTACCGTAACTCATAAATAGCACCACTCACTTCACACTGGGTGTGATTATTTGCCCGTTTCAGTCCTTGCCCCTTTTATGCCCATATATGGAGATAACTGACGTCATCAATATTAAGTCCTTGAAATGAAATTTTGAGAACCACTTGTCTAGGGCAGCTATTCTCAACCTTTTTAATTTCAAAGACCTCCAGTTTGATATGCATTAGGCCACGGACTGCCATTTGATACAATCTTTTATCTCAGCGACCTACATCTACTATGTAAAACTATATGAAAACATGGAAATGCAATATTAAGACAAAACAAACATAACACAAACAACTCCTCACCTGCACCTGAGTCATGCATGCACACAAACATAATATGGAAAAAAGAACAGCTTGTCTGGTCGAGGATCAGGAAAGCTACTGTTCACTCTAGGCCCGCCGGACTCATTCATGATTGCATCCAGGTGTACAAATTATTATTGTATACAGGTGTACAACAGGGGGCTTTCGTAGAGGGTCCCCAGTCCCTTTGGGATCCCCCAGCTCAAATGGACCTGTAAGGATATTCCATTTGTACACTCTCAGAGTTACAGACCAATTTGGTCCCAGTTTGGTTCCTAATTATCATTCATTTAGTTGGGGACTGACTGGAACCCCCCCTGGCCTGAAGGACCCCTGGGGGTCCCTAGACACCACAGTGAAAGCCAGTGTTTTAGGGGAGTCAGCCTCCAGTACTAAGGAGTGTGTGAAGCGATAATCCTGCACATACTTGGGTTTAAACAAAAGTCTTAATTGCTCCCGATGAGCATGTTGGTGCCTTGCATGGTTTCATCTGCCATCAGTGTATGACTGTGAGTGTGAAACTGTGAATGTATTAACGCACAATCATTGTAAAGTGACTTGGATAAAGGCGCTATAATGCTATATAAAGGCATGTTTTCATTGCAGTTCCGGAATTTTCCCGGCAAAATAAATAATTATAATTAGCATAACTTGCCGGGAGTTTAGTTTTTTGGGTGTTTTCACATGCCCTCATCGGCTCTTAACAGCGAAAACGCTCCCCCCATGCACTTGTGGCTTGTGGGCTTGTAGATTTAGCTTTTTTTTCCACGCGTCACTGTAAACGATGGATGACCAATTGACCATGCAGACTCGATGCTCTGTAAAACACTTTTAATCATGCAACGAGGAGAAACTATTAACTAATGATGCAGCTCTTTGAGTTGGTAAAGATTCCAGCTTTCATCACAACATTACGAGTGCATCGCATCCCGTATCATCACGTTCTCCAGACCGGACAGTTTAATTAAAAATAGGCTATAGAATACAAATAAGTTTGAACCATGAGCAAGCTCAGAAGGTTCAGAAAGGATCGCTGCATGATGCAACGTGTTGCACTCACTTGTGGGCTTAATGTAGATTATTAGCTGTGTTTTTTTTGGAGCTGTGTGGAGCTCCCTATACGTGGCCGTGTGTGTGGGTCTGTCTGTCTGTCTGTCTGTTTGTCTGTTTGTCTGTCTGTCTGTCTCCGGGTATGTAGCCTGCAGTAACCTTTTCTGGCCACACATGTTAAGGGAGGGGCGCTGTTGCACACACACACACACACACACACACACACACACACACACACAGCTCCACTTCGAACAGAGGTTCGATTTTTTCTTCTTCACGCGACACCATAAACGATGGATGACCAGAGAACGAAAGAAATAGACTTCTGCTGTGTTTGTCAATGCGATTCTAGCCTAAATAATTAATCCCCTATTCAAGGTGAAGCTGTAGACCTACTTTATTTCTATATATTCCTTTACATTCAGGTCGTTTTCAATCCCAGATACAATGTTTTAAACTGTTAACTGGCTCCTTTCATGCACCTGGTTGTCAAAAAAACGGCAAATTCACGGCATGCGTTTTCACTGGAGGGAAATTTGTATTGTCACGGTACTTTAAGCAAAAAATACTAGGTATTTTCCCGTCAAATTTCGGGCCCCAAAACTGCCGGGACACAAAATAAGTGGCCGTTTTCACATGGCGTGAATTTCAAAATTGCCGTCATTTTTGAAAAAACTCCCAGAAGTTTTGCTCAGTAAAAACGGGGCTTAAATGCACCATTTCATTTTTTTTCCCACCACGTCACTCTTTAATTCTGCCTCTCTTTCCACATCCCTCCTTGTCCCGGGCTTCCCCTTTTCTCCCCAGGTGATCAGGAGAGTTGTAGACACAGCGTTGACTCCCAGGGTAGCGGAGGCGTACCGAGGAAGCAGCTGAGAGTGGATCACTTCTCCTCGGCCCCCCAGCGCCTGGACTGTGGCTTTGACCGTCACCACTATCCCCCAGAGTCCTTCAGCTCAGCCTCCTCCAGCAGCAAGACAGAGCAAGTAAGAGTCCAGTACACAGCCCAGTGAAAGAGTAGATTCACAACACTGCAACACATTCCCCCGCCCAGCATCATCAAATACTGACGCTAGCTTGGTCAGGACCCCATGGCGTTCCTGGGTCAACGCACTGGTTACCCTTCTAGCGTCACATTCCTACGTTCACGGTGGTCCAAGCATTGCTACAGTATATAAGAAGTGGAGCGGGCACAGAAAGTCTTTTTGCATTGGGGATCTTTTTGGATAACATCATTTTCAAATGCATCGTGGGAATTGAAGTCTTTGCATCACTCCCAGGTGCGGGAGAGCGCAGTCTAGGGTTTACAACCGGAAACGCTTTTTGACTACTTAAGTCGCCGATGGCAGTGAATGTTAATGGGTAAAGTCCTTTAATAGTGTTTTCTTGTTCTATACTGTATGTGTAAACTGTTGCGCGCTCACGCTCTAACGTGACACACACACACACACACACACACACACACACACACACACACACACACACACACACACACACACACACACACACACACACACACACACACACACACACACACACACACACACACACAGCAACATACATGGACACTTGATCTACAAATAGTTAATCCCTTTGCGTCGTCCCCAGACTTTGTACCCTCTGTCCCTCATCAACGGCAACCTAGAAGAGACCAAGACCGGCCTGTCAGCATCAAACTCAGCCATTGGTCGGAATCTCTCAGCACACCAGGGTTACACCATGGTGGCTGGTAAGTCTCTTAACCACTTAAATCCAGGCCTAGTCAACACTAGACCTGGTCCTTTTCTCCTTCTACACCAAATCTCTTTGATGGTAGATCAGCTATTTTCGCAATGCTTAATGTCCACCCCAGGTAGGTAGGTGGGAGGGAGGGTGGATGATAGACAGACAGACAGACAGACAGACAGACAGACAGACAGACCGTGTATTAAGGCATTCGCCAACTATTCGAATATTTGAATATCAAAGTCACTATTCGATGTTGTTCACCGAAGTCGAATATTCGCTTTTTTTATTTTTTTTTATTGTATTCTCTATAGTTTATAAAGCTTGGCTAGATGTCAAAAGAATGAGTTGTCAATGCCCCTGGTGAATGAATTTGTTAATGCTCTATACCAGGGGTTCTCAAACCTTTTTAGGCTGTGACCCCCAAAATAAACATATTTGAACTGGGGACCCCCACCCTGACAAGCCCTTGGAATTGTAGGTATTAATGTGACTCGGTTCCACTGATAAATATTGTGAAAATAGCAGATCTACATGCTCACGTTGTGAGCATGTAGATCTGCTATTTTCACAATGTTTGCCTCTTGCTTACTTAATATTTTACAGTTTGGCCAGTCCTGTCGAATATTCGACTATTCGAATACTTTGAGGTCGAATAATTCGAATAATAAAAATCCCTATTCGTGAATGCCCTACCGTGTATGTATACTAAAACTCTTGTTTGGCCCTCTACACAGGGGCCCTATAGTGTTGGTTAATGCTAAATGCTACTTTTTAACCCCACCGGGAATAGAACTCAAAGGTCAAGTCCAATGTCTCATCAGCAACGTCTGCGTACAACAATGTTTTTGTAACAGCGACATGCAGGAAAATGACATGAACATTATGTAAATGTTGTTTAAGCCAGACATCAATGTTATTATGTTAGCGGTTTCAAGGCAACTATCAGAAAATTGATGTGTGTTCAACACACTGCATCAGCTTGTTCTGCATGCTCTTGTGTGAATAATTAATTAGCCTTATTATCTAAAGATTTCCACAGCATCCTCCGAATGCAGTTTTAACAGATGTGGAAGATGTACAATTGTACATTGTGTCTATCCAGTTCAAGGCACACTGAAACAAATCTATAAGCATACAGAACCACCCTTCATTTTTGTTTTATTAATTTCAATCAGTCTCAAGTCATTTTGTGTTCTTTTGTGTTTGTAGTTACATTCGTTCATATCAGTTATCCCATTTCTTTCCATTTTCCGTCCTTTGTGTCACACTACCCACTGCCTTTGCCACCCCCAGACCACCTACAGCCCCTACCACTTTGTCTGAAACAGGAAATGTCTCCGGAAGTGACCAGCACAAGCCCCTCCCCAAACATGGCTGCCTCCAACTTGGCCTTTGCAGAGTTGCAGGCATTACAGAGTCCTGTCTCTGTCAGTAGCACCTGCAACGGCTCCAGCCATTTCCCTCATGCCTTCAACTCATTCTCCCATCATGCACCTGTGTATGGCCAGTTCAGCAGCCAGTCATTCATTACAGGTAATAGATCCATCCATTTCATTCATTTACTATACAGTATATATATATATATATATATATATATATATATATATATATATATATCACCCATTCCATTCACTTACATAAAAACATCGCAGTCCACAGAATTGCTGAAAGTTTATTTTAACCATTTCAACCTGGCATCCATGTTTGGCATGCCATTATAGGTATACGTTTTTTTTTTCTTCAAACATATATACATTCTTTTCTTTCTAAAAATAGCAGATCTCGCTTCAATGTGTTGAAGTTGTGGCATGTAGATCAGCTATTGTCGTTATTCATCATGGTACAATGAAGTATATAGGGTTTTAAGGTATCCATAAATAAACTCTAGTAGTTGCAATATTATTATTGTATGCGCTCTTGTTGAATTGTCCAAAAAAGGGGGTTTTCAGTCAGGTGTGTAAGCCAAACAAAATGATCAAGAATGCAAAAGGAATGCTCCACAGTGGTTTTCAACACTTTCCATATCAAGGTCCATTATTTATTTGGCATTTGAGCCACGGACCACCATTTGATGAGATTTTGACAAATATTTTGTTATCGTTGGATGCAATTTTGTCTACAATACCATTCTGTATTGATGTTGATTGATTGATTGATTGATTGATTGATTGATTGATTGAAGACTTTATTAGAAGTTTGCATAGGAAAAGGTACAGTTTCATGACGGTACAGTTCACTGGTAAGGTCTACTAAAAGGAGATCCATGAAAAGACTAAGCTTATTTCCACAGGAAACCATTAAAGTATCTCATATAACATTGAATGACAGACGAATAGAACACAGTACTATGCAGTAGATATGTAAATAAAATAAAATGAAAGGACAAAAAAAGAAAACAGTAAGTCTAAACAAACAGAAAGTATGATACCATAGGAGAGCTAACAGGTAATGATGATCCATAGTGAATAAATCAATCAAAAAGTGCAAAGGTTTGCGAGCATTGCTTTCTTATTCTTAGTTACAAAATAATAACTAATATTACACTACAACTAACACAATTGCAGTGGTTGTAGCTTTAAAACAAAAGATTGGATATGTTCACATTTTCCAGCTAATAGATTTTGAGTCATTTGGAAGACTTAAAATCAGACATGATTTCTTCACTGTCAAATGTCAAAGTTTAAGGTGTGTGTGTGTGTGTGTGTGTGTGTGTGTGTGTGTGTGTGTGTGTGTGTGTGTGTGTGTGTGTGTGTGTGTGTGTGTGTGTGTGTGTGTGTGTGTGTGTGTGTGTGTGTGTGTGTGTTGGAGCAGAGCTGTCCCCCTGTCTGAGCTGCTGCTGACAGCAACAGCACAGCCTTTTCTCTACGGTCATTTTCAATTATTTTTCAAGTATGGGTCGGGCCAGGATCATGTATGTTATGATCGGGTTTGGGTAGTGTTCACTGTTCAGGTTTTTATCTTTGGGAGCCTAGGGCACAAACACAAGTTGGTTCTGAGGGGCCTTCAAATGGCCGGCCTCTCCAAAAGGAGGGCCAAACAGTTAGCACGGTACTGCTCTATATCAGCTATTATAGGAAGCCGCTCGATTTGGAGGAGGCGATATTTCCTTTATCCATGATTGTTGTCTGCTATGTTTGACTTGTATTGTATGTAACAACGTTCTGCCCTACATGCACTTTATAACTGGCTGTTTTCCTAATTATCTAACGGCACTGATATTGTTTATGTCCTTTGTACATTCGTGTACTTCTACTTATGTGGTCATAAATAAACATTTCAAATGTGTGTGTGTTTAGGTCGGGACATGGTGAGCTCCACTCTGCCAGGCTACCCACCTCACATCCCCTCTGGCCAGCCTGGCTACTCCTCCTCTGCAATCACTGGCATGGTAGCAGGTAAAATACACTGACACAGGCACAAGCATAGATGCTCAGACACAAACACACACACACGCACGCACGCACGCACGCGCACACACACACACACACACACACACACACACACACACACACACACGTACACACACACGTACACATACATGCTTGATTCTTTTTGAGATGCAGGTTTCTTAGCTTGTTTTCACCAAAAATGTAATTCCACATCGTTTTGCCCTTGAGGAAATGTAAAAATGGAATATTCCATGTGGGACAACTGACAACTTCTAACAAAGCACAGACACACAGCACATAAAACAATGTGTTGCGTTGAAGAGGCTATTACGAATAAAAAAAACGGATCCTAAAACAAAAGAGCCGCATACAACGGAATGAGGAAGAATTTAGAGGGATGAAGAGAGTAAGAAATGGAAAGAGAGAGGGAGAGTGGCTGGGAGGGAGACTTGCAGATTAACAGGGAGACTGAGTGGGTTAATGAGTTGCCTGGCTATGCTGGCGAAACGGTGTGTGTGTGTGTGTGTGTGTGTGTGTGTGTGTGTGTGTGTGTGTGTGTGTGTGTGTGTGTGTGTGTGTGTGTGTGTGTGTGTGTGTGTGTGTGTGTGTGTGTGTGTGTGTGTGTGTGCTCCTGGGCCCAGGGGGTATAGGGAACAGGCTGAGGGTTCCGCCTAGCTGCCTGCACCCCCACGCAGAGCCCTCTGACCACACATTGCCATGGGAACCGGGGGGCCCATGAGAAGGAGGTGGGGGCATATGGGGTGGGTGTTGGTATGGGGGAGGGGGGGGGGAGGCGTTAAAGGTGGCACAGTGGTATGAAGAGAGGAGTTTGGTGTGTACATGTATGTGCCCCATGTGTGTGCACCTGTGTGCATTTACATGTGTGCCTGTGTGACTATGCCTGTGTATGTAGGGGTGCCGGGTGTGCCGTTTTTATATGAAGTCTGTCCTTCGAAGCGCGAAATGAGAGGGTCTGATTTATTATTTTTCTGGTGGGCTCGCTGTGAGGAAGCGTTCATACACAATTACTCACAGGAAGGAGGGAGCCAGGCAGGCAGAGCCCATGGATTCAATCCAGCCAACATAATTACCAATTAGATATTGGAATATAAAAAGAGAGAAGAAGAAATAAAGATTGAGCATGAAAAGCTAATACAGGAAGTGTGGCGAGGAGAGGAAAGGAGAGTTGGAAGACATTTTGAAGGAGTGGAAGCCGGATGATAGGAGGAGCCAAGTGCTGAACAGAGGACATGGCGGCTAGCCACATACATACACGCACCATTGGGCTGAGGGATTTCACCCCCAGCCATCCACCTGCACCGTAGATTAATGGTTTACAGGCTGCTCTAACTGTCTCTGAGTTATGAGCTTAAACTGAGCAGATGCTGGCGTACAGACAAACAAACCTAGGAACGCTAAAGAGCTCTTGGACAATGCCATTGTCTTAACCACATGAACCCTAGCGCGTCCCTTAGCTCTGGTGGCGTTAGCGAATTCGCTAATGACATTGACCAGAGCTAAGTGTCCCTATTCTGGCCATTTTATAATAGGCGAACATTTGTCAAAAGAAGTAGATGAGCATTCTATGAAAATAGGTGAACATTCTGCCGAAATAGCAGACTAATAAGCTGCCTATTTGACATACAGCGCACCAAAGCAGGGTAGGCAGCCTTAGGCACAGGTGCCACCATTGGCACAGGAATAAGTGTGAGAGAGAATATTTTTTAAAATAAAGAAAGTGTAGTCAATTGATTAACTCTCGTCATGCAGCATATCCAGTTTAGTTTTGAGTCACACCTCAGAGCATGACTAGACTACGTCACAATTGTGCAATCACTCAGTTCTAGCTCAGAGAACGATGGCAACTAAGGTGAAGATAACTGAAATAGATGTTCGGGCATTCCAACCCTTATGGCCATACAAATATGATTTGTTTATGTTTATGGGTTGAAAATGTTTCTTGCCGAATGCCTAGTGATGATGAGCACAGTACCGCTTTAGGACTAAACAAGAGTCAACGATCAAGCAGACAACAAGGCAGGGTCAATCAGACATGATATCTCTCTCTCTCTCTCTTACTGATGTATATGTTCGGGTGGGAGTTGAATGATCATTAGAATGCCAGGATGTTAAAGATTACTACATCATACCCTATATGGACAATCAAAATCTATTGGGAATATTTTATTTTGATGTGGTGTCATAATTAAACATAATGCTGATATGGCACACTGACCATCTAGAAAATAAAAACAAGGCACCTCATGTCAAAAAGGTTGCCAACCTGTAGCAACCCCTGCAACAAAGTATATCGGGTTTAAGTGATTAATATAGTGAAGGCTTGGATATTGCTTTTTTCTAATGAAGTATTTTCTTTTCTGCTGCAGGTGCAGACTATTCCAGCCAGTCTTACAGCCATTCCCCTTACACACCCTACAGTGAAGCCTGGCGGTTCACCAACTCCAGCATACTTGGTGAGTACTGTATGACTAAAAACAACAGATGATATCAACTAATGCCTTTTACTTTACTGAATTTTACTTAGTTTCAAAATGGCAGCTGTAAAAGCTCACAACC
Source organism: Nannobrachium achirus (assembly GCF_963921795.1). NCBI lineage: Eukaryota > Metazoa > Chordata > Actinopteri > Myctophiformes > Myctophidae > Nannobrachium > Nannobrachium achirus. Next base: position 16,006,887 of record NC_137822.1, read on the forward strand.
CGTTGCACTGTGATGTGTAAGAGCTAGAATGCAATTGGAAATTGCAAGTGTGGTTGCAACTTGCAAATTAATTCCGTCTTACCATTTGCATTTTCCCCATTCAAGTCATCACAAAAAAATAATGGCCATAAATGGAGATCCCTGATGTCATCAATATTATGCCCATATTTTGGAATGCTCATATATGGATATACTGTGTCAGTCATGACGACAGACACCTATGATGTCCGTTAAATTAAGAAAGTCACACACCAATGGATAGTGTGAGGCTGTGAGCTAACGTAAAACTTCTGTTATGAATTGGAATGAGGAATTATGACATATTGTCATCTGTCCAAACTATTTCTGACTAGGAGATAAGTAGTTATTACCCATGTACTGTATATTATGGAAACAGGTTTATTTGTATTATTCATTTTTAATCCAAAGGATTTAAAAACCCAAATTCACCATGGAATTTCACATGCTTGAGTTGCTTTTTTTAAAATTCTTTTCATCTCTGATTATTACCTGCAGATCATCGGTTACTGGTAGAACAATATGAGCATCATGTTCACATCGTGTCTGTCCACATTTATCAGGATTTAAAAAGTCATATTCATTATTATATTCATTCATATGCATGCAATAATGGTGTATTAAAGTTCTGACCAGCTGCAGGAGTTTTGTAGTTGTCCGCTGTGGTGTTATTAAGTGTTATAAGTTATTATGGGTTTTCTTTTTTATAATAATGTTTACAGAACAGTGTTATGTTTTATGGCATCTAATACTTTAGAAGACCCGTAAGATTAAAGGAAGGGAATACAGAGTGTGTGTGTGTGTGTGCGCGCGCACACGCGCAAGCTTGCGTACTTGTGTGTGTGTGTGTGTGTGTGCGTGTGTGTGTGCAGTGCACGCGCGCATGTGTGTGCAGTCTGATTCCAGTCATAGGACAAGCGATCCAAGTCAGTCAGGTTTCCAGCACAACCATCTGCCACTGTGCCGCATAAGCAGGATAAAGAATATGTGACGTTCCATCAATGTCACAAGCTGGAGAAACATCCAGTGATCCAACCATTAGTGCTGACACTTCGTATCTCTGTCTCCCCCTACAGGTTCACCCTATTACTACAGCTCAGCCTCCCGTACAGCTCCCCCCTCCACGGCTGCCTATGACCACCTCTAGTTCATATGGCGCATTGATTGAAACACTGTTTCTCATTGTCTGGTCCAGGGCCCACCAGGGGTCAGACCCCGAACGGACCCTCACAGGTCTGTAACCAGGGACGTGCTGGCCATTGGGAAAAGCGGGACAACTCCCGAACGGCCGGTTCATTCCCATTAGGGAAAAATTTAAAATAAAATGTCGGCCTTCGTTCCATTTTGGGGGCTGGGCGGCCAACAAAGTAAATCGTCACTGTCGGGCAGAAACCTCGTATCTCCAAGTTTCAAATGTATAAATTATTTCGCAAAGCAAAGCCCTGCTTCATCATACAAGGCTGTTGCACAAAAGTAGTGAAAACAGCAGATCTACAAGCACACAACGCCTCGCGGTGCGAGGCGTTGTGTGCTTGTAGATCGTCTGTTTTCGCTAGTTTAAATCATTTTTAAAATGATAAATACAAAACAAACGGTTTTGGACATACAAGGTTTCCACCCGACAACGACGAAATATAACTAAAAAAAAAAGACAAAATGAGGGCCTCTCCAACTCTTTTTCCCGGGCTGACTCAGGGGCCCAGCATGTCCCTGTCTGTAACACTGGAATTTCTATCTCTCATGGGAGCCCAATCTACACTGTAAAATTCTCAGTGCTGATTTAACTCTGAGTGTCTATTAGGTTACATTTTTACACTTTCGGAGTTACAGACCCCGTTAAGGGTCTATTTGGAGTCCCTGGTGGTCCCAGGAACCGACGCTGAGCACCAGTGGATTGAAAGACTGATATGATACGGACCAAGAGTACACACTCATGAATATCATTGCAACTATCACTTCCAACTGAGGACCAAGGCATGAAAGTTGGAGAATAGATGTCAATTTTACACTGCTATGGAACTAGCTTATCGTCGTTGTCGGGTGGAAACCTTGTATGTCCAAAACCGTTCGTTTTGCATTCATAATTTTAAAAATGAGTTAAACTAGTGAAAACAGCCGATCTACGAGCACACAACGCCTCGCACCGCGAGGCGTTGTGTGCTTGTAGATCTGCTGTTTTCACTACCTTTGTGCGACGGCCTTGTATGATGAAGCAGGGCTTTACTTTGCGAAAAAACATACAAATTTGAAACTTGGAGATACGAGGTTTCTGCCCGACAGTGACGTTATGGACCATCAAGTCTGATTTATGTTTTGCCCGCGCAACGGTTTCACACAGTGAAAATAGCAGATCTACAAGCTCACAGTACATTGCAAATCTTATGTGATACTGATATACTGTCGTAGATCAAGTTCTTTCCGGCACGTGACACCGCCTATACGAAAAAGTATAAATCAGGCTTTTCACCCAAGTCATGGTTAATTAATAAGTTATCTATTTGCCATTGATGATGCCATTTCCCGTGGTAACGTTGACTCATGCACATTTACACAACTCCCAGCTGAACTCATCCAAGGAGCTGATTACAGGCCAAGGATTAATCTTGCAGTAGTACATATTGTCATTATAGCTCCAATGCTGTTTGCCAAAGAATTCCTTTCTGTCTCATCTGCAACATGGTCCAATATCAACTGAAATGAATGACTGGTGATATGCAATGTTTTATTGTCTGTTTTTGTTTACAATACTTTTTTATAAGAGGTTCTGTCCCACCATCACATATCCCTTTGTTTTTGTTTTTTTGTAATTTATGTCTGCTTGATAATTATGCTTGTTTTATATCATGGTGTAAATTCAGATGGCAGTGATGGACTTTGCTTTAACGTTTTTAACTGATGACTGCAGTTTCATGTGACACAAATCAAACTTCAAAATTCTGTCCAAAACTAATGTATATGTTTGATAATATGTATATTGTAAATATTGAACTATTATTGGGGATGTGATGCAATTTGGTTCCAAGAATAAGAAGGGTGGGTGTGGGGTGGTGATTTATCTACTGAAAAACTATGCTTGAAACATGTTTCTTTGGCTTTGATGAAATTTGAAGTTTGTTGTCATGCTGATGTTTGGTAAGATCCGTGACAATTTTTTCTGACACTGTTGTTAATATTATTAAATATGTAAATATGGAATTTCTAAGGAATTATTTTAATTAAAGCATGACACGTTATTCCGTTCATTTGTCTTTTTTATATGGCTGCATCAAAATGTTATGTATGAATTGAGGAGAAATGTCTTATATTGTTGATACACATTATTATTATTATCATCATCATCATCCTTATTATATGCAGTTTTGGCTGCATTTTAGCAGTCACCTGCAACTATGTCTATAATGTTCCATATTTTCTGCAACTCAGCAATTTAAGAGGACGAAAGCAATGATCCTGAAAGCACGCGCATCTGTTTAATTTCTTTTTTTATTTTCTGCATCATGTAGTTTTATTTGCAATTATTTTTCCTCTCTTTGCGGCCTCATTATTATACGGCCTTAACGAGGCCACGGTTCGGCAGTGCCATGGCCCCACCTGGAGCCACCACCATAACAGCCAGGCGGGGCGTGATGGATAGGCTCAGCTCTCTGTGACGGGTAGGGGCGAGCGGAACAGAATAAGCTTACTCAGCCCACCGGAAAGCTGGAGAATTTCAAAATCCATGTCTCGTTGCATTGGGAGCCTAAAAGCACTTTAACGGGTAGCCTACACATTATTGTCTATCATTATTTTATGCTTTAACTATTGAAAAATAGCAGATATACAAGCTCACAGCGCGGCACTGAGTGCCGCGCTGCGAGCTTGTAGATCTGCTATTTTTGAAAAATCGTGAAAATTAGAATTTTGACCCGATTCTATAAGTGTCTTTTGAATCCTTCTAAGTTTTTTTGAATACCCTATGTTTCTATGTCAGCAATCTGGCCAGCCATTGTCAAAGAAAAGGTCCTTTTCACTTAACTGGAGCTCAGTTAGTCTGTTCTTGAGAGACTACCATGGACTACCAGGTTCTCAAACCTTTTCATGTGAAGGACCCCCAAAATGATATGAATTTGGCCACGGACCCCCATCTCAAAATATTTAGTTCCAGGGACCACCCAGAAGCAAAATTTGAGTTAAACGTTCGCTTTGAAAATACATATATTCAAAGATTTGCACACATTTTCACGACTTTTTCCAAAAATAGCAGATCTACAAACTTGCAGCGTGGCACTCGGTGCCGCGCTGTGAGCTTGTATATCTGCTATTTTTCACTGGTTAAAGCATTCAATAATTCTAGGCCTAAATGGGTTAATGAGCCTAAAAGAACTTTGGCTTAAATGTTTTTTGTTCCCCCACACACATATACACTTCTCAGATAATATATTTTTGTTAATCGAATTGAGCGAATTTAACATCACATTGAACAGAGAAGAACTGTCATTTTTGTGTGGGCACACACTGGGCATTGGCTATCCTTTTCATTAGGCCACTGCACTGCTGGAGTAGGTTAGGCTCATTTTCAGCCAGCCATGTTCTCTTTGCTTCATGGCCTAATTCACCACCAATGAAACCTTCAAACCTAATAAAACAAGTCTTACATCAAATTACATTAGGCTATTGTCTGTGAAAATGACTTGGAACTACTCAATATCAGTGATAAACTGGCTATAAATGGGATGCGGTTGATGCAATGAACTATTGGCTATTCATCTTCTGATTAGGATTAATAGTGACACGTTTCTATTTACAGTAGGCAAAATGTATCTTTTGATCCCGGTGCCTTTGCCCTCTGCTTTTACCATCTTCCAGTGTTCACTTCCTTGCACCCCTCTCTGTTCCATATTCCACACAACTGTATGCATTGTGTAGCCTCCTGTAAACTTTGAACGATAGCTGCCTTGCACCCTGTCCCTTTGTTGTCTGAGTGGAATGCTTCACTTCAAACTGCCCATCGACTGGCTGAACACACTCATTTCTTTCCAGTCCCTTGCGCAGGCATGCAGAAACACACATCCATACATTCATATGTGTACGCATCCACAGGGGAGCTTTTAAGTGAATGTGCATTGTGCACTCTGTTTTAAACCGAGGCTAAATGAGTGCCCGTCCCCTCCCTGTGGCAGAAATATTCAAATTCCAGAGCTATGTACACAGAGCCAGCTGATGTAATGCCAAAGACATAATGACAGCAACTGTTAAACATTAACACACCCATGGAAAAAAAGAAAGAAAATAAATTATACTGACACAAACAGAAATATAACACATCTCCATGTCTCCCTATCTCTCTGTCTGTCTGTCTGTCTTACTCCCCCCCTCTCTCACACGCACGCACGCACGCACGCACGCACACACATACACACACAAACAAACTGTATTTCCTTGCTGTGGGTGACTGTGAGCCTATTAGCGATGAGGTTTTGGGCCACAGTGCTTCTAGTAATGAGCCCAACAGCACAATACAAGCACCCGTCCGGAACAGCTGAGGAGAGACAAAAGCCAGCAGGCTGGAGAGAGGGAAGAGGACACCGCTAGGGTTACTACTACATTTAGAGTGTGTGTGTGTGTGTGTGTGTGTGTGTGTGTGTGTGTGTGTGTGTGTGTGTGTGTGTGTGTGTGTGTGTGTGTGTGTGTGTGTGTGTGTGTGTGTGTGTGTGTGCGTGCGTGCGTGTGCGTGTGTTGTGTGCGTGCACACGTGCGTGCGCATGTGCAGCGGTGCACACATTGACATGGTGTTTGTGGATTCAACATCAGATGGTGGATTCATATACAGTATACTGTATGTGCGTGCGCATGTGCAGCGGTGCACACATTGACATGGTGTTTGTGGATTCAACATCAGATGGTGGATTCATGTATACAGTATACTGTATATTGCATAATATGTATTAGTGCAAGACAAGCGTACGTGTGTGGTGGGCACGTGTGTGCATGTGCGTGTGTGACTATATAGGGTGTATAACTGTGGCTTTGAAAGAGGGTCATGTGTGCCACAAACCTTACAGGGACAGATTCAGAGAGGGCTGGGGACCAGGGGCCCCTGGAGAACATTACAGGGACAGATTCAGAGAGGGCTGGGGGCCAGGGGCCCCTGGAGAACATGACAGGGACAGATTCAGAGAGGGCTGGGGGCCAGGGGCCCCTGGAGAACATGACAGGGACAGATTCAGAGAGGGCTGGGGGCCAGGGGCCCCTGGAGAACATTACAGGGACAGATTCAGAGAGGGCTGGGGGGCCAGGGGCCCCTGGAGAAATCGTTGCCCGAAAAGGCAGTTGCGGAGTGTGTGGCAATCAGTGGAATGACGGATCAGGGTTGTCCAGTGCCATGTCATCCGGAAAGCTCACTTCTTATCTCCGAGCCTGAGACATTGTCCGACCAGTGCAGACTGGCAAAGGTGGTGGTAGGTGGTGGTGGTGGTGATGGGGGGAAGCTCAGAATGCGGTCGTTTTAACCTCTTAGGCCCCATTTCCACTGTGAAAATAGACAATCTACAAGCTCAGAATGCATGGCATCGCGGCTCGATGCGTTCTGTGTTTGCTATAGCTGCTATTTACATTTTTTGAAAGACTGAAACATTTTTGAAAGTCTGGAAATATCGTGGACATTTTTTGAAAGATTTCATCTACATGACATGCCCATAAATAGGGACAGTGGGACACCAATTGTGAATGGCTACACTGAATGGGGCACCCATGTCTGTCTGCCCTGGCAGTTCAGCCTATTGTGGACCAGTAAAAAAAACAAAACACTGTGACTGAACACAGCACCTTCATTAATTGATTTGAATGGTGCGATGTGGGTGACTGATGTTCGGTCCCCCTCCACATAGAACCCACCCTGTCTCTTTGGGTGCCTCTCTGAATGTGAACAAACATTTTGAGAACCATTCAGAAAGAGCTCATTATACCGCTCTATGATGACATTTTCACAGCAATCCTCTGCAATAGTGTCCATGTCATTAAATAGTGCATGGCACGGCGGCATAGTCGAGTGGGTAGAGAGGCCGTCTGGGAACAGAAAGGTCCCTGGTTTGGGTCAAAGTTTCGCTGAGCAAGACACTTCACTGCTACCAGAACGGACCCCAGCATGCTGTGCTAATAGTGCTCTATGCTCTTAACTCATCTAGTGCCTATCCCAAAGATTTCCGGGTGGTTATTTTCATGTCTGTGGTGCCTTCTAACTAAAATACTATACAAGATAAAAGCTCACTTTCTTTTGCAGGTGAAAGTAGGCATTCTAATCTTCATTCAGAATGAAATTTGGATTTGCTGTGGCTCTGCAGAGTTGTGGCAAAATGGTCAAAAAAGGCTGGCACATATACCCACCCAAATTGGAAAAGATGCTGGCACTAAGTTAGGCTGGTAAATGCAGTGGACAAACACATGTGAAAATATACAATGACAAAAATGTTTGGACTCTACTTACTTTAGCCCCATAAAGTTTATTATGTTGTTACTTTTTATTATTGGCGGATTGTACCACAAACATACTGTATCTTCTATGTAGAAATCAATTGATTTTATATATATATAATATATATATATATATATATATATATATAATATATATATATATATATATAAAATATTTCTATTATAAAATATTAGATTTTCCTCAAATGAGTGGGCAATGAGATTTCATCTCCTCAGTGTAGGACCCAAACCAGAGAGGAACAGAGGCAGAGCAATCCAATTGTAGCCTAGCGCAGCTAAACTCTATCCACCCATGTCAACACCAGGGATATTTTCTGGTTAAAACAGGCTAGTCCAATTGCAGGAGGTTAATTTACAAAGAATAACCAATGTCCAAGAACATACACAGGCAGCAACACAAGGAATAACACAAGGAGTGTCAGAACACATAGAAGCCTAACCAGGTGTACAAGGCGAGGAAGTAACTTGACAATAGTGATATACACAACAAACTGACACGAAAACATTAAGAACAAGGGGTATAAATACTCACTCAGAAGGTAACTGAGCACATGTAATGAACACTGGGATAGCCTAAAAGACTAACAGAACACAGGTGCAACATTTGCTAATGACAGGACTGGTTAGACAATACAGGCAACAGCTACTAGGCAATACAGGAAACACTAGGACTAAACATCACAGTAAAGGTGCACATGTGTAAAAGTAAAGGCCTAACTAAAACTAAAATGCCTGGGTTTCTGAGGCTAAACTAAAACTAACAAACAAGAATGACACATTACTAGAAAATGTAAGAAATACAACTGAAAAGTAAAACAAGGACGACAGGAAAACAGGGAGAACATTACACAGGTCGTGACACCCACCTTTATGTGTAAGTCTGATTTATACATGGTTGAGCACCATTGTCGTGCACTGGAAATAGTCTGACTATTTCCAGTGCACGACTATCTATAAACCCACAACAGCGTGGGTTTTTAGATAGGCTATTTTCGACCAAGCATACGTTTAAATCAGGCATTAACTAATAATGGTTCTGAAACAAACGTGCCAGTCAAACAGAGAATGTTTTGGTATAGAAACTGTAGGTGGGGGAGACCAGCCTTAAGGGCAGGAAGTTAGTATTGACTAGAAGACATCAAGAGAAACGCACCTTTCAAAGCACACAACATCCGGATGTGCAGACAGACACACACAGACACACACGTGCACACACGTGCACACACATGCACACGCACACACACGCACGCACGCACGCACGCACGCACGCACGCACGCACGCACGCACACACACACACACACACACACACACACACACACACACACACACACACACACACAGTGCTATATATACACACACCCACCTGGATAAAATCAGCCAGGTATCAGGTACTGCCCTGAGGGAGTAGGTTGACCTCTGGGAGCTGCTGACTGCCTAGTCAAACACTCCATTGACAGAGAGGTCATTCTCTATCACACTGACCCTTTGAAAGAATACTGCTTTATCTCCAAATTGCACAGTGTAGATTGAGGATTATAGTACATTTAAGACATTCAAAGTGCATTTGATTCTGCCATTACACATAGAGATAAATAACCAATGTATTTGTTGGATGACAATTAACAATAAAAAGAGCGAAATTACAGAGAAACCCTATGCCAATGTTGGGGTTTGTTTTCATGTACAGGTTAATTACAGCAATGTAAAAACATGGCAGTCTGACCTTATAGTACATTGTGATGTAAGCAACGCAGATGCAGATAATTCAATTGATAATGGATAGATTTAGGTGTGTCGATGTGCAAGCATTGACAGTTGTTTTTAACCTGTACAGGAAAACAACCTACAAAATCAGCATATAGGGTTTCATGGCCCTTCAAATAACTGTGTAGATTTAACCTATGTAGAATGCCTTCAAGGTCCTGTATCCATATGTTTGTGTACAACTCCTGCATCTTAAAAGCCACTGAGTCCCTTCCCAGGTTGTATTGTTGGAGCCAGGAGGGTGTAGAAGAGCAGAGGGCAAAGTTAGGTCATGCGTTGCAATGCCCTTAAGCCAGTGACGTTACCTTAACTCCTGCAATGAGAGACTCCTTTGGTACAAAAGACAACATTTGCACAGGCCATGAAAGCACGGCTATGAAATGTAAAGAGTTATTCATGTTGTTGTTACTGGGTCTGCTTGGGGAGTAAAATAAAAATGTGTTATTTTAAAGTCTGGCCTTCAGAAAACGACATCAGTGAATGTAATGTGGGAGAAAGGGAGGGAATTATATTGTTAAATGTACATTGTTGTCTTTGTCTCTTGTGTTAAGATGGCATTGCGACAGCTATAAAGATGTATAATGAGTCACATGATGGTCGCTCTGCTCGTTCTGTAGACTAATTGCTTGGAAGTAACATCAGTTCATTACAGTAAGGACACACTTAGTGCACATTCTCTTCGTTTATTTTGTCCTGCACCATGAAAGCACTGTTGAGGGTGTAGAGCAGGCTATAGTGTTGTATATTTTGTTCATTATTGATTGATTATTCATGAAATTATGTGAGGTTAGATATTTAGTTGTCAAGGTCACCACCAGTTCATCTGTGGCATAGATGATGTGTCAAAGACAGAGGTTATTTTTTTTAAAACACCGCTTTGAAAATGTACACCCATATCCTATGAGGATACATACAGTAACATGAAATAAAATAAAGAGACTATACAAAAAACAACACTCAACCATTACACATACAGTATGTACCTTTTTATGCCATGTAGCACTTTGAGATTTGTGTCATATATAAAGTGTGTTACAAATAAATTGTATTATTATTTTCGGGCGGCCCAGCGTCTAGTCGGCGACCTGGCCAACTCGGAACAATGTAAATAGGGAATGAATGCCCCGCCCTTTAATGCAAACCCCATTATACCTGTTTTCATAGGACCCGTTTTGACCATCTGTCTGCCTGTGTCCATTTATGCCCATATATGGAGATATCTGTATCTGTCTGTCTGTCTGTTGGCGTCCATTTTATGTCCATATATGGAGATCACTGCAGTTATAGTTCTGGGTCCATTTTATGCCCATATATGGAGATATCTGTCTATCTGCGTCCATTTTATGCCCATATATGGAGATCTTTGACCATCTGTTTGCCTCTGTCCATTTATGTCCATATATGGAGATATCTGTATCTGTCTGTCTGCAATCCATTTTATGCCCATATATGGGGGCATTCATTTTATGCCCATATATGGAGAACGCGCGTGCCCGTGGGACGAACGGTTCTCGAGATACGCGGATTACATACATACACACACAATCACAGAGATTTTTTGTTGACTCATGTGGCGTACGTGATGTCAGAGCCTTTTATGAAGTGATGTCACAATGAGTCAGAGCTTTCGCCGATTTCCTCCGGAACAGCCTGATGTCAACAATCAACCCCGCATAAGGAGATTCCGAACGTTTCGCGCCGGTTCGGGAAAACCGCGCGTCGGGTCGGGTCGAGACCCGGCACTGCACTCCGTGCCGCGGCGGGGAACGCGCGTGCCGAATCTGAAGCCGGTGGGACGAACGGTTCTCGAGATACGCGGATTACAGACACACACACAGACAGACAGACAGACAGACAGACAGACACGCAGAGACTTCTCGCATTTATAGATAGATTATACTCGCACTCACAAACAAACCCGCACATCACCACACATTAACTCACTCCAGTACCTTTGTGGTAGGGGAGAAGACGACAGCCTTCATGTGGCCTCCCCTGTGAGTAGCAAGAGATGGTGAAGGACCAGCTTGCGAAGCAGATGTCGTCATCCTATCATCACCCAGATCACCCAGCTTGCAGATCAGGGAGCAAGAGACCGCGGAGACACTAAACACATCCACATCAGGACGGGCGGCCATCCCGACCATCAAGCACCAGCAGGGTCTGAATGCAGAGGGCCTCACCATCGCTAAACTAGGGATTGGACGATAATCACTAATATCATTCATCGTGAAATCGTCCTCTGTCATGCACTGGGATCAATTCCCCTTTTATTTGCAGAGTTGCATATCCGGTACCACTTAAATCCTCTATAATTGTTAATATGGACCTGAAAATAACGTACTTGATAGTCCTTTATTTTCACTCTCTACCAAATCTCTTTGCCAGACGTTCTGGCCCTCTTCTAGCGCCACATGAGGCCGATTCTTACAAAACACATTTTTGGACACTGCTCCTACGGATTTTGCCCTAAAATCACACAAAGTGGTACACAGTATCTCTAAAGTCATGTCATGGATCTGTCCCATTTTCCATATTCCCTCCTGATTGGCTACCATTGCCTTCTAAAGTTTGTGCAAGTGACCTAACGGTCACTTATCTCCCGATTAGGGAGTCTTACTGGTATTACTGTATAAGGAGTATAGCAGGGGTCTTCAACGCTTTCAGGCCGAGGACCCCTTAGTTGAGAGAGAGATGATGCAGGGACCCCCACAACGTTTTAAGAGATTCCATATAGTTTAATCGTTTGACAGCACAATCATCAGTGTATTTTGGATTCATGTCAATTTGTGTTTTCAGATATTTAACCACTTGAACTGTCAATAGCTAATAAACGTGACCTTTCATTCTGTACTTAGTCTGCTCTTTTTCCCCTCTACACCAAAGCTCTTTGCCAAAAATAGCCGATCTACAAGCACACAACGCCTCGCAGCGCGAGGCGTTGTGAGCTTGTAGATCTGCTATTTTTGGCTAAAGTTCTCAGAATATGGACATTAGGGTTCAAGTGCACGGTTAATATAAAAAAAGGAGAAAAAAAGTTTCTATCACTCATAGATTTGGAGGACCCCCTGTAGTAACTCTAGGGACCCCCAAGGGGTCCCGGACCCCCTGTTGAAGACCCCTGGAGTATAGGGTCAGTCTTTAGACATTAGAGTTAAATTAACACGAATTTTGCTGGGTTATTAGAGAGCTGCTGCAATGTCAAGGTGAAGGAGGGGACCAGACAGAAACCTACTAAAAGTGATTTCAAGAGTCCTGGAGAGAGAAAAAGCTGTGTTGCAACATCGACAGTCAAGAGCAAACCCATCGAAGAAGACATGAAGAGAAAAGAAGAGGGTGACCAGAGTAGAGGAACAAGCCAGTGGAAGAGAGAGAGAGAGAGAGAGAGAGAGAGAGAGAGAGAGAGAGAGAGAGAGAGAGAGAGAGAGAGAGAGAAAGAGAAACAGCTATAACTAGAGTGTGTGAGGCGTAAGCAGCAGATGGAGAATGTCTGTCAAGAGAGACATTGAGGGACAAACTGAGACTGAAAGAAATCCCTGGGTCAAATAGTTGGGCTTGAGAGTGAATTTAACAGAAGTTGTGTTTGTGTGTGTGTGTGTGTGTGTGTGTGTGTGTGTGTGTGTGTGTGTGTGTGTGTGTGCGTGCGTGCGTGCGCGTGTGTGTGTTTGGACAGATCTCTATTGGAGTTGCTTTGAGGGTTGCGCATTGTTCAAAAACAACATAAGTATTTGTATGTATAACTCGCAGTGTGAAGGAGGGGGTGGGGGGTGGCGCTGGAATGACCTTCCATGTCATGTCAGAGGTCTCCTTTGGAGGCTGGATGCCTGACTGAAAGCAAAGCAAAAAGCAGTGCACTGGAGGACGAGGCCCTAATGATCACAACTCAGCCTCTCGCCTTTTTAATTACTCAACCAGGCCTGACTGAGCAGCACAAAGCTCTCCAACCCCAGAATGGAGGGGCGAGGATGACAAAAAAATAAAATAAAAAGGCCAATTCCCTCAGACGGATGCCCTCTGAACCTTGCAGCCTAATGCAGGCCTCTCCACACAGACCCTGCTGCTAGTGGCCGCTGCATTGTGCTTGAAGAGGAGGAGAGAGTGCAAAACAAGGCTGCTGCCGCCAGTGTCATGGTCCACAGGCCATGAGAAAGGCTCTCTGGTCAAGAGCCCTATGATGCAAGCACCAGTGTTGTTTTTGACAGCAAATTTTGATTTAGTTTTAGTTCATAGTCTTTTGCTGCGACGCGTTGTGAGCTTGTAGATCTGCTAATATCAGCATGCAACCCATGAGAGCAACCAAACATAAAATGACTCTCTTCTCCACAAGTCCCTCCCTAACGTTTTAGTCTAGTTTTTATTGTTGACGAAATTGTCAATATATTTAGTCTTAGTTTTAGTCATCACAGCTTAGTTTTTATTTCGTTTTCGTCAGTGAAAAAAAACGCAGTCGACAAACATTTTTCGTCATAGTTTTAGTCGACGAAATCAACACTGGCAAGCACCCCACTGGTCCCTCTGTTACATAGATGCAAATCATTTGATCAAATTATACACAAACATATGACAAAATCTCCATCTGTCTCCGACTATAACACTTCAGTCACAGGCCTGAGAGCGTTTAGTTTAGCCAACATGTCGCCGTCTTTCCCCTCACCTAGCTGCTCCTCCGCCCAAGATGCTGTTAATAGCCCAAGGCTGCTGTCAGTCATGAGGCCCATCAGTCACCCTTCATCTGGTGAATCTGACTTTATCTTAATGGGCTGTTGTTATTCCAATGAATGAATGAAGACTGCTTCCTTTCAGAATACAACAAAACAAACATTGTCCCATTACCCCAGCAGTCACCACTTCTGTACGGCTACTGAGCAGTCGGAGGCCTGCCTGCACTGCAAAATCCTGTTGAAAGTTTTTATTGACTTTTGAGGACCAAAGACATTTTCCCATCATATTCCAATGAAATCTTTGTGTTAACCACTTTAAAGCTGCAAACCATAAGTCATATTATTTTAGTATGTTAATACAATATAACTAACACAATTTTGTCCCTGCTCTTCAATTGAGACTTTTTTAGTCCACTACTACCTGGCTGACAAGATAACATGAAATTCAAAGGGAAATATCTCACCGTGACAAATTATCTCTCTCATATAGTGTAAACTGTAGAAACCCTGGCACTTGCTTGGGTCACTTGGGTTAAAATCCCAGGTAGGACATGAAAGACTCACTCTTAACCCTGGCAAAAGTTTGGTTTCCAAAAATATCAGATCTACAAGCTCACAACTCATCAGGATGCCACGTGTCATTAGCTCATATAGACTGGCTATTTTTTTATGTCTGAATAGGGCTGAAGTGGTTAAGATAATTCATGACAACTGTATGGCCTCTCTTGTCCAGCACCTGATCCCAAGAAGACACTGCTACTCAACCAAGAGAGAATGGTGTGACCTGGGGTGCAGGCCCTTATTGTGGTTCCCATTGTTACATCACATTCCTGCCTGTACTTCTGGCAGTGGTTGAAAAAGTACTCACATTTTATACTCAAGTAAAAGTATCAATAGGGGCCTGCAATATAGCAATACTCTGTTAGGGTGCACTGCACACACACCAAAGTACCTATGAGAGTGGATTCCCCATTCCGCCAATGCATTTCAATGAGACTGGTGCGGTTTCATGCCGGTAGAGGATTTCCGCAAAAAAACGCTCCAATCACATTGAAATGCATTGGCGGAACGGGGATTCCACTCTATAGGTATTTTGGTGTGTGGGCACCCTTAGGCTACAAGTAAAAGTCCGGAATTCAAAATGTACTTGGAGTAAAAGTACAAAAGTATTGGCATCAAAATGTAGGCTACTTAAAGTACCAAAAGTAAAAGTAGCTTGAAGCTTGTAGATCGGCTATTTTCAAATAGCCTATAGGCCTATAAAATAGGGCTAAAGCGTTAATGTATATTTTATAATATTATAATGTTGTAGGATATATAAAATCTGCAAAGTAGGCCTATCTACTAACTATAGTTTTCAAATAATTGTAGACATATTGTTGTAAAAGTACAACAATATTTGTCAACATTTGTCAACAACATTTGGTCTGATGTAGGTATAGGAAATGTACATTGATATGTGTCCTTTGCATTTGCAACGTGTCTGAGCTGAGCTGTCTGTCTGTTTGTCTTGTCTTAAAATCTGAAAAATCAATAAAAATATTATTGCAAAAAGAAAAAAAAGTGAGATGTAATGGAGTAGAAGTAAAAGTGTTGGAATTTGGTCAGGTACAAAATTGTACAAAGGGTAAGACCACCCATTTTCAGTATTGAAATATGCCATTAATATAATATATGAATGACACAGTTCAATATTGAAATCAGGTGGTCTTCCCCATTAAGTAAATGTACTTAGTTACTTTACTCCACTGACTGCTGGCCAGGGACACGGAGGAGGAATGAGTGTGCATGTGTGTGGTGTGGTGTGGTGTGGTGTGGTGTGGTGGGGTGTGGTGGGGGTGTTATTCCAGACATCCTGCTCTTATTGTCAACCACCCCAGGCTGACCACTGCTCAACATGTCACACTGAAAGAGAACAAAATGGGGGCCCAGATTCCGTTGTGCGCCACCGGGAGAGATCACACACTAATAGTGTGGTCCTGGTCTGGGCCATCTAAACCACTGAGGCTTAGCTTTTTACATCTACCAGGGCATGACTAATGAAGCATTCAAATAATTAGGTTTCATAGTGGCAGTTCATACCTAGACAGAAAGATAGACAGACATAAAACAGGCAGAGAAAGACCAACTGAAAACGTTTGTTGCAAAAAGGAAATATCCAGCATTATTTTGGAGAGAAAACAAATGAGACAAAGGTGCTTTTCACGTCACATGGCTTGTGGTTTTGTCAATGGTTAACAAAATTATTAACTCTTACATACTTGACTCTATTAGCTATTGAATTAACCTACATTTATGCCTGCATTCATTTATGCATGTAGCATAAATGGCAGAAAAGCCTAAAACAAATCTTACAAAAAAATACAGTAAAAATAAGGTCACAATGAAACTGAATCAATAATATTTTATGTACAATTCTTCAATGAACAACAACAAAACTGACAATATTATTTCAAAGGTAGCCTACTGGATTAGAAGTTGGCTGTTCAGACATATTTTGTACTACATCGCCCTCTTGTGGTTGACATCTGTCAAAGCAGATTTCTTGGCCAACACTGGCAAACAAACATGAAGGTGGAGACAACTACTGGGAGAAACACTGCAGTGCTGTTGGTTACAATGACAACAGTGACAAGTTATCAAAACAAAGAAAAGATGTGGCTTAAGTCAAAGACAGAACACAGGAAAAACAAGCAACTACAGACTTTAAAACAACTTGAAAGCTAAATTCTTTGAGGTTCTTTTTTTGTTTTTGTGAAAGTGCAAACTGCAAAAAATGACTCTTAAAAAATAAAAATAACAAGACTTCCTGAGTCAGATTCTATGTGGGTTTGATGTTTGCTCCTCCTCTCTATGACTACTCCTGATGTTCAACATCAATACAAAAATATATTTTCTAGAGCAGGGTATCATTTGGAAAATGATGATACCAATCTGAATACCAGTACCTTTGAGGTGATAACAATAGCATATCAGTACCTTATTTGAATATCAACGAAAATATTTAACTTAATAAATTATTCCTTTCAAAAGCAATTTAAACACAGCCGAGCTAACAAAACAACATAACAGAATAGAAATGAAGAATTTTAAGCAAAGTATTTTTAAATGTCTTAAAGACAGCAAGGACTTCAATGTTAACTGGCATTTGGTTCAATAACTAAAAACATCAGCTACATTTGTTGCGGAGAACAGGTGTTGTGTGGATATGACAAGAACACACATCTTACAAACTGACTGTATGGTAATGTAGGGATTGACTGCCGGATTTGTTTGAGTGCCATTGTTATGCTGCTACTAGGTATCATATTGATTCAATCAATTTTCAATTCAAATAAAGAGTACTGTACCGGTACCCAGCCCTAATATTCACAAGGGTCAACGTTACATACAACAGTACAGCAACATCATTCCCAATGGCAACAGACTTGTCATCTTATAACAGTCATAATGTCACTGCTGTAAAACAGTGGTTCTCAACCTGTGGGTCGGGACCCCCAGAGGGGTCCCCAAATTATTTTGGGGGGTCCCCAGATGTTTAACTAAATGTTGACATTGTTTTCTCACTCAACAGTTAACAGACAAACATACAGTATAAGTGTATACAGGGTATCTGCACATTTCTAAAGTGACAATTTAAGGACTTTAAAGACCTTTTTAGTACCTCTGGTCAAACATTGGTCAAATTGTCAAATATTAGAGGAAGAAATTGAGAGAATAGACGATCTACATGCTCACAACGCCTCGCAACGCGAGGCGTTGTGGGCATGTAGATCGTCTATTTTCACAATGGAATAGATCCAGTCAAACTAATTGTAATGCCAACTCCTACAATTCCAAGTGCTTGTGCAGGGTGGGGGTCCCCAGTTAAAATTTGATTCTTTTGGGGGTCGCGGCCTGAAAAAGATTGAGGACCACTGCTGTAAAACACCTCCTAGAGGATTTTATTACGCCGAGGAATGACGGTCTTGCGGTAAGTCCGTCGCTCAGAGATGTTGCGCTTGACTTTGGCCAGAGGTGTTGGAGCCACCATCTCCAGGTCCAGAGAAGGGCTAGAGTGGGACTTCTTCAGTCCTACCTCCTCATCCTCCTCATCGCCCATCAAGTCTTTACACAAGGCTTTGTCAAACAGAGTGAGTTCTTTGGCGCCAACCGTGGCATCGGCCGACATATTCAAACCCTTCCAGGCCTCCAACACGCGCATGTAGATCTCATACCGACATATCTATAGTGTGAACAAGAGAAGGGTTACGTTATTTTAACCAAACTGTCTGGTAGAGCACGTTAACCACTTAAAAAAACGTAGCCGCAAAACATTTTAAATTAAATAAGCTCACGAGTACAGTATGAGGAAGACATTTCAGCCTAATACCGTGCCCAAAATGGGACACCAGGGTTAAAGTGGTTAATTTGCGACCGAAGGTCACAGTTTACCATGAGAAACGTCACAGCTTGTCCGCGTCCGTATAGACATGTACACAGCGGCAAACCCATAGACCGGTTTGTCGCTCTGACATCATGCTCTGATGTCACACTAACATAATTCCTTTTATGCCCATATATGGAGTTCCCTGATGTCATCAATATTAATGATGCCCTGTTAGAGAAATCCCTGTGATGCCAGGGGGAACAAATCCCTTTTATTCCCATATATGGAGATATGGAGATACCTGTGATGCCAGGGGAACAAATACCTTTTATGCCCATATATGGAGATCCCTGATGTCCACCATCCCTGATGTCCACATCACTGTGGCGCGACCTCAACCTTTATGCCCATATATGGAGATCCCTGATGTCCACAACGCTAATGTCCACATGCCTGATGTCCACATCACTGTGGCTTGTCGCCCTGAGGCGTCTTACTAGTACTACTAGTACTACTTACTACTTACTAGAACATCTGCAGTGGTTGGAGGTAGTCTCCCATAGACGTAAATACATACTTACATAGGCAGCAAAACCCATATTTTTTATTTAACCAAATATCCTACAGTATATCATAAAATAACGACATGACTAACATTTCTAACAAAACTTACCGCTTGAAAATTGGTTGAGAATTCAGATATAATTATTTGATTAGTTGAGAGAACAACTTGCTACACAGGATAACAAATAGACAATAAATGGCATCCATCTAAATGACATAACTAGCATCTAAATACTCAATGAGCATGGAGTACAGATGCAAATATAAAGTAAGTGTTGGGTTTTCAGCTTTCATTGCACAACACTGCTAGGAGAGATATCAAGCGAAGCCACACGTCAAAGTGATCAAACTCTGGACAGTGTCATTTCTGTTATTGACATCATATGTCACTAGCTTTTCAGACAACATACTGTACTGATGTACAGTATAAGTTACAAACACTGGCAGGCCAACTCTGTTTCCACAACACTGTTCATCCTCCCTCTCATACACATACTGTACACATGCACATTTACTTGACAACGCACACCCACCACTACAGTATTTACATGTACACAGTCTCACCACCTGGCACGATTATGCAATTTAGCTTGACAATTAATTGTCAAGTAATCGCGATTTAACTATTTAATTGTGTTTCTGTTGCTGAACATTGATTGGAACATTATGAATAAAGATTACAGATCTGTTTCTGCTTTTAGGCTTCGAAAAACAAAGGGTGCAAAGGGCAGGTATGACAAATAACGTATTTAATAATAACTAATTTAGTAACGTTATACTTTTTATGAATTGTGGAAATAGCCGATCTACAAGCTCAACACGAATCACGTGCGTGATGCGCTTTGAACTTGATCGGGCATTTCCACTGTTTTTGAAAATGTTACATAATATAATATATGAACATTATTTCAACATGGAAATGATCATATTCATAACCATTATGCAAATAATTGCAGTTGGGCGATGATGTGATAATTAGGGATGGGTATCGTCTGCGATACTTTTAATGGTATCTATTGCATGACGTCGATACTATCGGGTATCGGTTCACGTAAAAACGAACGATACCTCGTTTCGATACTCTGGAACGCACCCCTGGCCGGTCGCATCTGTAACAGTTGGGCTACTGAAAGTTTAATGACTGCTTTTGTAGGCTACACTCGTTTCTGTGGAAAATAGCCGACAATAGCCTATAATTTAGTTTATTAGTTTATTTTAATAGTTTATTATTATGATGATTATCCAACTCTCCACTCCACCACACTGTGTGATCATCATCATCACCTCTGCTCTACCGCAGCGGTAGAGCAGTTAAACTTAAATAAAAAGTATCGAAAATGGTATCGAAAAGGGTATCGTATCGATTCCCAGCCCAGGTATCGAAAAAGGTATTGTATCAATTCAAAGGTGAACGATACCCATCCCTAGTGATAATTGTAATGGCCTAACAGTACCTCATGCTGCAGGTAGTCCTCTCTGACGCGGTGTTCCTCCAGTTCTTTGGCTTTGGCCCGTCTGCCTTCTGGGAGGTTCTGGCGCAGCAGCGTCAGGTCACTCTGGAAGGACTCAAGCATTCCTGCATGAGACTGCAGCTGACGCTCCTGAGTGGAGATATCAGACAACACATCATTATGTACGCCTTAACCCAATTAGAACGGGTACACATTATTTTATGCTTTAACTATTGAAAAATAGCAGATATACAAGCTCACAGCGCGGCACCGAGTGCCGCGCTGCGAGCTTGTAGATCTGCTATTTTTGAAAAATCGTGAAAATTTCAATTTTGACCCGATTCTATTAACACATCGGGTGCCCACGTGGTGTCTACAAGTACATTTCTTTGATGTCGCTGGAGGCCCACAACGCGTTTGACGCGTTGTACAGTAAACTATACTGTACTGTAGCTACTGCACTTGGCTACCGCGGTGATGAAACAAACTCCATTTCCCAACATGCAGCGCGCAATTACGTCACCCGGACGTGCTGTGTGTCTCGTTGACTTCCTGTCTAACGGCTGCACAAAAACGCTGTTCTCTCCTAATCTAGCTTTTAAATCACTTTCATTTCAAAACGGCAGCCTCTTCTACCTGCCGTAACACAAACACTGTGGCTTAGAAATGATAAAAAACGGTCCTGACTGAAAGAAAAGATGTTTCTATGTCAGCAATCTGGTTAGCCATCGTCAAAGAAAAGGTCCTTTTCACTTAAATGGAGCTCAGTTAGTCTGTTCTTGAGAGACTACCATGTCAGTGGTTCTCAAACCTTTTCATGTGAAGGACCCCCAAAATGATATTTAATTGGCCACGGACCCCCATCTAAAAATATTTAGTTCCAGGGACCCCCCCAGAAGCAAAATTTGAGTTACAAACGTTCGCTTTGAAAATACATATATTCAAAGATTTGCACACATTTTCATGACTTTTTCAAAAATAGCAGATCCACAAGCTCGCAGCGCGGCACTCGGTGCCGCGCTGTGAGCTTGTATATCTGCTATTTTTCACTGGTTAAAGCATTCAATAACTCTAGGCCTATAGCCATGTTGAATAATTCATATTTTACAGTTAGAAGAGGTGTATGCTCCTGAATGAATGCCAACGTTTCACAGAACTGTTAACCAATTTAGTAGGTCACGAAGAAATGCAAAAACAAAAAACAGGTAAAAAAAAGAAGAGAAAGAAGAGAAAGTACCAATGTGTGTGCAGACTGTGAGGCGGGTAGGATGGGCCTACAGAACCTCCTCTGGGAGCCTACAGCGGCAGGGAAGGGAGGTGAGGAGTGGAGAGCCGACGCCAGGTTCACACGGTTGATCCAAGAGCTCATCTCTGCTCTGGACCTGTGGAGGGAGGGATTAGACATGAAGAAATGGACGCTGGCATCTAGGGGGGTAGCCATTTAGCCATTAGAAGCCATTAAAGAAGAATTCTGGACGAGTGCTTTTATTACCATAACCTGATCTTATTCCATCCATTAACCAGCCGTAGAGGCAAAAAAAAAAGTAAATTTCTAGCGCATGTTTGTTAGCTCTGACCGGAGTGGTGGGATCTAGAGTCCGTTGGCCGTTTACGTTCCGTTACGGCAGCGCATTATTGACAAAACTCTGGGGATACATCTCAACCATTATGAAGGACAGATGCAAACAAGAAAAAGGAATCATCGAGCGATACAAATACGTGATTTAGCGTGACATCCAACCACTCGCGTTCGGAGCTGCCGAGGACTAGAGATTAAATAAAAAAACAAACTGCAGCGATCGTTCTGGGATATCATAACATAAGATTAACGTAATAAAACGGTTAGTGCGGAATTAACTCACCGCTCAATTCACACCGGGTGTGATTTCTTTTATAGATCCCATCCTGTTTAATTAAAGGAGCTATAGTCAACTTTTTCTTGAAAAACGGATGCTAAAATAAAAATAATGTTTCGAAAATATTTTATAAAAAAATAAACTTCATATATGTGTTTCTATTACAAAATGACCACAAAAAGCGTAAAATAATGATAAATTAATCATTTTGGCCATTGTCAGACCAACACTTTGTTTACATTCTAGTCAATAGACTAGGATGTAAACAAAGTGTCGGCCCTACAATGAAAAAGTTGACTATAGCTCCTTTAATATGAACTGCAATTGACTCTGGATAACCATCGTTTTATGAAGTTGTCACCATATTGCAGGTGTAAATGTCACACGCACACCTACACAGTATGCAGACACCTTCCAGCGGACACTTACGAGGCTTGAAAGAGGAAAACCCTCCAGTCAGCAGTCTGCAAACGGAAGACATGTGGTTTCTTGGTGTAGTTGATCGCTGGCTCAGCCAGGGCATGGTGCACGCTCACCACCTCCTCTGTACTGTCGTACTCCTTCTTATACTCGTCCTGACACACAAACACACGCGCGCGCGCGCGCGCGCGCACACACACACACACACACACACACACACACACACACACACACACACACACACACACACACACACACACACACACACACACACACACACACACACACACACACACACACACACACACACACACACACACACACACACACACACACACACACACACACAGGTGATGAGTGAAATAAGTTCTCCTTCGAAAGAGAACTGTATATTTACGTGGGGTTCACTGTGAAACCCGGAGTTTAACTAATTATCAAGCTTATCTTCGTATAATTAATCTTCTTAATACGTTTTATTTATAACGCACTTTACATTTGAAGCAAATCTCAAAGTGCTACATTAAAATCGAAAAACATTAAGAAAACAATTAAGAATTAAAACGAGAAACACAGTGAATAAAATGATATCAGAACGTTGATCACCTAGAAAAACACATAAAACATCCATAAGACTGTCTAGGGCCTAGGCAAACGCCTTGTTAAAAAGAAAAGTCTTTAGTCCCCCTTTAAAAGTGTCAATGGACTGTGGTGCTCTCAGATGGTCGGGGAGGTCGTTCCACAGTCGAGGAGCAGCTGAGCTGATTAATCTTCTTCACTAATGCTCATTATAGGATGGTACTATTTCTGTCTACTCAGCACTCACTCTTAGGGGTGGGCTGAACTGGATAGTTTGAAAATGTGACTCCAAGCTAATGGAAAGTACAGCCTTTAGGAGATTTCACACGGGAAGCGACTGAGGCACCTAGCAATTCATTTTCAAAGGGGACCCGCCCACCCGCAGCAACTGTCCAAATGTGTTGAACCTTTCTCTATGTGACGCGTAGAGACGTGTCTGGTCACATGAGGAGAGCAGTGCCTGTGGATCCAGCTGTAACGTCGCTCCCCGCGTGAAAAGTATATTATACAGGGTTCCCACGGTCATGAAATTCCTGGAAATATTTTGAAATAAAAAAAAATATTTTTCCAGTACTGGAAAAGTTTTGGAATTGATCAAGGGTCCTGGAAGGTCCTGGAAGAAATAGCTATGCAATGTCTTTGGTTATTGATTTTGTTAATACCTCTGAAATGACAAATTAAACATTGGCCAAATTGTCAAATATTAGAGGCAGAAATTGGGCATTGCGCAAAGGAGTACGCGACTGGAAATCGGGTGAAATATTCTGGAAAAGTTTTGGAAATTAATTGGTAAAGATGTGTGGGAACCCTGTATATATATTTTTATCTTCCTGTAAAGTTACCAGGCTGTAATTAACGCCACTTTTTATTGCATCAATACAAAAATGAAATGTTTGAAATGGCCACTGATGATTTTATCGTTTGGCAAAGTTTTGAGATATCTCTCAGAATCACCTGAGAAACAGAGCATGTAGACAGAAATGGTACTGTCCTATAATAGTGTGCATTAGTGAGGACCCATACATGGAGATGATGTTGAAAAAAGGTTAAATGTTTGTTTAACTCTTGAGAGTTATCCCCTAAGGCAGGGGATTTTCAGGCCAAGGACCCCTTAGTCGAGAGAGAGAGATGAAGCAGGGACCCCCACAACCCATAGATACCATATCGTTTCATCGTTTGACAGTACAAGCATCAGTGTATTTTGGGTTGATTTAAATGTGTGTTTCCAGATATTTAACCACTTGAACCATCAATACTTAATAAACTTGACCTTTCACTCTGTACTTACTTAGTCTGCTCTTTTTCCCTTCTACACAATATCTCTTTACCGAAAATAGCCGATCTACAAGCTGCGAGGCGTTGTGAGCTTGTAGATCTGCTATTTTTGGCCAAAGTTCTCAGAATATGGACGCTAGGGTTCAAGTGGTTAATATAGAAGAGGAGAAAAAAATCTTCTATCACACAAAGATTTGGAGGACCCCCTGTAGTAACTCTGAGGACCCCCTAGGGGTCCCGGACCCCCTGTTGAAGACCCCTGCCCTAAGGGTCCAGAATGGAGATGTGTTAAATACCTTGTGCAAGTAGAGGACCATTCCCCTCAGCACCCCGTAGAAGGTTTTCCAGCTCCTCTTGCCCCAGGGAGCTGTCAAGACAGGTTAAATGATGGTTACATAGTCAAATCCTCTGTTTTAATTTTAGTGTAAAAACCAAACGGAGTCTCGTTATTTTAAATGGTCAGAAATCTACTGCAATAATGCAGTGTTTCATTCTGACTGAAAGATGTCATATTTTTATGCATGGCAAGATATTGTACCTCAAATTCACTTTAGAGGTGGGCAAGGCCGTAATAAATGAATATGTATTGGAAAACCATTGAAGACAAGCTCACACATTCAAGGTGTGACCCATTTTCATTCTGACTGAAAGGCATTTAGTCTGCATGACTATAGAATTAACATCTCAATCAACTTGCTCCACCTGTCTTGTAACAGTGATTTCCAAATAACACTGCTGAGTGTTTTCCTCCAGTGATTAACAGGTTAATATTCCTTAATGATTGAGAAGGAAATATTATTTCTGTTTATGTGTGTGTGTGTGTGTGTGTGTGTGTGTGTGTGTGTGTGTGTGTGTGTGTGTGTGTGTGTTTGTTGTATCAAATGAGATTATACTGTATTAATAAAACATTTTTTTTCTTCTTCTTTAAAGGAGAATTCTGGACACTAGCGTAATCCTACATTCATTAACCAGTCGCAGATGTGAGAAAAGGTAAATTTCTACTAATGTTTGTTAGTTCCGACCAGAGGGGTTGGGATTTTTATGGCAGCGCATTACTGACAAAACTCTGGGGATAAATCTCTTCCATTATGAAGGACAGATGTAAACAAGAAAAAGGAATCCCACTGCTTGCAGTTGGAGCTGCCGAGGACTCGAGATAAAACAAAAATAAAATAAAAAATGTACAGAAGGTTCTGGGATATCGTAACATCAGATTAACGTAATAAAACGGTTAGTCCAGAATTCTCTTAAAGTACTATAATCCTGCCACGTCTATTTTGGGTATGTCATTATAAGCAAAACATTTCATTTTTATTCATTTTATTCAAAGGGACTTTTTTTATGTTTTCTAAATCATTATTGTTATTATTATTTATAAAATGCTAATAACAATGAAAATGGAAAAAAATAGCAGATCTGCAAGCTTGCCAAATACAGCGAATAGGTAGCCAACACATTCATCTGTGTGAATGTGTCACTTTTGCTTGTTTGATAATCTACTGTGATGAAGCAAACTAGTGTCTGTATATACGACACCACTCACTGCGTTTGCCGTCGATGTCAGCGTGGGTCTTCCGCTGGAGGAAGCCTTGTTTGAACACCTTGGCTTTGCTGTTGTGAGGTACATCCTGGAAGGGGTTGCTCTTGCAGCGCGCCGGTGCATCCTCTTTTGCGTCGTCCTCCAACAACATAGAGCTCTTCAGTTCCTCCTCATCGCTGCCAACGGCATGGGAGGACAAAGACGATGACATGCAGGACAGAGAAGTGAAATTAAATGAGAGGGTTTCATAAGGACAATTCCAGTGAAAAAAGAAGAGCTTTCCCTGTGGTGATGTACTGTAGTATCGGTTCCACTTACACAGCCCATTCCAAAGGCTCATTCTTAATGGAGCTGTAGAAGTTCTGCAAGAAGAGGATAGATAAAAGACTGAATTAATTTAACCCCATTCTTAATCACTATTCTGGGCATCTCAATAGGTGAACATTCAGCAAACATAGGCGAACATTCTGTGAAAATAGCAGATCTACAGACCCCAGGGGTACCCAAGTGAACGAAGTATATAGGTTTAAGTGGTCCATAATTCTAAGGATTTACCCACTTATTACTTGACAAATGTGAACAGATAAATAATAACGTGCAAAATAGCTACACCGGGTTTAACGTGGTTAAGTCAGCACCCCTTGCACTTTGCTCAAACCAGCAGATTAAAAACAACACATTGATTTCTCAAACCGTATGAGGAATTTACTTTCAGTAGTTCCTTGCTGAAGTTCTGGCCTTCATCCATCCCATTCAGGTTGGACACAAAGTCTGAAGTGGACATGGCCTTCCCCACATTCTACGAATAAAATAAAAGGTGCATAACATGATGTATGTATACATATTATATTGCGTTTCGCTATAAATGTTTCAGGACTCACCTGTCCGTGCAAGTCACTGTTGAGAAGCATCAGGGCGCATGTGAGAGTCAGCACTGTCGCTGAGAGGGAAAACCACACATGATGGTATTATCACTGAATGCTCAATTATTATCTCTGAACAAGAATATATGGCTGCAACTATCAATTATTTTTGCGATTAATCAAGTAATCAAGATTCCCCCACCCATAAATTATATCATATATCAACAAATTATAAAAAATCTATTGAGATTATTTTGATAGACTAAATAGATTATACTCATTAACCACTTTAGGCATATTTTTTTACTTCATATAACGGTGTAGCACAAGAATAGCAGATCTACAAGCTCACAGCCCACTGGGATGATGCGATGCATTGTGACCTTGTAAATTGTAGATCTATTTTCATTTTTGAAACCTTTTGAAAAATAGATTATTTCATTAAAATAGCTTATTATAATTAACCCCTAGTCAGGACCAGAGCTCACCTGCATCGGAGAAGGAGTGAGGGTTGCATTGATGGAAGCGGCAGGAGAAATGCTGCAGCACTCGCTCTCTCTCCTGGGTTTCCCCAATTAGCAGCACCACCTTCAGGAAAGACCTGAAACAAAAAAGAAAGAACATGAAGAAATTACACAATTATGACTCCATAATCTCCTCAAAGGAGACAAGAGAATATGCACATGTTAGCTAGCTTAACCATAATACTCACCTCAGAGAGCTGTCTAGAGTCTGTCCAGTGAAATCAAAGAATTTGAGGTATTCCTCTCCCACTGCTCGACTGAAGTCATTGCTACATAAAAAAAGATAGCATTCTGTGATTCGCTATCATACATTTCCGGCAATTCCATGTAAAAATATGTTTGCTGAACTAAAATGGTGCACTAAGATGAAAGACGAACAGGTGCTGTCCTTACTCTTTGTCCAAGTGTCGGACCACGTGTTTAGGTTGAATCCCGTCCAGTCTGTAGAGCCTTTCAGCCAAGCAACAGGCCTTCTCCCTGTCCACAACTGTTTTTTTCTCCAAGGTTTGAGCAAGCTCAGGCGGACCTCCATTTGACACCACGGTCTGCATTGGTGCACCCTTTCTACAATCTAGCTGTAGATTCTGAGGCGAGTTTTCAGTCTGCCTCTTTTCCTGTGTGAACTCAGTGTCAAGAGATCTATGTTCTGCTTGGTTCTTCTCACCAGTCCGGCTGGTCTCAGCATGCAGCCCTGAAGGTGTTGAAGGCATTGGAGATGGGCTACTCATTTGCAGCGACTGGTCACTTTGCTTAGACCCTTCCGTCTGCACTGGGTGTGCTGTCACTGCAGTGTGTTGCATCAGAGCGATTAGCTCTGACTGTTTAGACCGTTCTGGTTGACCTTCCTTTTCTGGTTGAAGCTCTGTCAACTTTTCCTTTTCTGGTTGTTCTGACTCTTCTGTCTGCCCTTCCTTTTCTGGTTGGTCTGACTCTTCTGTCTGCCCTTCCTTTTCTGGTTGGTCTGACTCTTCTGTCTGCTCTTCCTTTTCTGGTTGGTCTGACTCTTCTGTCTGCCCTTCCTTTTCTGGTTGTTCCGACTCTTCTGGCAGCTTGTCCTTTTTTGGTTGTTCAGACTGTTCTTCCTTTTCTAGTTGTTCTGACTGTTCTGGCTGTTCTACCTGTTCTGACTGTTCTTCCTTTTCCAGACGTTGCGCCCATTCAGTCTGCTTTTCCTTTTCTGTTTGTTGTGACTGTTCACTCTGCTTGTCCTTTTCTAGTTGTTCTGACTGTTCGAACTTTTCTAATTGTTCTTCATGTTCTGGCTGTTCTTCCTTTTCCGGATGTTGGGACTGTTCTGTCTGCTCTTCCTTTTCTGGTTGTTGCGACTGTTCATTCTGCTCTCTGTGTTGAGATTGGTCAAACAGTTCTGGCTCTGTTGATTCGTTTGAGTATTCGTTGTAATATTGTGACGCAACCCAATTTGATGGCTGCGATTGCTCTGACGGTTCAGAGTTTTCTAAGTGCATGGGGTCAGAGTCTTGTGGCTCCACAGAATGTTCTGTTTCTTCACAATGTTTTGTCTGCTCTGATGGCGGTTCTAAACAAAATGGCTTTTCTGCTTGGTTATTCTGCTCTGGTTCCTCCTGACAGATTTCTGTGAGGAGCCAGAGCTCTGGCGGTTGAAGGACCTCTGCTCTCTGTTCAGAATTTGACGTGTGATTGACTACTTCACATGCTAGAGGCTCTACAACTACACATGCTAGAGGCTCTACAACAGTCTCATTGGAGACATCTGTATTTTCATGTATGTTTTCTAACTGCAACCATACTGTCAACTTCTGAAACTCTGACTTCTGAGTCGGTTGATCAGGCTTTATTATTAGTCCAATATGGTTGCTGCACTCTCCAAGCTGCTCCCTAGAAATTGGAAGAAATGTGTCTATTATTTATTATTTAATTATATAATAACAACACAAATGAATAACAGCCAAAGGTACAACATGAAGTAAGTGCAGGGCAGTTGTGTTTGCCTCTTCCACCCACCTGTCATTTTTTTTAAATAAAGGCTTGTCACCATCATTGCTCTTACGGTTAATACCGCTATTGCTATTCATACAGCTTAGGTTGAGTTTAAAAACGCACACATTTGCTTTCAAAGGACCACAATGCAAATAACCTCTCCGGGACTCCCGCTGGCCTAACGGTCCAGGCGCATACCACAACCACATAGGCTCTGATGCCTGGCGGCATGTCGCAGGTTCGGTTCCCGATCCTGACTACCTTTGCTGCCTGTCACTCCCCTCTCTCCCCATTTCTTGTCAGTCTTAACTGTCCTATCAATAAAAAGGCATAAAAGCCCCAAAACAATTCTTTAAAAACATAAAAAGGAAATAATCTCTTTTTTGTGTTTTGTCATTTTGATAGCTACGTACAAATGCAGTTATACATGTTAAAGGACGACTTCACCCATGTTCAATCTATCTTCATATAATTGGTTCTCATGCTTATGATGAAATCATTTTCTGTCTGTCTCTCAAAGGAGGGCTGTGGACACTTCAGAAAACCGCCTACAAGTGGCATCATTCTTAGGCAGGTTTATTTTTTCAAACAAGATTTTAAGTGTAATTGTTTAGATTTTTATGAATGCAAGAAAAATGGCTTCCATTATAGCATACTAACTTTCCAAGAATAGAAAGCCTGCAGTTTCTATCAGCTTGGATTCCCCATCGATGACGTCACTATGGTTTCTGAACTGTCCACAGCCCTCCTCTGAGACACAGACCGAGTAGACCAAAATCGTGCCATGAGCATTAGTGAGGACCAATTATATGAAGATACGTCGGAAATAGGTGAAGTCGTCCTTTAATGTACAGTTTATGAATTGCTGTCAATCAATCAATGAATAACATGGATATCCACATTGTCCTTATACAGTATGAAAACTTAAAAGTCATATTACTCACTTTTCACATGGACCATTTGGAAGAACTGACACAAGTTCTTTATTCTCTTCATTGCCATTTGTCACAGTCTCCTCACGTTCCTCATTGTAAGTTTCATCTTCGACTCTTCCCAGATGCTGCTCTTCAGTCTGGAGACTCTTTACTGTAGCAGAGCGAGGCTCTTGCTCCAAGTCAGACTGGCCAGTCAGCAGAATGTCAGGCTTTTCCTGTTCCTCTTCCAGTCTTGAGTCGACCACATTCTGCCTCTCCACCCCAGGCTCAGAGCCTACAATCCCCTCCTCTGTGATCACTAATGTCTCTGCAGGTTCAACAGCTTCTTCTGTCACCGACTGTCCATCCTCTTCCTCTATATCCGACAGTGAGATTTCTGCAAGCCCATCTAGATATGATAGGGGAAATTAGCATGTGGTCTAGTGACTAGTAAATATGTAGTCACATTAAAACAATCAAGGAGGATTTTGTAGAGTAGAAGTTTACATCACTTTAAGACAAAAATGAACAGTACACACAATTTCTATTTATATAATTCGATTTATAACGGTTACACCCACCATCAGTATCGATACATTCTGGTAGCTCCCACACTGGATCTTCCTCTTCCTGTGTTGTCCGTTTTGTTTCTTCCTCCGTATTTAACATATCACATGGCTACAGATTGCAACATACAGGATGTTGTGTTAGGGAACTTGCGATTAACCTGAAATAACTTAGACATACAGTAGCTATCGGTATATACTGTAGACAGCATGTACAAATGCAGATCTACTCTCAGGCAGACTGGTTTAGCAGAACACACACACATACGCACACGCACACACAATCGTCATTCTGTGTCCACATACATACCTGTGAAACACTTCCTTTCTCCTCTACAGTTGAGTTTAGAGGCTGTAGTTCCTCTAGCCCATCATCATACTGCGTGTCCTCCTCTGAGGTAAACTCAGTGTCTATGTCCACAGCGTGAATTGACCGCGAGTTTGTGAGAGGAGTAAAGTCTAGCCTAGCCGCACCACAAGAGTCCAGCTCATCATCCAAGCTGTTGTCGACTGTAGGGTAAGCCGTCTCAGAAGAGGGGGCAGGCATGTCCCATTGCACCGTAGCAAAAGACAGAGCTACAGAAGGATGTATCATGGGGTAAACAGGTAATATTATTGGACCCCACTGGCTTTCTGCCTCCTCGGGATCATCCAGGTCTTCAGCAGGTGGAAGAACAAGGGGTTGTTCTTTGCTGTGAACCTTGTTAACTTGGACCTCTTCCCAGACAATGGCTTGCTCTTGCTCACTGAGGTGGGGATGGTCTACTGGTGGCCAGGATTCCTTTCCAGGATTTGGAAAATGCTCATTGTCTGAATCGTATGGAATAGAGGAGAACATGCCGTCTTCTTCCATTAGCTTCTTCTTCAGTCTGCCCTTGTGTCAGGGTGTCAGGTTTTTGGCTGGGTGTGTAGCTGTGAATGCCTGACAGTTAAAAATTGTTTTCCGTTGTATGAGGAGTGGCCATATTTTAATGATGTCACCCAAACGCCATCACAACATGGGACCACTAAGATGTGGCATGACCTCCAATACAACGCAATGAATGGAAGAAAATCTGTGAAGAAGAAAGGAAAACAATTATAAATCCAAAATAAATATTTTACTACCGGTACATCTCAGCCTAAAACCACAGTTCCTTCCATGTCCAAAACTAGACACATGTTTGAGTTAGGTTGAGCATTACTAAACAAACTATGGTTTTGCCAAACTGGTTCTTTGTGAATACCTTCACCAATGTACCATTGCCACAGTTGGAAAGAATGTAATTAATCTACATGAGGGAAGTCCTGAGAGACAAATAAAATATTCATAAATAATACATAATACTCACACTGAATTTAGCAGTTAGAGCAAATAGTATTACAGCATGTTTTAGTGTTAAAGACAATTACAGATTAGCATTATAATCCTTAATAGTGCACATGAAATGAACAAAGATGAAAGAAGAACAGAAACAATTTAGAAAAGTTTTGAAACAATACAGAATATACTAAGCTCACTCACCACTTTTATAGTCTAATAAAATTCCACGAAAGGAATACTGTATCTATCTTCATTCATTCACTTGTGAAATTGTAGTCTGGTGGGACGGATGTACAGTAATGCAATGACTTATACCAAAACGTTACAAAAGCACATCTGCACTTCCTGGACACAGACATCAACCAAGCGAGTGAAAAGAATGAGAGAGAGAGATGGAGAGAGAGAGAGAAAGACACACACACACACACACACACACACACACACACACACACACACACACACACACACACACACACACACACACACACACACACACACACACACACACACACACACACACACACACACACACACACACACACACACACACACACACACAAAAAGCAGGGGTACAGCAAACATTGAGAATGACAGAGCAAAGGGCGGGGTTGAGGGGCTGCTTTTGGTAAGTGGTTTAACGGTCCAATGCTTATCTTAATACCACACTGCTGAAGTTGTGGTAATGGATAAAACCTGGAAAGATTTAAATAACGACATTCTCTGAATGGAGTTAACTCAATCCACAGATCTCATCTAAACACACGGGGCAACAACATGACATCAGCCAGCTGTGGAGTCAATGTTTGATTTCTTTTTCTGGACAGAACCCCAGTGCGACGTGGACAGCCATCAGTCAGAATGAAAACATTTTTGGTCCAAAAATAATGTTTAACCATGTGGGTTGTTTTTCCCCTCTCTCTCTCCGCCTCTTTGTCTATCTTCATTATTCTGTTGATGTCACACAACCAACATCCGAGAACATCTTTGACCACATTTCCTGTGTGGGTGCTTGCTTCTTGCTTCCTGTCAAGGTGCAACTAACTCTCTATGTCGCACCAATAGAGTGATAGTTCAATCTAGGGCAGTGTTTTTCAAACTTTGTGTGCCCAAGGCACACCAATGGACAAGTCACAAGTCAATATCTCAAGGCTCTAAGTCCAGGATGACAACATCAAGGAATGGACGAGCTGTACTGTAGCTTCCAAACCCTGCTATACACAGCAGAGGCCATGGGATGACTGAGTGAGTGTGAGATAGAATTTGCCTCTGTATTGGGAAATGAGTGCACACAAAGTACTTGAAATAAAATAAATTCAAAGTATTCATAACCTTTTGTATAGTTGTATATACTGCTATAATAATGTGTGGTTGACTTGACACAAAATCCCAAGACACCTGGTCTCACAGCACACCATTTGGAAACCGCAGATCTAGGGCAAACCTGCCTCTGCCAGGCTGGGGCCTCACAACAATCGGTACACGTTATCTCTGGATTCATATGTCTAAGATGTATCTACTGTGAGAAGATACGTTATTTAAAATAGTTGGTGTTTAAATCTGTCAAATATTTTGTTTGATATAGCAGCAGTTTAGAGATAATCTTCAGTGGTGCCTGATGAAATCTTCTGCAACATTGCAGATGGAAAACAAACCTTTTTTAAAGTTTAGAAAAGGTTTCAGATATTGCTCTATAGTTAGATCTTATGTCATTTTAACCACATAGGCCCTATCTTTTGAAAATATTTTTGAATGAATGAATAAATAACTAAATTATTTGACACTTAATTTAAAAGAGAATGGAACAAGTATGGTATATGGTTGCATGGCGGAATCATGCATCATTCTACACTTCTGAAGAAGAGCAATCAGGCTTGAAATGTCACCAAAGTAAAAACCATATACTGGGAACAGCAAAATCGGTGTGCGGACTTTTTCTTTCTTTTATTGTTGATTAACTTTAGTCCAGCACCCAGCCTATATGGCTCAGGATGTGCATGCCTTTTATGGCTGTTTAGCAGCTTATGTTTCCATTCTACACACATCACATCACAGGCCAGAGGAGATCCATATAACACAGCCTCAGGCTGTATCATGCATGAGCAAACAGAACAACGAATAAAGATACCCAATGTCAAAACAAAAGATTAAGTTGGTGAACAATAAACATAATAGGAAAACAAAGATCAGCATGATCAAACTTTAAAGAACAACATGGCCTTAGAAGTAATGTACAGTATAAGAGTCAGGCTTTGAGGACTGAAGTCTGACTTACCCTCTCTAGGCTCCTGAAAGATGATCATATGATGATACAGTGTGTGAGACTGTAGGTATGTCAAGTCTTGTGGGAGGGAAAGTCTCAGCACTAGGCTAGTGGTGTAGCTCTGTCAAATAGCTGATCTTCAGAGACAACACGTCACACACACATACACACACAAGACATCGTGCACTTACATGCGCACAGAACAATCAACTTTATTTTTAGCTGTATCTCTCTACTCTTACCATTACGTCCTGTGTTTCATGCCTACTGATGTGCTGCTATGACAACTGCATTTCTGTATCTATCCACACACACACACACACACACACACACACACACACACACACACACACACACACACACACACACACACACACACACACACACACACACACACACACACACACACACACACACACACACAGAGAGAGAGAGAGAGAGAGAGTTATCCTTCAGAGCTGCTTGTCTCGTTGCTGCTAAATAGATCTATTTTCTCCTCTCTTTGTCATTAGAGTCTCTTATTTGCCTGAGGTGTCACACAACTAAACACATGATGCAAGTCATAAGCCCTGGACGGACCTGATGTGAACCCCCCCTCCCTCCTCCTCCTCCTCCTCCTCTACTGTCCTACCTCTCCTCTCTGGATAGATCGGGATCATCATACTTCCGCCTCCTCTCTCTCCGGCTTCCAACACGGACACGCTTGAGGAAGACTGAGAAGACGGAGGGAGG
This sequence comes from Nannobrachium achirus, assembly GCF_963921795.1. Classification (NCBI taxonomy): domain Eukaryota; kingdom Metazoa; phylum Chordata; class Actinopteri; order Myctophiformes; family Myctophidae; genus Nannobrachium; species Nannobrachium achirus. The sequence goes on from NC_137822.1 coordinate 16,041,973, forward strand.
AGGAGGAGGAGGAGGAGGGGTAGAGGCAGATAGGCGAGCTGGAGGAGGCAAACAAAAAAGGAAGACACGGGACATTGTGATTGGCAGTCAGCAGCCTCTCTCAGAGACACCTGAGAGGCCTGGCTGGGGCCTCCGCCCATGCGCCGCACGCCTTGAAGGCGCACACACACACACACACACACACACACACACACACACACACACACACACACACACACACACACACACAGGGGAGTGGCCTTTCTTCATTCCTGTGCAGCAGAGTGCTGTGGTAGATGAAAGACATGCTATGCAAGTTATATAAGCCAACAAAGCATTATAGGACCAAGTCTGACAGAGATGACAGGACAGTGACATCACCAGCTGGCGTCACTAATGTCACCTGCGCTTACCTGTACATCACTCACTCTGGATTAAGAGTGTCTGCTAAATGCCTAAATAGTACAATGTCCTAGTGTGTGCTAGTAGGTCTATAAGTATAAAACTGCCACTCACATTCAAACTGCCATAAGCCTACCCTGAGAGTCTGAAAGCTTAGTTTAAATAAATCAATAGCCATGTACAGTATATGGTTAAGAAGAGTGTAAACAATGATTTACCTCAGATTTCCGTGAGCAGCTGCAGTGTATAGTCACTTTGTTTAGCTTTCCCAACAAGCACTTCGGTTTTGGGGTTTTGACGTTTACTTATTTTTGGTATGTATCAGTAACTGCTTCCGAACGGCAGAGGGCAGTAAAGATGTGTGGTCTGCTGCAGCTCATAGAAGCAACAATAAAACAAACAGGGACTCCCTTTTCCCCCAGGTGTTTCGTCCAGGTGGGCGTGGTTATATGCCTGAACCTAACCAGTCAATGAACCTAACCTAACCTAACCTAACCAGTGTAAAGTAAATGTAGTTACTAGTTACTTTGCAGATTTTTACAAAACATACATTAACCACTTCAGCCCAACTTCAGCCTCAAATATACATTTCAGCCATTTGAAAATAGAAGATCTACAAGCTCACAATTATGCGACGCATTGTGAACTTGTAGATCTGCTATTTTCTGATTTTTCACATCTTATATTACATTTGTAAACTGCAGCCAGCGGTTTTTGTTTGGTAGACACTAGACACGACCAAATCCAGCACTCCAATTGGCTATAAAGCCCATGGATCTGTAACCCTACACCAGCCCATACAACAACGGGCGCGCAGCAGCGACAGCCTGCATTCTGCTACCTCCCCTCCTCTGTCCCTCTGCTCTCAAGACAAGTAGGAATAGGGAAGAAATAGCCAACCAGCAACCAAGCTTTTCTTCTGGAATTAACAAACTAGAATCCACTGTTACTGGGCTAGCTAGCCGAGAGCCTGTAGCTAGCTAGCCGAGAGCCTGTATCTTACAAGAAGTTCGCGGCCCTTCGGGCCACTCACCTCTAGAGTTCACAGCAAGATACTGTCTGTCTGTCTGTCTGTCTGTCTGTGTGTGTGTGTGTGTGTGTGTGTGTGTGTGTGTGTGTTGTGTGTGTGTGTGTGTGTGTGTGTGTGTGTGTGTGTGTGTTGCTAAAATGAAAACATTGAAATAATGAAAATAAAACATTGGCAGGCCTATTATAGTAACAATAATAACACAATTAGGCCAAAACTTTTTTTATTCAAAAAACTTTTTTTTTTTCAAAAAAAAAAATTCAAAAAATTCAAAAAATTAAAAAAAAAAATTTTTTTTTGAAGCGGTGACGCTTCCAATATACAGCATTGTCTGTTGCCGTCGTCTCACCAGTGCGAACAGGATCTGTGCATGTGCGCGCGAGAGAGAGAGAGAGAGAGAGAGAGAGAGAGAGAGAGAGAGAGAGAGAGAGAGAGAGAGAGCGAGAGAGCGATGCTGATTTCTAAACCGAAAGTGAAACTTTACAAACCGCACGGAGAGAGAGAGAGAGAGAGAGAGAGAGAGAGAGAGAGAGAGAGAGAGAGAGAGAGAGAGAGAGAGAGAGAGAGAGAGTCCACGCATGCACTGTGTTTGTGCACTGCTTTAGGCTGTTGTGTGATCACAACAGCCTATCACAACACAGAAATTATAGATCTAGAACACATAGAATTTATAGATCTAGAACACTAAATTCATAGATCTAGAACACAGAATAAAAAACAGATCTGGAACTGCTCAAATTCACCGCTTCACTTCGAACCGAGGTTCGATTTTTTAACTTTTTTTTTTAATTAAAAAAAAAAAAAAAAGCGGGCGTGGACTCTAGATGTGAGTGGCCCGAAGGGCCGCGAACCTCTAGTTTTTATACATTTGAAAACTTGTGAAATTGGTCATTCTGCATAATGAGTACTTTCTACTTTTGGTACTTTAAGTACATTTTGATAACAATACTTACTTTTGTACTTTTACTCAATTTATGAATTCCGGACTTCTACTTCCTCAGGTTCCCCTGAGGGCGAGGCGCGTTAGGGGACCGTACCTATGTTCCCCAGGTTCTATGTTCCCCATTTACCCCCACAAAAAAGGTTCTATGTTCCCCACTTACCCAAAAAAGGTCCTATGTTCCCGAGGTTCTATGTTCCCCACTTACCCCCACAAAAAAGGGTTCTATGTTCCCCGCTCAACTTAAAAAAAGGTTCTATGTTCCCCACTCATCCAACAATGTAGAAAACATTGATTTATAATTATTAATAACAACTCAAAACACAGTAATGTATTCATAGTATTCATAATTAAAGTAATTATAATTATGAATACTAGTGGGATAGGGGGCACTAGGGATATCTGGACACCATACTTGTATGACTGGGCATTTGGACGAGTGGGCACATCTTAAGGGTGGAGACATCTGGGCAACTGGGCACCTAAATTAGGATTGCCCACATGTTCTTACTGCCCAGATGTCCCACCATTTCCTGCATTTGAGCTAGGCATTTTGAGTTGGGAACATATAGCCTACTTTTTTGGGGGGCAGGGGAACATAGAACCTTTTTGTGGGGAGGGTGGGTGGGTAACACAGAACCTGGGTAACATAGAACCTTTTTGTGGTTGAAGTGGGGAACACAGAACCTGGGGAACATAGGGACCCCACTCCTTAACCCTGGCTGTAACCTCAAAACCACACCCACCTTGACGAAACACCCGGGAAAGAGGGAGTCCCGTCAGGGCCGTCTGTCCTGTCGTCACTTTCGTGCGACCCGTCTGCTGTGTGCTTTTGTTTGTTCCGCACACGGCAGCAGCGACGCACACACCCACTCCTAGAAGAAGATACATGGTGTCTTTTCTTTATGTTTTTGTATTTTGATCACTGCTAAATTCATCGCCTTGTTTGGATTGACGTTTTAAGCGTGCCCGGCTGGCGGCTGGTTGGTCAAGCATCATCATGGCCGTCTCCAACGATCTGAGAGTGTTCCTGGAGTCGTCGCTAAATGAGATCTTCAAAGCCACTGTCAGTGACATACTGGACTCGGTGGACAGGACCCTGTGTGAGTACCAGGGGAAGCTGCACCGAATGGAGAGCGAAAACGAGGACCTCAGACGGATGATCTATGCACAGAGCAGCACGGAGTCTTCTTCAGCCAGAGGTACGGTGGTCCAGGGAGAATGAAATGGAAATAGTGTTTATTTTGTATACATAAATGCCCTGTTTAGTTGTGTGCAGCGCTAGCAGGCTGGCCTGTAGCTCTGGTCAAGAGCGTCAGCTGCACTGACCTTTTGTTCAGAGTCAGCTAGTGCAAGTGGTTGTCAACCCTTTTCACATCAATGTCCATTATTCTTTTGGGCATTTGAGCCACGGACCACCATGTGATGAGATCTAGCCCCTCAGACCCAAGACTTAGAATATTTGGTTATCGCTGGATTCGATTATTATGTCCAAAATTCCATGCATGCTGTGTTGATGTTGTTGGTACCATAGGAGAGATGACGGGCAAACTTTGATCAAAATAACTCTTCTTCTACATTCTCTAATTGTGTAAGAGACCATTTGGTTTCATTTTACATTCTCAAGAGTTAAAGATCTATAAGGGTCCAATTTGGTTACCAACTCTCCATCATTTCCTGGGGACCACCTGAAACCCCCTCAAGGACCACTGGTTGAAAGTAGTTAAAGTAGCTAGTAGTGGCTATTTGATGTGACAATTGAAATCAGTATAATGTTGATGAAGAAGCTGCAATACGGAACTTATTTTAATGAATAAAAACGTATTTTAAGTAACCTATAATATGGTATAGTATGTTATTACAGTATTACTAACACATCACATCTGCAGTGGTTGCACTTGGCACACTTACCGCTTTATTCACACATACACAGTAGATAGATATTTATAACCCACTCAAGAAACCGCAACCCAGCAACCTTCAAGCACCTTAAGCCAGTGGTTCTCAAAGTGGGTTCCAGGGTGTCCTTGAGGGAGTTCCAGGGGGTCCCCAGCTAAACAAGTTAATAATATTACATATAGTTTACAAACATATACACCCTATATACAGCAGCTATTTGAAAATAGCCTAATAATTAAAAGCTCACTGGGAGCTTGTAGATCTGCTATTTCCATCATTCATTTTGAACACAAATCTTGTATGGGGGTCCATGGCACAACATATTTTCACATGGGGGTCCTTGACCTGAAAATGTTTGAGAACGAATGTCTTAAGTGCTAGGACCAATGAGCAAATGTAACTATAGATATAATAAATTAAAAGCAGAACTATAACGACATCAAAGAAATAAAGAATAGCAGCAATAGTAAGAAAGGGTAACACCGACTGTACATTGGTCATTGATTCTTGAAGGTGCTGTGTGCACGGTTCCTACTTCTAAATGTTACCCATGTGTATGTGCACGGTGTGCACTGTGAAGTATGTGCATAATAATTATATATGTATATGTATATACATTCTTTCTATGAGAAAACTGTTCAGTCAGTTGGCTTCTTAACCCATTTAGAACGGGTACACATTATTGTGTATCATTATTTTATGCTTTAACTATTAAAAAATAACAGATATACAAGCTCACATGCGAGCTTGTAGATCTGCTATTTTTGAAATTTTTTGAATCCTTCTTAAGGTTTTTTGAAAAAACGATGTTTCTATGTCAGCAATCTGGCCAACCATCGTCAAAGAAAAGGTCCTTTTCACTCAGTTAGTCTGTTCTTGAGAGACTATGTCAGTGGTTCTCAAACCTTTTCATGTGAAGGACCCCCAAACTGATATGTATTTGTCACTGTCAACTATACTATTTTGTTTCTAATTTTTGGAACCTTGTTTTTTTTTTTTTTTTTTTCACAGACATGAGTGACCAGGACACTGCACTACAGTACGGACCTCTGGAATGGGATGCTTCTGCCTTCATGTCTGCTCAGGGTGCGTCCATGTTCAAAATGTCCATATGCAGCAGTGACAAGAAGAGCTCTAGGAGGAAGAACAAAGACAGGCAGAGGGAGAATAGAACGCCATCTGCAGCCTTTTCTCTACCAGCAGCCACCCAAATGGTTGAAGAACCCTGCTGCGTGACTACGTCAGATGCCGGCGTGCCCGACCCGCCTTTAATATCGATAAAAACTGAACCTGGTGCCCTAGGTGACGGCGGCTGTGCTATCGATCTCTCCAAGCCTTCGCCCCTTCTCGTTCCAGTTCCTAGGCCAATTAAGTCAGAGAGCCCCCCTACCGTCAGCTATGAGAGTCAGGATGTGTATGGGCCTCTGGAGCTATCTCTAGGTCCCGATCAAGACTCGACAGGCGGTGACAGCGAGGTCAAAGTCACCATTGTTTCTGACAGATTCTTGGAGGTGTGTGAGGATGAGGATGCACCCTTTGTGAAGTCCGAGGAGGACGAACCTGAAGAGAATCTACAATATAGTCATGATGGAGAGGGGTTCTCTAAGGCAGGCTTACCCCCTACTGAGCATTTACTGAGCTATTACCCTGAGCCAGAAGTGGATGCTGCTGATATTAGTGGAAAGGGATTCACACCAGACGTGATAAAGCGTGCGGAAAAGGACCGCGTCCCCGAAACAACAACAGATTTCTTAGAGAACCGCGACAACTTTTTGCGCTGCCCCGCGTGTCCCAAAACCTTTAGTCGAGCGACCTCCCTCAACATCCACATTAAGACCCACAGTGGGGAGAAGGCGCACAGCTGTGGCTATTGTGGCAAGCGTTTCGGTCGGGCCGACCTCCTGAAGTCACACAAACGCACGCATACCGGCGAGCGGCCCTACTGCTGCAACATCTGCAGCAAGAACTATGCACACCCCAGTCAGCTCAGGATACACAAGCGTGTTCACACCGGAGAACGGCCGTACTCGTGTCCTTACTGCGGGAAGCGCTTCAACGAGCACAACCAGCTCAAAGTCCATCTACGAACGCACACAGGAGAGAGGCCTTACAGTTGCAACCAGTGTGGCAAGACGTTCAGTAACGCAGGCAACCTGCGCATTCACGAACGCATTCACACCGGGGAGAAGCCTTACTGCTGTGCTCAGTGCGGGAAAAGATTCAACGGTCTGGGTGATCTGAAAACACACTACAGGTAGGGCTGTCACAATCATTACATAATAATAATCGCCTAATCGCAATTATTTGAGGTAATCGCGATTATTTTGCATAATCGTCATAATAGTTTCCATGTTGAGAAATGTTAATATAGTTACAAACACTTTAAAAAAGTAGTGGAAATGGCAGATCTACAAGCTCACAACGCGCCGCGATGCGACGCGTTGTGAGCTTGTGGATCGGCTATTTCCACTATCAATGTTCTTTTTTAAGAATAAATTTGTCAAATTATGTCAGTAATTTCTTTGTATATTTAAGTTGTGTGTCATGATTGCCATGTGCAACTTCAAAGCCTAAAAAGCCAAACAGAAATGGTAATTGTCAACGACAGATACACAATTAAATCGTTAATCTCAATTATTTGAGTGATAATAAAGTACCTGAGACGAATAACAGTCTAAGTCCGTATTTAAAAATTTTGGATAAAGATATTTTTTTGATTTACCAGACTGTAAACCACAAGCTAGAAGTTTTTAATCTCTTAAAGTCTTAATGTACTCCCCTCTCATTTTGTTGAATTAGATTTTTTTACTTAAATCATATATATTAGGAATTATAAGACATAATACTTATGGAAAGTGGAAAAACAGTATATCTCCAGCAGTTTGTGGAACAACAGTCTAAGTCAGAAGCAATATTCAGCAGACAAAGGGAGCAGATAACATTAAAACCGACAATTAAACAAAATGAGGGGGGGATTGCATTAACAATTTGTGGTTTACAGTCTGGTAAATCCAAAAATATATATATTCAAAAAAAATCTAATATGGACTTACTGTTAGTCGTCTCAGGTACTCAATTAATCGTCATGTAAAATGTAAATGTCATAATCGTGACATCCCTGATTGATTGCAGGATTCACACGGGGGAACGGCCCTATAGCTGTGAGCTGTGTAAGAAGACCTTCAGCCAGGCCGGCCACCTCACCATACACATGCGCATGCACACGGGAGAACGGCCCTACAGTTGCACCGAATGCGGGAAGAAGTTCACGGTCGCCAGCAGCCTCAAACTTCACCTGAGAACTCACACGGGGGAAAAGGAGTACATCTGCTCATACTGCAGCAAGAGCTTCAGCAGGTCTGGTCACCTGAAACGACACGAACTGGTCCACACCAAAGAAAAGGTCTTCCTCTGCAGCCAGTGTGGCAAAACCTACACCGACCAGTCCTCCCTCAAAAAGCACCTAAAGATGCACGCGGCCAGGGAGATGAAGGAGGCCCAAATGGAGGGAAACACCAGCACGGCCGAGGTAAACTCTGACGCTGCCCAGTTGACTGATCCTGCTGACCCGTCTTCAGCTGTTTAACCACCTAAGACCTTTATACTTCGTTGTAGGCGTGGGCGATATGGAAAAATACAATATCACGATATTTTCCCAAGCTGTATCACGATACACGATTTTATCACGATTCTTTTTCACGTTGGTTTTTATGTTATTTTTCAAGTTACTAAAACTTGACTCTAGGTTCCTTTTTGGGAGGTCTAAATTGAACAATTTACAAGTATGTAACTCTGACAGTATAAATGAAACCAATGTATACTGTCAGAGTTAATTGGAAACCTTGACATTTTAAAGTTTGAGAACTACTGATCTAGACCAAAGTGCAGGTTTAAATTGAATTCTGCAATGAATATCTGTATTAACGATTAAACAGGATTTTTTTCTTCAATTGTATCACGATATATACGATACCTCTGAAAAGGCATATCGTGGAGACATTGTATCGTCTCAACGATATTTATCACCATATCGACCACCCCTACTTCGTTGTATGACAAATAGTGAAAATGGCTGGTCTACAAGCTGTAGCTCTGTTCTTTTCGCTGAATGTTCACCTGTTATGATGACGTGCCCAGAATAAGGACACTAGGGTTCATGTGGTTAATGAAATGTGTGAGCCAAATCCTTGAAGGTGATTAATAAGCTAAAGACTTGGAACAGATCGTGCTGTATATGATTTGTGTTACAGTGCAATACACTGTTGTCTAATCTTTGCTGTAATTTAGTAGGCCTACAATATTTAGCAATATGGTATTATTAATGATTAAATTAATTATCTCTGATGATAAAAAAAATTGTTATTCTCCTTGTAGTCTGCATACAAGCCCCATTCCCTTAACTTGATTGTTGTTTATTCTCAACATAATTGTTAACGAAATTATGAACGATGCCAGAGTTGCATATGTTACCAAAGTCTCTAACATAAAATATTTTGGAAATTATATGGGAAAAGAAAATGCTTGAATGGGTTTTTTAATTAAATGAAGGTGCTTTTATATTCTCGTTAACACTACTAGGTTTCAACAGGTAGAACATTGTGCAACATCACATTGAGTCTACAAGCAAATCATTAATATTGTGCTGTATATAGCTTTAAGTATATGGTCAGTATTCTGCTCATACTGACAAGAATGTATTTATATAGGCCTAATGTTAGACTATGAGACCCAGAGATCTTTTAATACAAATAGAACTGCGTTCAACGATATTCCTTCTCAATAACTGTTTTTACAAGCCATACTGATTTTAAAGATGTTGTGATCTTAGAAGAACATTTGTTATAGGTTGAAAGGTGTACCACCAGAAATCATGTCTATTACCACTAAGTATGTACAAGTCGGGTTGCAAGTAAGACGTAAAATATGTTTCTGTATGATGATAGGGCTACTGTAAGTGTTGTTGCAGCTGATTAATATGCCTACATAACAAGTTATTTTGAAATGGCTATTTGTTCATGGGAATTCAATGTGGAGTTTTTCTTTTGTGTGCTTCATGTCTAAATTAAAAAAAAAGATCATTCAAATGTCCCAGTAGTTTTATTTGCTGCTTATATTTACCATATCATCTAATAAAATGAGGCAATGGTTTTAGATTAGAAAACAACATTACAACACATAAAAGTCCACAATTACAGTATTTTGCAGTCAACATATTTTGTGCATAAGAGCTAATGCCACACTGTACATTAGTTATATTCAGAATAACAACATCTGTCCTTTTAACAAACATTGTGAAAACAACATACATACTGTGTACATACATATTGTTCGTACAGTAGCAAATCAAGATTTACCTCAATGCCAATTCAGTTAGGTTAACCTGTGTTACTCTGGCAACACAGACCAGAGCACCATGTCTTCTCTCTGGACAGATAGAGCACAGGCTGGATGCTACTGCTGAAGTCCATCAAGCCAAATGCAATATAGTGAATATAGCAGCGGAACACATCAGGAGAAAAATATTGCTTGAATGGGAATAGTGCCACAGGTGGAAAGTAGTTAAAGACAATGATGGCCAAAATGATTAGGACCATCTTGAAGGCTCTCTTTTTGACAGGGTGCATCTCATCCCGCCCGGGCACCGACTGCCTGAGTGCCCAGAGGATTGCGCTGTTGCAGAACACCATGAAGGCAAACGCCGCAAGGATCAGGACAGTGAAGGCCATGTCAAACTTGACGATAGTGCCCACGCACTTGCAGACGGCGTAGGCCAGCGTGACGAGCCATACTGCCGTGACCAGGGCAGCTCTGTGGTGGTCCTTGAGTTCAGTGAAGGTGATGGGGTGGAGCACGGCCATGTAGCGGTCCAGGCAGATGCAGGACAGGAAGAACGGCGAGGAGTCTTTGACGCCGTAGATGAAGCGCAGCACGTACCAGGTGCTGCTACTCGTCAGGTAGACAAGTTGGCTGATCTCCAGAGGAATGGTGAGGCAGAAGAAGATGTCCAGCACCGCCAGGTTGAGTATGTATATGTCCGAGGTGGACGACTCCCCCTTGTTCTTGTGAATGAGCCATAGCACCATTATGTTTGCTGGAATACCTAGCATCATGTTAATGAGCTGCAAGCTCAGGTACCAGATCAAGACGGCTGGCATGTGTACGCAACCCTCGTACACTGTCTTCTCTCCCTCACTGTAGTTGATGGGTCTTCGGGAGATGAACAGCAGAGAGGAGTTGATGTAAAATACCTCCATGATGGCTGGACTGGTGTGGTCTCGCAGGAGGACAACAGATGGATAGCCAATAGTGATCCACCTGGGCAAAGAATAAAATAGTACGATCAGTATTTACAGTACATTCAGCATGAGAGAGATAATTGGAGTCTGAAGGACTGTTTACCTTTCTTATCAAGACTGTTTTCCTATCATACACACCCATGTGTACTTCCCGTAAAGCTGTCTATTATTTGTCTATATCCTAATGGAGCATAAATGTCTGAATCTGCTCTCTTCATTTGACTATTTTCTGAATGAAAATAATTTGTGTTGTCGCATAGGTAATTCAGTAAATAGAAGACAACCAATAGCAATAACAATGCTTCTTCTCTTGTTAAGTACTGTATGTAAGTACGCTTTCAAGTAAATCTCACAACCTATGATTTACAGCTAAAATGGATGTAAAATAGTATGTAAAAATCTGTTTTTAATTCCATAATCATTCTAAGGCTGATATTGTAAACTGGTGTTACCTTTCTAGTCCTGGGAGCTACAGCTGACTGAACTGCACAAGTGCACAGGTGCAATATCTCTGAAAACATTCAAATGGTGCAGGTATGTTTTAAATATATATTTCTCATACAAGCACACACTATCTCCGTATCTCCGTATCAGCCTAGCTAGAGATCCACAGCTGGCTTCCGTTTAAAGTATTTCATTGACTTAACTGGTGGTAAAACATTACCAGTCTGTTTAGCACATAGCAATAACAATCATTCATGCACTGTACATGGCTGTTATAAGTGGAAAAATCCAAAAAGCAGATGATATAAGGTCTATATTGATATATATGTACAGTAGGCCTGTTTAAATAGAAATGCCAGGTGGCATTCGACTATGCAAATAAAGTGACACGTACCTGTTCAAGGAGAATAATGCAGCACAATTAATCCAGTGGTTGTGTCCCCACTCCCTACTTCATCCTTGTTTGGCTACATACAGTATGTCTCTGTATAAGCAAAAACTGAGCCCTCAACTCAAAATGAGATGTGGAAAACACCCCTTCACTCGTGACCAAAGCCATAAGAGATCCTCCTACGTCCAATCAGTGTTGTTGAGAGAAGGCAGTGGAACCTGGAAGTTCTCCCTCTGGATGTCATGATGTCTTGTCTGGCCCCCACCTGTAGGTTAATAGTAATACAGTCATTTTCCATAGCTTTAATAGATTGTCTAAACGATATAATAGCTTGTATTAATTGTAAAAGTGCTGCAGTGTACAATGAGGCCATTCATGAGGTTTATGAACGTACACTGAAATCTGAAAACAAATTTGGCACGAGGAGTTTGATTAGTTTGTTTAAAGAACATGTACAGTAGCATTAGCCATTGTCTGTTCACACCGATTGACAATGATGCAACAGGCCATCGGTGCCTGGCGGAAATTTGGTGGTAAACAACTGATGCAACAGTCCAGAAGAACCACTTTTGAAATTCATTGTAATAATGTGTAATCTGTTACATGACTCTGACATGAGTTTGAGTTGTGATGCCTGTCGGTTGATACAGACGGGCTGTGGTGACTTTTGTCTCTATATCCAGCAACACTATGAAAAGAAAGATCTTTCCAAACACAATATATTGCTGTCCAGTACTTTATTAGCCCCTATTTAAACAAACAATATTTGTATTTGGATTTATGGCTTTATAGTAGGTTGTTCAGTGTATTTGAAACTACAGTATGTACCTGGCAAGCCGTCTTATGAAACTCAACCCATGTTTGTTTACATTTGTGTAAACAAATAAGGTGTGTGTCCTGTTCATTATAAAATTAGGTCAAAGGGAAGAGAAAATGCTAATTATGTTGTAGTTGTTTGTCTGTTCAGACCATTTGATTGCTAGATTGTACTATACTTACAAACTATAACATGTCCTTTGCTTCTCTACACAGGTTCCAGGACAGTATCTTTCATTGTTCCGCACACTCATAACATTCTGTCAACACTGCTGTCCATTATAAATGTATAAATTTTTCTTTAATGACCGACAATTCAAATTTTAGTATAGAAAGTGAACAAATTGATGTCATTTGGTAATTATGGCACTCAAAGATCATAGGTCATACCGTGTTATACATTTTGAAGTACTTACTGTACATACCAAATAGATTCCAATTACATTTAAGTTAAAGATAATATACATTGCTAATCTGGGGGAATTGAGCTGGCTGTAAAGTGAAGACTCAAGCTGAATTTAAGTACCTATTCAATTTATGTTAATATGATTAAAATCATGAAAACTCCTCTTGCAGAAAGAATTAGAAAAGAATACACTGAACAAAGATATATTTAAATGTTGGGGTTTTCTTTTAAAGAATATTGGTATTCTGTAATAAGACATTTTTAAGTCCGTAATTGCCAAGAGGCGTCTCTAGACCGGGCCATTTCATTGCACTAATTGGGTGGGTGGGGTTTCTATGAGCACTGCATGCCTAGCACGATTGCATTTCTTGTTAGAATATTCCTGATGTAATCCCTTCTGAGGGTGTACAGTAAATCTGCTAGATAAATTACATCATACTATCCTAGCCTATCAAGGGGTATTTCATATCTGGTCTCCACTGGCTATAACATCATAGTTGAATCAGGCATGAAGAACTGTTATGGAAATTCAGTTATCTGTTGTGATTCGTTCTTTCACTGTCAATTTATATTAACACAGCCCGCTGAACCATTTCCAGACAACCAGTAAACTTGGTTTGTGCCGTTTCCATGCTCACTGTAAGACATTTGACCACATTAACTTTGGCGTTCCTATTTTGGGCATGTAATTATATGTGAAATGTCAGACAGATTTTCACATTTTGTGTAAATTGATAAAGTGGTTAATTGGAGTTGTTCAAGCAGTAATTGCCGATACAAACTAGATGTGTGAGGCATTTATACGCTCTCTTTCTACAATCTATTCCACAGAAAATCGTAAAACGTAGTTTAACAATGACATACTGTAGCAGATTAGCAGTACATATTAGCTGTAATTATTGATTATGCTATCTGTACCACTTTGAATGATTGGGAACATTGTGTGCAAAACATTTTTAGAAACTGTCTTTTTTATTTATTTATTAAGTATTAAATCTATATCCTAGCAATCATTGTTGTCTAGAGTGTTTGTTCAATAACAGGGGTCTTCCCGTCTCTTCAGCTCTAGTAAACAGAAAATACATTTTCTGGTCGGGTTATTTATTTCATCCAATTGTGCAAGAGAACTGACACATAATTTGAAGTGACGAAACAAAACAAATTAGCAGACAAAATTGGAACTGGAACACTATGGAATTGAAGCTGATAAATGAAATTTGTGGTGGGGTTCTCTATCTCTTGACTGGATGGAATTGGTGGCTCACTGGAAAACATTTTCTGTTTACTAGAGCAGGAGAAAAGGGGAGACCCCTGTTACTGAAGAAACGCATAAATACTATCAGAATTTTTATTTTAACATTTTATTTTGTATTTAATTTTTGCTTGTTTTTTTTCTTTTTTACCAAAAATATCACTTACAGCACCATCACAACACAAAAAATAATAAGTGCGTTACAACATGGGTTTGATACAACAACAAATTTAGCACCATTTGATAATGTTTATTATTTTACAAGTCATTCGAAGCCGACTCATATTAGGGACAGACACTAGAAAGGAAATGGTTGCATTCACCAATAATGTATTATGAGCAGCAAGAGAATTACATAACATAAGTAGTAAACAATACATAAACAACAGGATATAGCTATTTATGTGAGGACCTCCTAAAAGTACAGTTACACATTTTCTAATGCCACCCTCTAAACTGAACTCTCCTCTTAAACACAGGGAGAAATATCTAAAATGTTTTTACTGTGTGATCGTAGAAACTGCTGCTGGTTTAAAGGGGACCTTTCTGAGTGTAGCACCATCTCGTAGAAACTGCTGCTGGTTTAAAGGGGACCTTTCTGAGTGTAGCACCATCTGTGCAAACACTTAATCCCCAAGTTACACAAACAGAAATCTCTTCCTGTGTATCAAATATTCAAACTGAAAAACATGAGTAATTCTAAAATGTATTTTACCATGACTTTAAGAAAGAATAAAAACTCCACTGGGGATTTGGCACTAGATAGCCAATCTCATTAAAATGGTTATGACACCACATTGAAAGAAATCTAATAACCAAGGAGTCATTTAGTACCGCTAGCCCACCTGACCACATTCTACTCTGAGCCCTCCCAAACCAGTCCTTTGGTGACTAGGCCATTAGTTACAGAGCATGGTTTTAGCTTGAATTCTATTGTTGATGACGTGAAAAACTGATGTGACACATGGATGCGTTGTTTTTAAGTAGGCTGGCAGTGTTTTCCAGTGCCTTTGAGAGCGACTTCTTAAGACACATTACATACGAGTATGCATTATGTCAGATTTTCATCTCTTCCTCACAATAGAATAGTACGATTTATTACAAGCTAAAACAATTGGAAAAGTGCTCTTTAAGGCCACAGGCAAGTAAGGGCTCTCCAACACATTCAGTGAACACCATGCCTCTCCTCTTCAATTCTATTCTACGTGCAAACATCTCATCTTCTCAACTCTCTCTCCTTGGTTGTGCTCTCGTCTTTTTCCACTGTTGAGACAATGTCTCTGAATTCATACAAAGTTATCACAAACTGCTATATTAATTACACAACCGCTAACAGTGCTTCACACCATTTATACAAGTGAAATTCCATCTGTATCCTTTTCGTCAGTCCTCCAAAAATGCAATGAACCATTTGGATTCATTCTAAAAAATAGAAAATGAAGTAAATATCCAACAAAATGTAATATAAGTCATTGGGTGTGATTAGGGTCCAAGTACCTGGATTATTATTATTTCCTTAATATCAAAACAAGATTGATACGTCACAGCAAGCAAAATAAGTGTTTTTCCTTATTCAGCAATATGAATGTGGTACACATAAAACTGCAAAATCATTTCAGCCAATGTCTTTGTGTAACAGCTTTTGATAATATGTTTGGATATTCATGTTCTATTGCTTGTACCGCAGAGCAGCATGTGTAAGAAGTCTTCTGGGAGTGCTCAACATCAGGGCAATCCATATGGCGGGAGTGCTCAACATCAGGGCAATCCACGGGATCTCGTAGGTGCCGTTGTGTCCAGGGAGTCATCGAGTCAGATCTCAGCAAGTTCCACCCCGATAGTGTATCAGATTTTCTGATTGGTGGGGGTGGTGTCGTGGTTGGGAAAGGTCAGGGGAAAGGCAACAAATAATAGGATCTAGGATCCATTCCCTAGATAATTGGACTCCACTGTCCAACTGGCATTTTATAAGGAGTACCTTTAAGGAGTGTGGAAAGCATGTGGAGTGATGACTTAATATAGTCAGGGGTCTTGTGTTGTAGTACTGTAGTTAAAGGTGCATCACTGACACAATTGGGCAGTTGGGTAAACATGAGTCCTGTCCCACTAAGCTGACCAGAGAGAAACACTTCAGTTTTCAAAACATTCGTCCTGACAAAAGAGATTTTACAATTGGACCATTGTCTGTTTGTCGCGGTTTTATCTCAGTTCTTCATCTGTCATGGTTGTAAAAAGTAAACCTAAATACAATCCCATTCTATTGGTGATGCCATTGTGTCACATTCGATTCACGGCGGTTGTTTTGTAGTTGAATAATGGCCATTTCACGGTTGAAACATGGTTGTGTTACGGTATTGCGTGTAGCTGTGTTCATATGAAAGTAGAGTCCATGGCACTCGTATCCTGTGTGCTACGGGAACGAGCCTCAAACAGCTGTTTGATCAATGCCGACTTCTCCTGTTCCAGCTGGGTGATGCGCTCACTCTTCTCTGTCACCTCCTTCATGGACACCAAGTAGAGAAGAAAAAGAGAGAGATGAGACTCATGCATTTTACCATGTGTTGTCTTGTTGTGTGCACAGAGGTTTTGCTAGTAGTACCTTTCTATCGAGAAAATAAATGATGGTGATGGAGCCTTTCAAATAGTGGTAAGAGCTTGTTTGTTTGATCACATCCAGGCTTTTTCCTGAGCTAGTTTGATTATAGACTACCCATACTGTCTTGGAAAGAGGTGTACAGTCAGACCCCAATGGTTTTCATTGCCACATCCACCAAGTGATATAGCCACTTTCAAACCGATGTCCCTATTTTGGTCACTATAGGTGATTTTCTGTTTTCAAATACTTTCAAAAAGAGAATAAGAAAATAGCCTCACAATCACAACGCATCATAACAAGTTGCAAGCTTGTAGATTCATGTCTACCTATCTTATAGATAAGTGGTTATGGTGGGCAGAACAACTACCCACCCCAAATAACCCATACCACTTCCAATGACAGAATAATAAGATGAGCATAATGCACTGACTCAAGAGACATACATGGTCACTGAGCATCAGCTGTATGGAATGTCACCAGTGGTGGAAAGTAACTAAGTACAATTTTGAGGTATTTACTATTTGTACTTGGTATAGTACATTTTGAATTCCAGACTTGTACTTTTAACAGAGTATTTCTACATTGTAGTAGATACGTTTACTTAAGTAAAAAGGCAAGTACTTTTTACCACTGATGGAATGACACCTACCTGTGTGAGAAGACGGTTCTGGTCCTTCAGTCTTTGGATGGCTTGCGGAGGGGCTGGAGCTGGAGGCTGAGAGCTAGTGGAGAGAGTTGTGCTCTGAGGGACTGGCTGCTCAAAGGCAAAGAGAGAGAACCTTATTATCCAGCAATGAATGCAGATTATTGAGTATGCTGTCGATCCAGTTGCCTACATCTAATCTCGTCAGCAATTGCAACGGTACGAAGTGAGCGGTGCAAACACGACACACGTGCATATACCGTTTGTTGAATATCAGTTTGTTGAATAACCTAAACATTCTGGATTACGTTCATATACGTAAGATGACTGGTCATTTGAGATAAATGTATGTAATTGAACCACTGAATTGCCACTTTGTGGCTTTGGATGCAAAATAATATATTATACAGCTTAACTCTGTTAGATTATGTATTAAGTCATGTCACTGGTAAGGCTATTTTATGTGGTGCCAATTATCATCAGCACTTACCATCCCAGAGCAGGAAATGAGGTCACTAAGGCAGCGGTTGACTTCTTGCAGTTTGGGAAGCAGGACATTCATGCGACTCTGGCTGGCTTCTGTGAACAAATCCTGGTAGAAGATAAAAGGTGAGAGAAAGTTACAATCTATTGTTTTGCAAAAATAATGTGGAAGTGGGATGGATGACTGAACAAAAGTTCCATATTTTGAGTTTGATTCATTACTGACGGCACCTCTACATGGACCTACCGTGCATTGGTTACTCTGGCCAACCTGCCGCTGCCTCTCAGTGACATTGTGGATCTGACCCTGGTACCAGTCCCTCGCCCGCTCCACCACCTCCAGACCTGCCAGCAAGGAGTCTTTCTCCTGCTCCAGTTCCTTCATTTGCTTCAACTGGGACAGATGATGGAGAGGAAGAGGAACAGGGTGAGATGAAAAGAAACATGGTCAGTTAACTTACTACTTCCAAGCTGGTGCCCCTGTATGTCATTCATAACAGATGTATATCTTGCAAATTCTTCAAAACATTTCCTATAGCTCACAATCCATCAATATACAACGCATTGTTGCCATGTAGATTGGTTTTGCCATTCATTGTACGATAGCTATAGGGCTCAATTGGTTAAACACAAAAATCCCAAGGTCCTAAGACACCTGATGCCACATTCTGATTTCACTAGGATGACAACAACCAGCAAAAAGGCACTATGCAACTTTAACAAGCTTTTATGCTTTCCATGTCATCCGCAAAAAATACACGTTGCTGCCAAAATCAAATAAAAACAGACTATTATAGGCAATATATTTTCCTGACAGGACTGCGAGTGGTGAGTAGAAAAAATAAATAACTCTCATCCTTTCACATGGTCATCTGTAGTGGCTTCTTTTGTGCTGGTGGATACAATGGAGCCGTACCAATTGTGCCCGACTCTAACTCCATTCTGAACAGAGACAATGTTTAGAGGAGCAATCAGCCCGGGTGTCATGACAACCACACAGAAACCTAAGAATGGGGCAAACAGCAGACCCACTTCAACTACAGTTGCCCCGTGTGTGTGTGTGTGTGTGTGTGTGTGTGTGTGTGTGTGTGTGTGTGTGTGTGTGTGTGTGTGTGTGTGAGAGAGAGAGAGAGCGAGAGGGAGAATCCCAGCAAGGCTGCATTGAGTTGTGCTGACCAGGCTTTCCATGCGGCTCACAGCCACACAGCCCAGGCCCCACTGCTGGCATTCAGCCACCTGGTGTGTCATCTTTCCATCCCTCCATCAATCCTTTCCCACTGCCTCCTCCATGGCTCACCCAGCCACTCACTGCTGTTGCTGCTGTGCAGTGCAGTACAGTACAAAGCCATCCAATTGGACAGAGGTCCCACTGGAATCATCTGACCAATTAGTAATTCATTCCAAAGTCAATCAACGTTTAATGTGTTCTCTTGTAGTTGTAACATTGCACACTAAACATATTTCATGCATTCTGACTAATCGAATATGAAGAGATTGGGAGGGGAAGAGAAAGAGAGAGAGTACAATAGGACGCAAGGGAGGGGGGTTCAGGGGTGTTTTGTGCCGGGAATGAAGAATGACCGAGTGTCGGGCTGTGTTTGTGTTGTGGCCACTGGCCATAGGCAGGCAAATCCACTGTTTAAAAGGAGAGTTGGGGAAAATACACACAGTGGGCAAGAGACGTAAACCGAGAGTAAATGATTAAAAGGTTATGGAAAAGTGTGTCTGTGTAGCTGAGCTGGCTAACAAAACGCATACTATAAGCAGCCATACAACACAATTAATACCATGACACCCCACACACAGCTTAGCTAAAACCACAAAGAGCATTATAATGGCCTTTCAACTTGAATCTATAAAGCAACTCCAAAGAGCATGAGCTTCACCTTGAAGTATTCCAATAATATGGGCAGTTGCTAACAAGTTCAAACTAACAAACAAAAAGTTCTAATATCTGGGAAACCTAAGAGGTTTAGTCCAAAGTAGAACAATGGAGCACACGGATACAAAGCAATCAAGTTAGCGTATTTTATTAAAGTCTAACGATTCAAGTTTCACTATGGTGTGTCTTCATCAGTCAAAGGTACAGTCTGTGTCTGTCTAATCTCAGTCTCTAATAACCTACTGGCAAAAAAGCAACAATAAACAGTAGACTAAATACAGATGTCAATCAAGAACACTGCCAATCACAGACGATGTTGACAGCTGCTTATATCTGCCTTGTCAAATCTCATAATAGCATATTGGTAGGGCTGTCACGATATGACATTTTACATGACGATTAATTGTCACTCAAATAATTGGCGATTAACGATTTAATTGTGTTTTTGTCATTGACAATTACATTTCTGTTTGGCTTTTAGACTTTGAAGTTGCACATGGCAGATATGACACAAAACCTAAATACACAAAGAAATTACTGACATATTTGACAACTTACTACTTAAAAAATAACATTGATAGTGGATGCGACGCGTTGTGAGCTTGTAGATCTGCTATTTCCACTATTTTATTTTACTTTAAAAAACTTTTAAAAACTTTTGAAAACATTGTTCAACATGCAAATGTAATAATTGTGACAGCCCTACGTACGCCTCCTTCAAGCCTCCTCCAAGTTGACTACTGACAACCTGGTGTAGAATCTCTCTGTCCCCCCCTTGTCTGTTTTCCTAACCGACTCACCCAGAGGAAAAAATGTAGTGCCTTGTTGCTGTAGAGACTGCTACTGAGGGGGAAGAAGACAGTGGTGTAGGCAGCCCAGACTGCTGTCCAAGCTGGGCCGGGCCGGCCAAGCGAATCCCCTGCTTCCACCAGGCCCCTGGGCCCGACCCGGCTCACTACCATCAGTGCAGTAGCACACCAAATTGCCCAGGGTGGGTCGGAGGGGGGAGGGAAGGAGGGAGGGAAAGGGGGAGGAGAGGGGTAGGGAGGGAGAAGGTGAGGAACCACTCCCGTCAGTATGCTCCAGACAGAGAAAAGGGGGAAAGAGAATGCAAAGGAAAAGAGAGCGGGGGACGGAAAAGGGGAGAGAACGGAAGAGAGTTTTAGGGATAAAGCAGGCTGAGAGAAAATGAGAGGCAGGGGGAGAGAAAGAGAGTGAGGTACCGTAGAGAGGACAAGGGAGGCAAGAGCAGGGGACTGGAGTGGGAGGGTCTGAGTGAAAACTATTGGGAGGGGAATGTGATGGCCAATAGAAATTGTCCACTAAGCAGCCTTTTCTATATTGTGTTGGCCTGTTTAGTTTCTTTGTTTTCCGCTATCTTTATTAATACATATTATTTGTAATCATACACTTGATCTAAGCTAGAGTTTAGGTAATAGGCTTAGACTACATCTTTGCCTTGGTCTACTTGTCCAAGCCGGCCCATTGAGTACTCTCCATTTTTGCAAGTTCAATGAACAATTGAACTGAGACAATTTAAGGCCCATATAACAGCACTGTTTAATCATAAACACTTCACAAACCCACAAGTGAGCTGAGTAATAATGGCATCTACTGCTCCTAATGGTTATGATGGGTAAATGTATCAGAAGAATTTCAGGTATTTGCAAATGTACTTGACAAATACCCCAACAAGAAGTGAAGCTATATCACAGGCATGGGAACATACAGTACATACTACATAGCATTGCTGTCGGGGGTGAAACCTTGTACTCTATGTCCAAAACTGTTACTTTTCAGTAAATAGGAATAGGAATATAGTTAATGATTTAGTCACAACTTAGCTCTTGTTAACATTTGTCATGTATCAAAACCCAAACACAGAATTAACCACTAAAATAGCAGATCTAGACCCTTAAAATGTTTAAATGATTAAAAAGATTTGTACACGTCGCAATATGAGTCTGTGACACGTTGTGAGCTTGCAGATCGTCTATTTTCTTTTTTATAACGAAACAGGCCATTACTTTGCAAACAAAATGAATTATTTGGAATACTGGATAATAGTGGATATATATGGTTTCGGCACGACAGCAACGGCAGTCTTACTCCTCTGTGTGTGTGTGTTTATGTGTGAGTGTGTGTGCATGTAACAAACCATTCCATAATCCACTCCATTTGAGATGGTGTGCCGTCTCTGCTCTTCTCGGCTACGCAGATGGCGTCTGGAACCACCAGTAATAAACCCTGTTGCTGATTCACTCTGAGATCTGGGTAAACATGGCTCTGGAACACCTGGAAGAAAGAGAGCGATAATAATTCACAGGGAGTTAGAGTGCAATTTACAATTTTTTCATCATCAGTGGTTTTACTTTAGTAAAAGTATCAATACTGCAATGTAGAAATATTCTGTTAAGTAAAAGTCCGGAATTCTAAATATTGTACTTGAGTAAAAGTTCAAAAGTATTGGCATCAAAATGTACTTAAAGTACCAAAAGTAAGATTACTCACTATGCAGAATGTCCCGTTTCAAGTGTATACAAATCTTTTGAAAATAGCAGACCTCAAAGCTCACAACACGCTGACACACGTTGCTGGTAGATATTGTCGATATTTTTGTTCGACTCTTATACAACAAAGTAGTGCATTCATTCATAAAAATAAAAAAAGGATGATATATGGAGATACAAGGTTGTGATGATAGTAGAATGTATAGGCTATTGAATTAACAAATGTATATTGTCTAATAGAACGTACTATAGTATTAGTTTGTATCGTTTAGTATAGATTAGTATGGTAGTGTAGTGGAGTTTATATTGTTTTGTATAGCTTGAAATGCAGTAATTAATTATAATTGCTAGCTTTATGTAACCAAATGTTTACCATATAGGTTTGCAACCTATATGAGACCTGTCCTATATGATAATAGGGTCGACAACAAGTACACATGCATTTTGGTGGGACTGCAACAAGATATCAAATTCTGGATATCTTCCAAGCCTATGGTACGTCCTTGTAACTTCACACCGTGGGAAGATTCATAACGGAATTCTCTGAGTGATGGTGTTTGAGTTTTTAGCCATTATAAAATGTATTTGTATAGTTTTACTTGATCATGTTTTGATAGTGATGGATAGTATGAGAAAAGCAAATGTTTAAAAAAAAAACATGCTTGTTTATATATATTTTTTTTAAGCACTATGAACCTGACATCCTTATTTTTCTTTAGTTAAAATATATAGAATGATCTATAAGCTTACATTGCGGTAAGATCTTGTAGATCAGATTTCTTTTTATATATTTTTGGTTAAGTTTTATGCAAAGTTGTCTTCACCTGCCAGTAAGTTTCTTTCAAAATAACACTTCAAGATGCCTTTCCTGATCCAATCCTAACTGGATTCAACTCAAGACCTTACTTCAAGGCTGCATCAAGCTGCATTCCACATACCAGACAGGCATGTTTTACGGTACTTACAATCATTTCTCAAAGCATACTGTTTGGGTTTATGGGAGAAACCAAAGCCACTGGATTCCAATCATTTCAGTACGGTATGAAAAACATCTTACAGAGATTTTAATCTTGCTTTAGATATTAAATCTTATTACGTTGTCTTTTTTTTAATCTTTGTGTTCTAATGCATTTTCTAGTACGTATACGTATAATATTAAATGTCAATACAAAATAGTTTTAATATTTATTTATGAACCAAATTAAAACATCCACAACCTATTCGCCGCATAAAAGATGTTTAACCAACACTGACTGACTAAATTATTCAGTTCTATATTTATTTACAATAATATATGGCCAAAAACAAGACAATGACATAATTTATTGACTGCATATGGACCCACTTAAAGCCTAAATTTCAGTGTCCCTGTTCATGTTGCATCCAATGAAATGTTTCCTGTTGTAATAACTCAAATAATAATAAATGTAATTGAGAAACAGAATATCTGTTATTGTTATATGGAAAGTTTTTGGCTTTTTCAATATACTTACAGGTAAATCTATTTAAAGGGGAAGACCACCCATTTTCAATATTGAACTATGTCATTAATATACCTTAGAGGAGTTGTGTGGAAATAGAAAAAAAGTTCCCTCCCTTCTGTGTTGCCTAGAACTGGAGGATTGATTTTGGGGTTTGTATTGTAAAGTACAACTTGATGACATCACACATTGTACTTTACAATACTTTTTTAGACTTTTTTCTATTTCCACACAACTCCTCTAAGTTATATTAATGACATAGTTCAATATTGAAAATGGGTGGTCTTCCTCTTTAAGGTTATTGACAAAGAATACTAGGAGAGAAGAGTATAGCTAATGCATGTTTCAGCAGCCAACACATTTGCTTAAATTGCTGAAGCTGTGAGTTTCCATGTCTACCACAGGAGGGAGCCATAATTCCTCAAATAATGCTGAAATCAATAAATCTGCATAACTTCCCATTGAAAAGACTAAGGAAGTGGAACACATGAACAATCCTTCCTGGGCCTCCTGTGTCTTCTTGTCTTATATTTTGAATACAAAATGTGTGACATTTAACAATGTTTATGTGGTTCAATAATCCAGTAAGTAGTATTTTATTAATAGAAATGTAAGTACAACTAAACAATTTTCATAATGCAAACACATTGTTCAATGTTATAGTTTCAGGGCACATTTTCATAATTTAGTGTAGCAAGTGTAGCTCAGAAAACTTTACAGTGACATATAAAGTATCAACACTCAAGTTGACACGATTGTCCACTTGTTTTAAGTGTATACTAGTATCACAGAACATAACAACCTTCTTAACCAACTCACTAGTAGTGATGAGAAAACCTGCCAGACAGTGCGGACAGGTGTTATTCATTCCTCCATGTAGCGATGATCTCATGCAGTACAAATCACTAACGACTGCTAAGGAATGTGTTATCTACTACTTTCAAACTTGCTGTGGGAAAAGGGCAGGTTAGGGAGCATGATTAGTGTGTGCACGCGCGTGTGAGCATGTTTGTGTGCGTGCGCATCAGCTCATGTCTCCCTAACTAAGGGTTGTTCTTTATGCCTCAGAGCTAATGTTGTGTAGTCCTAGGAAGTCAGACAGGCAGCAGGTCTTGACAGGTTTTCTCAAAATAGTCTTCCTTCTCCTGCAATGTATAACCCATGTAGGCATGTATACATGAGGAAGTAAGCAGCAATGCTATGAAACAACTCTTTCTTGTTGGAATACTAATACTGTCAATCATAGAATGATATCCAGACTGACGCTGCCTTTTGAAGTATTACAACTGTCAGTAAATAATGCAACTGAACTAAGTTTGCCTACCCTAGGTCAAAGTGCATAATTACAGTAGTTAAGTGTAAATACAAAAGAAAAATGCATTACTATACAAGGTTCCCACACATTCTTACCAATTCATTTCCAAAACTTTTCCAGAATATTTAACCCAATTTCCAGGACTATATAACAATAATTCAGCTCAATAACAGGTAGCTTACTCCTATGCGCAATGCCCAAAGACAGTGTTTGCCAGTGGTTCTCAACCTTTTCAGGCCATGACCCCCGAAATAATCATTGTTTTAACTGGGGACCCGGCACCCTGACAAGCACTAAGTTGAGGAATTTTGCATAACACTGTTCTATTGTGAAAATAGCAGATCTACATGCTCACAACACCTCGCAACGCCGGGCGTTGTGAGCATGTAGATCGGCTATTTTCACAATTTCTGCCTCTAATATTTGACAATTTGGTGCATGTTTCATTTGTAATTTCAGAGGTATTAGCAAAATCTGACTATAATAATGTCATTTATAATTCATTGTGGATAGTAGCTAATACTTATGTACTTAAGTACAATGACGCTCATTGTGTTATTAACATTAACATTTAATGCAATATATTAAGCACTCATGACAACCTCACCATTGTGAGTTTAGACTGGAGTGTACAAAAGCCACTAATATTGCATCTGAGACCAAGCATGTCAGAAGTAAAAGCTTGCAATATCTCAATGCTTCTAGGTTCCACTTGGCTATTGCAGTCCAATTAACGGATTCAACTAGCATGTTCAATTATCCATTCCAACTCAGACAAATGTAACCAAGTGGTCCCTCGGTTACATTTGTACACTCAAGGTTTAAATTAATACTGTGAGGATTTTAATGTATCTAACAAGTGACAACGCTGCCCTGAGTGCGAGTGAAGTAAGTAGCCGAGAAGACCCCCAGGGCTCTGGAAGGAGTTGGTGGGGACGGTGTTACACTTATAGCTCTAGACAGGCCTGGTTAGATCAAGCACACTCTGAGAGAAAGAGCGAGAACAATTGAAAGACACGCATGGTGTAAGACGGGAGATAGGGACATTTGATCCTGCATGAGTATGTGAATATGACAGATACTGAAAGAGTAAGTGATAAGAGAGTTCCACAACTGAACTCCTCCAAGTACAACTTTAGTATACCAGGGTGGGTCAGTCTAGTAAAGACAAGCTCAAATGTACCATTGGACATTCTTAAAGCTTCCTGTCCCCCACTTGCCCCCAATAGCCATAAATTATAACTTCCAGTAGAGGGTGCTAATATGCGGAGGTTACGTCTCTCCTGGAGTTATAACGCAGAGTAAAATAGCTCTCGCTGGTTGAGCCTCCATGTCCCTAATCGCCTCAAAACATGTTTAAATCATGAAGTTGCTCACCTCATCGTCGAAACAGCTTTATATCTACCGATGAGCCCACTCGTTGGCATGTGTTAGTCCATATGTTTCTAATAAATTAATGTTTACTAAAACTTCTCTGAGACTCGCGTTTCCTCGTCGGAATGTTTCCGCATACAGAGCGCTTCAGAACTACAGAACGTTGGAATACTTCCGCATACAAAAACGTCATGTCCTAGTATGAGCAAATCGCAACGGCGATCAACGTCACGTGATATGTAGCCTCGCGTAGCCAGGCTTTTACTCATCTCGCGTGATATGTTCGGCCATTTTACCCAAGCAGTTCAAAAACAAGGAAAGCGATGAGACTCAAAGAAGTTTTAGTAAACATTAATTTATTAGAAACATATGGACTACTAACACATGCCAACGAGTGGGCTCATCGGTAGATATAAAGCTGTTTCGACGATGAGGTGAGCAACTTCATGATTTAAACATGTTTTGAGGCGATTAGGGACATGGAGGCTCAACCAGCGAGAGCTATTTTACTCTGCGTTATAACTCCAGGAGAGACGTAACCTCCGCATATTAGCACCCTCTACTGGAAGTTATAATTTATGGCTATGCCCCCAACATTCAGCCACAGCAGGGAAGGTTGGAACTCCTCGTCTATCTCCCCATCCTCAAGTTAAACTCAGACAGTCTCCCCAGAGATTTCAGATAACAGGCTTCCTATCTCTGACCTTATCTAATGGATGACAACAGGCATCTCCTGTAAAGCGCTTTGGATCAAAAGCGCTATATACATTTACCATTTACGATTTTTAACAACTTTCAACCTGGCATGATTGATTGATTGACTGAATGAATACTTTATTAGAAGTTCTCAGGTAAAGTACAGGACAGTACAGTTCAGATACAAGGTCTACTAAAAGTATTTAAACCATATGAAAGCACAATGACTTGTTTGCATTGGGGTCTTTCTGTACTGAATTCATAAGTCCTGATTGACATGTCCGGGCATGTCATTCTTTACAGGCGTGGGGAAAAAAATCTAAATGTTCAAAAATAGTGGAAATACCATAAAGCTTTGTGAGACACAGACATATTAATGATGAAGATTAAAATAGGGCTTAAGTGATCATCAGTTTCTGGACTAAATGGTTGATATCCCTCTCCCAAGACATTACACTCAGACTTTAATTGGCCACAAATAAATACTTACAGCATGTAATTGGTCTGCATGGCCTTGTATATGCAGCTGTTTAAAATGTAATTACATGCATATTAAATTGTTATGCATGTAATTGGATGATTTATTCTGGAAATCAACTCTCTACTATATTGTATCCTGTCTGGTGTCTATGTGCATGACATCCTTTCATGACAATTATGAATTCAAGAATCTCTCATGATTCATTATCTAATCTTTTTAGTTAAACATCATCACATTGAAGTCCTGAGATCATATTAGATATTATGATTCCAAGTTCCAACTGTGGCTTATTGTTGATGTTTTGGAACTCTAGCCTAACAAACATTCATTTTGAAAAAGATGGGAATGTTAAGAGACTTTGATCTGTTTAACCGTGCTCTTACTTGGCTTTTGGAGCTGTGGAGACTCCAGCGCCAGAGATTCAATGGACCGAACACGACTCTGCTGTGGTGGCTGCTTCCCGACGTGGACCTGCTGGTCAGACCGATAGCAGCCTCCTCCTCCTCCCTCTGGTCCAACGACGGGGATCCGCTCCAGACTCCTTCCACTTCTTTCGAACCCCGCGTTGAATTTGTACCGCGATGTTGGTGGTCCGCATGCTGGGAACCCACCGCGGTCGTCCTCGTGTCTGGCCCGACTCTGGAGCGAGGACGCGCGGCTCTGGTGCTGCTGCGGCGGCGGCTGTGTGTTGGTCACATTGCTCGGCCCCAAGGGCCGAACCTTGTTCTCAACTCGCGTACCGACGTTGCATGCTGAAAGTGGGGCAGGTTTTTGCAGATGCTGCTGCTGCTTGGAATGCGGCTGGCTCTGTTGTTGCGGGTGCACGGCGGCGTGGGTCTTGACAACGTGACGGTTCTCTGGGTTGAGCATCGAATATCGCAGCCCCGCAACAAACCGCTCAAAAGTCAGGCAGCCATGCGGCGGGGCGACCCGCCTCAAGCACTCCAACACCCCGCCGGGCAGGTCCTGCGTGCCCGCGCCCTGCCAGCGGCTCTCGATCTCCGAGATGTGGACATAGCCTCTTTGGCCATCATCTAAAATGTCAAAGAGGGTCCTCAAGCTGTGCAGGAATGCCTTCGGCAGTCCATCTGTTGAATACTCCGTCTCCTTTGGTTGCATTTTGACAGGTTTAAAACGATCTCCTCCCTTGCCTTGGTGGAAGTCTTCTTTTCTTGATCCAGTTCTACTATATATTGTCGATGACCCGTTGAATGTGCAGCCCTGACCGTCAGTCGCTATTAAAGCCATATGGAGTTATCAATAGTTTATAATTCGGGAAGAGTTTATACAACAGAAATGTCGCTCAAAGTTATTATAGCATACCGATCGATTGCCGAATTGTATAAACTATTGTTGGAAAAAACAAAGACTTGCTCTTTACAGGGAAATTGTTGAATGAAAATTCTGCCCTTTCTCGCCGAAACTCTCTCTTCTCTTCCAACCTAGTTCTACTAGCTCCGCAGGTCGATCGATGCATTCAATCTATTCTGTTCTTGCGGGCCCGCCCTTCAAGCGACAGCGATAGACTGGGATCAATTAAATTAACACGTTGCAGATCCGGTCGAGGACGGACACGGAAACGGTCCGTGTGTGTGCATGTATACGCGCGTGAATCACCAGATTCAGTAGGCGCGTTCTAGACCGGATCTGAGCTTTGAACAGTGAATAGGAACCAGGCTTTACACATGTCCCGAAGACAGCCTGGTGACGTGCCGTTACGTCAGCGCACATTCACACTCGCACTTTCAATCATTGGTCACGGTGAGCGGCTGCCGTGCGCCTATTGGCGGAGGCGTGTGTATGGCAGAGGTTTGAGTTGGGCTTTTGTTATTCTCAAATCTGAGACGTTGGTTATATTCACACTTCTGGATTCATATTCCAATCCACCCACACCCATGCATACTGCATAGTCCTTAAGTAGATGGGTAGGTAGGCCTATGTGTATTCTTATATGGGCAGGCATGTACTGTGCATGTGTGTGTGTGTATGTGAATGAGTGAGTAGAGTTGTATTTTAATAATTTATGCTGTTATATTATGTGTTGTTTTATCACTAATGTAATGTCTTGTAATGTAATGTTATGTTCTTATGGACTCTTGGAAGGTTAGCCCAATGGGCTAAAAGAGATCCAAATAAAATCAAATCAAATCACACCCATGAGAAAATATTGAAACAGTACCTTAAAACCGTATGAATTCACAGTTTTACACCTGAACTCTCTTTACCACCAATATGCCATAATGCCAGTGATCTGATCACTATGTCAACAATCAACGATCAAGGCCTGTCAAATATCTAGTTTTAAACACATATAACAGTGTTATGACACGCCTAAAGTGAGAGGCGTAAAGACTGCAAAAGTCTAGTCTGTTCTGTGTTCAAAACAAAGATGATATCTTTGTTTTGGTTATTTTCTTTATAATTTTCATTCTAAACAAAGAGGCAGTAGTAGTCTACTAGCATAGCCTACATGCTGGGCCCTATTTTCGTCCATGCTCTAAACCTCTTAAACTTCTTTGCCTTTTTTACTATTTTGAAAAACATTTTTAAATACTTAGCTGATCTACATCGACACGTTGTGAGCTTGTAGATCAGCTATTTGAACTATTTAAAAACGTTTTTCAAAATAGTAAAAGTTTAGTGGTTTAGGGTTTAGCATGGATGAAAATATAGGTCCTGATGTCTCATACAGTCACACAAATTCACAACAGACTAGCTGTCTGTAGTGTCTGAATCTGTCACTTACACACAGGCATGCAAATTCACAACACACACAAAACATGCGTGCACATGCACACACATGTACGCACACACACACACACATGCACACACACACACACACACACACACACACACAAACACACACACACACACACACACACACACACAAACAAACTATTCAATTGTTGTAGTCCTGTGAAACTTAGCGTGTGCGTGTGTGTGTGTGTGTGTGTGTGTGTGCGTGCCTCACATGCTCTTTCACAGGACCTCAGCGATTAAGTTTCACTGTTTCATGCTTTTAGTGTGTTCTTAAACCCACTACCTTCCTAGACGGCAATACAGTAATTTCTTCCTTTAAAATGGTTATTGTATCATATCATCTTCAAACGTGGCCTGTATTTCAACAGAGAGGAAGTGACAGCAATTATAATTATTTCAAAAAGAGCATTCTCAACTCTTCCTTGATCTCAATTGTTGCACCAATCAATCCTGCATCTGTGATTCAGTGTGTACCCACTGATGAGATTAGATTCACAATGTGCCAGAGGGCTGCATTGAATAGATTTGTTTCAGTGATTGATTGATTGAATACTTCATTAACAATTTGGAAAAAGTACTTAGGTAGCCCTGCATGAGGGCTTGTTTCCAATCTGGTATTTGGTATTCAATTCACCAAGACATTACGTATCAAGACATGCAATACTATACAAATCATCATATACTAGACAACACTCCATACGTCTGATGGAGTTAACATTGTTTTAGATAGGGAGTTATCAATAGTTATATAATATAGGAAGAGAGGTTTTGGTCATTCCACTGGGACTATTGTAAAGTGCATTGTTACATTATTATTATACATTAATAGTATTATCCAAACAAGTTTGACTGGAGAAGGTAAGGAGATACAGTAAGAGAAAGAGAATCAAATGCACTGTCCAGTGAAAGCGTGTCTCATTCTGATCACTGGGCTTATAGGGTCAAACACTCACGCTCCCACTCGTCTCCTCTCGTAGGCTACAGCTAGCTTTCATACACATACACTGTCTCACATACTGTACACACACATACACTGTCCTCCTTACTGTGCACATGCTGTAACACACGTACACACGTGAGAAAACATTCATGTTAGCTCCAGACTTATGCAGAGGCCAAATACTTCTGCTGAAAAATGGGCTCTTTTTGCGACCGTAGGTCGCACTTACTACAGAAAGCTGCTCGAGGTGTCCGTGCGTCCGTCAGTCAGTCCGTCACACCTCACACGTCACACTTTTGCCCTGCTCATATCTCGGCCACCGTTGGCCCGATCCATGCCAACATTTCCACACAAACTCCTTGCCTGCCAAACTACAACCTCCAAGGACCCCCAGAGTTCCAGGGACCCCCAGGTCCCTGGGGGACCCCCAGGTGTAAAAAAAATACCAAATGTGCAAAAGTTACCAAATGACCACCCCAACGGGGCTGCTCACGGGGAATTCCCGGGGACCACCCACTCCTGGTGCTCCAGAACGGATGCAAAAGTGGTGGCGCCCCCAGTGGAGGACCCCCTGCCACTGCAGCTCACATAAAATGCCGTAACTCGGGCTAGGAGCGTCCGGGAGAGCCGGGGCCGGTACCTAATCGTCCGCCAAGGCAACGCGGACACCCCACCCCTCATTTCTCACATGGCCCTCTTCTAGCGCCACCTACAGGCCGATTTTTAAAACACATTTTTGGCCACTGCTCCTACAGTTTTGGCCCTCAAATCACGGAAATCACTACACAGTATGTCTACACTCATGTCATCAACATGGATCCGGAAGTTTTTGGAAAAACACATTTTTGCCCTATTTGTGGAGATAAGTGACCTACGGTCGCCGATTAGGGAGTCTTACTGGTGGTTATTAGACCAATACATCCTCAGTCACTGGTACAGGCTATGCGCGCGCACGCACACACGCACATGCACACACACACACTTTCTCTCCCCTCCCTATCTCATGGCTCTCAGCTGTCTCTTTAATAAGATCACTGTGAATGTGATACAGGATTTGAGAGCTCATTTATATATGCCTCTTTTTTTTAGGCAAGGGGGCTTCAAAACCTTCAAGTCTTGTAGGCGTTTAATCAGAGCTGAATTGCTGTGGGAGGACAAGAGAAAACGAGAGCGGGGGTGGATTCTGGCAGCAGAAAGATAGAGGGGGAAAAACATTAAAGTCAATGTTCTTCATCATTCAGAATGCATTTTCTTCATTTGAAAGCATTCATCTACATTTTTCACTGTAGGTTTAAGTTAAATTATGTTTGAAGCTTCCTGCAGTCGTGGCTTTCCTTCACTGTGGGCCTATAAGGCTGGACTTTGGTCATTCTGTTTCCTCAATAATATCATACTTGAAAGAGACCATTGTTTCAATGGCCCCATTAGTGAAAGAGAAACGAGTTCAGCTATGCAAATTCAAGTCACAATGTGTTTAGACAAAACGTAACACTATCATAATCACTGTGCTTTAATTCATTAATTGAAAGGTGATTCCAACTGGGCTGCTGAACTCTACTACGATTCTAAACTTGTGATCTATAAAATGTATTTCTTATGGTTTTGTATAGCGGCAATAGACTGAGGAAGCATCAATTAACAGTAAATATTAAGTCCATACAGTATGTGCATTGTGACTTATCATGACAAACGGGCAGTAGGCTATTCATGAGATTAGTTATTAAAGCAGATGTGAGTTTTCATAATACATGATGTAAAAACTGTGCCTGTGGTGACTCTTCAACACAGACTCATTCCAGGAAGCCTCTGGGCACTCCTTTGCCATTGCATAAAAATGCCTGATTTAGGCTCCGTCGCACGGCAAAAATACCCGATCGACAAGCTCACAATGCACCATGGATGCAATGCGGTGTAAACTTGTAGACTGGCTGTTTTCGGTGCGCGACACTGTCATATGACTAAGTATAAATAAGGCTTTTACACTTCCAAAAGTAGTGGCAACCTGTTATCGATCTATATAAACATCTCTTAAATTTAAAATAATTTGTAAAATGTTTACTAATTCCAAACAGGATTAAAGCTTTGTAACATTTCTAAATAATACAGGGATTAATATGTTACCGATTGAGACAGGGTGTATTTATTCAAACATTCAGAGGAGAAGGGATGTGAATAATTGAATACTTGACTTTCAGCAAGAGTAATACAGGTCAGGGCATAGCAAAATGTTGGTGTGTAGTACAACATACCACACATTTTATTCTCTTGATTCATAACACAACTACAAAACATCCATGGTAGACGTTGTCAGTATATTAGTGCCCAGTTTGTATATACTATCTGTATTTATTTATTTAGGTTGCAATATTTATTTTGTGATTTTATATCACATGACAACATGCCATACATAATTGGGCTGTTTTTCCAATTAAGGTACAGTAAAATGAACAGCTCTACAAAGATCTGCTGATGAAGACAGAGCACTAGTGGAAAACCTCTCTGTGCCACCATGCCAACAAACACATCACAATTGAAATAATACATGATCATAAGATTAATGTTTCATTCCTCCTAAAATAACAGATTTGTGACTTCCAAGTTCCAAATATGACAATTGGTATGAAATGTGACTTTTCAATCTATGATTTTGACGTTTAAGGTCTGACAATAAACCTGTTTTTTGTGTCATTCCATTACATCACCATAAGGAGTCTTCTTAGGGCCTGTTTGTTCCTCCACCTTTGGCACTGAAAGATAGACAAAATAATAATAGATTATTAGAGGCAGCTAGAAAATATACATTTCATTAATTCCTTCTGACCTAAAATCTTTTTTTTTTTAATGCAATTAAGCATTTAGCAGACGCTCTTATCAAGAGCGACTTACAAGCACAAGATCGTATAATAAGCCAACTTAATACTTTCAACTAGTCATCTTAAATTTGGTCATGTCATTATAGGCAATTTCTTTCCAAAATAGTAGAGCTTCAAGGCGCCACAATGAAACATATTTTGAGTTTGTACTGTAGATAGGATATTTTCACTATTCATCATAGGGCTTAAGTGATTAAGAGGTATTGGCGGCACATCAACTGTGCATGATACAAAGGCCAAGTCTGAACAATGTGAAAAATGGATGATTACAAACATATGTGAATAATAGCACATGAGGCATGGACAAATTGGCCAAAAACTCACTTTTAGAAATTTAAGTTGACGATTACTTGTCACACAAATAATTGCGATTAACATTTTTGGCACTGAATATCGCAACATATGAATACAATATTAATTTCTGTCTGGTTTTTAATTTCTTTCTGTTTTTTCTTCATAATCACAAATTGCACAGGGTAGATACTAGGTATGACAAATAACTTGAATACACAAATAAATTACTGAGACATTTAATAATTGGATTCCATTAAAGAAATGTAAATTCTTTTTGCAAAAATGGCTGATCTACAAGGTTACAACACATCACGAATGTGTTGTAAGCTTGTAGATCAGTTATTTCCTCTTTTTTTTTACAATTCACCCTTTGTTAGCCTTCTGGTTGATCCCTGACTGACCAACCAGCAGGCTCTATCTGCCTTGTCCTGCCCTGGTTCCGCCTTTTTTATGTTGAAATTGCTAAAACATAATTTGTGGATAAATAAAAACATTTAAAAACATGCTGAGTCACTATATTGCCACTGAGCAGCTCCATTTTACTGAAACCAAGTTTGAAATTAGAATTGAACACACAGAATAACAATACGAAGCAACTGAATTAAATTGTAGTGGATGGAGTGTCCCACCGAGTGTCCTACCAAGACACAGCAACCAATGGGTGTGAAGAGGGGCGGGACAACGGTGGGACTTGACAAAGGGTGAATTATGATGATTAAGCAAAATAATTGCAATTATCTCAAATAACTGTGATTAGGCTAACTCACTTTCTGGTGCCGGTGGAGATCTGTCAGGGACTTTGCCTGTTTCTAGTAGAATCCAAAGATCTGTACACTTTTGTGTTTCCCAGCGTGTCACTGCATAGCTCCCAACTGATGAAGCCACTGACAACAGACGAGGGTAAGAAAAATGACAAATAAAGACACTGTGAGTGACATGTCTGTCTGGTCTGGTATACAGGATACTGTACAGCAGGGGTGGGCAACTTTGATGATGGAGAGGGCCACTATATTTCCACACTCACCCAAGAGGGCCACAATGCATATACATCGCAAAAATAGCCGATCTACAAGCTCAAACCGCGTCACACTGCGACACGTTTTGAGCTTGTAGATCTGCAATTTTTGGTATTTTTGAATTGGAATGCTGAAAACTAACTTTTATGTTTTATTTTTATTTTATTTAGTTATTTCAAATGCTTTCATAATGTTCTTCTTATGTTAACTTTATGAACTTAAATATAAATACATTGGACATAAAAAAAATACAATAACATTTTAATTCTAGTCATTAAGCTACTAATATACTGAAGTAATTAAAGCAGGTAATTTTTCCATGTTTGGAATTGTAACAGCTGAAATCAATAATATAACAGTACACCAATATCAACCTGTGGGCCGCATTAAGTGAAGGTGGGGGCCGCATGTGGCCCCCAGGCCGCCAGTTGCCCATGTATGCTGTACAGTACTGTATATGGAGTGAACTGGTGGTTACAGACTATTCACCAGCTTGATGGATATCATCTCACCAACTGATATAAGTAGGTTCCACTGAAAGGGATAAGGCAGCTTCATCTGCAGAACTCTTTGAATTGCAAATAAACCAGTGGCACCTAGAAGGAGAAAACGACAACACAACAGGATACATCTGACTATGTGCATCATCATTTTTAAAGGATCTCAATTGAAGCAAGCTAAAAGCTTTCTTGTGGTCTTAATTCTTTTAGTTGACCTTGTACCAGTGAACGGTATGGTCATGTACCTTTTCCTATATGCAAACCTCTAATAAAGTCTTCAATCATTCAATCATATTTTTTTATTTATGGAATTTCTTAGATTTGTTTGTTAGTTCATTTTTTTTTTATGTAGGAAAAGAAAATTGGATTTTTACTCAAGTCGTGACTCGTAAAAATTGGTCCGAACGACTATTTGGGAAACAGTGATCTATATAATAATTAATATAATGCAACATTAAAAAGCATTCTAACTGTAACTTATTACAATCAAGGTCTCTCAACAGATAACAGGAAAACAAACTCACCCAAAACAAAGGTCCCAGTCCCTTTCATGAAGGCATGGGACTGACAAGCAGCATATTGCCCTAAACCCTAAGAGGAGAATAATACAACATCAAATACATTATTGTTTTTTTGCACAATCACGATTTTTCAAAAATAGCAGATATACAAGCTCACAGCAGAGAACAGACAAAACATTCACACTTTCAACCAAGACAGGACAAAAGACAGAGGGAAACACGAGGGGGGGGGGGGGGGGGGGGGGGCGGGGGAAGAGTCTCTGCTCAGGCTAATTGTTAAGTTTGTTTGTGATCGTGAGCGTGCCGATGTAATCCAGCACGGGCTGCCACGTTTTGTGGAAGGATTCCAAGGAACCTCGGAGGGAGAATCTAAACAAGTTTGATACAGTATAGAATTTCGTGAATCCATCTGTTGTGTGATGGGTCAAATACATTATTGTATCCAGTGGTGGGAAAAGTACTCAAATGTAATATTAACACATCGGGTGCCCACGGTGATTCAAGGGTTACCCTCGCAGGGGCCCACCGTCTCCATGGCAACACGTCATTTACGTACCTTCACGTCGTAGAAAAAGTATCCGTAATACGTTGAGTAAATGTAATCCAAGTATCTACAGTTTATTTTCACGATGATCTTTTCTTTCAGTCAGGACAGCTTTTTACGTGACACACACGCCACAGCGTGTGTCACGGGCGGTAGAAAGGTTCGCGTTTTGAATATGGTGATTGAAAAAGGAGAGGAATCCGCCATGTTACGTACCTCTGCGTTACTGGGAAAATAGTATCCATGATCCGAGTAAATGTAATCCCAGGATATCCTGTTTCTTTTTACGATAATGTTTTCTTTCAGTCAGGACCACGTTTTACTAAACCTGGGCCACAGCGTTTGTGTCACGGTAGGTAGAAAGGACCGCGCATTGAACATGATGATTGAAAAATCTAGAATAGGAGAAGAATCCGCTATGTTACGTTTCTCCGCCGAGACTCCGCACGGGAAAATACTAGTACTCGTCATGATACGTACTCGGATACATAGAGGGACGATAGAGTAGGAACAGAAGCTTGTGAGTGGCTGGAGGGAGACGGCACATGCTGGTCACGTGTACCGCGCTGCATTTTGGGAAATGTAGTGTTTTTCCCATAATGGTTGGTGTTTGATCACCGTGGTAGATCCTTCATTGCGGTAGCAATGTACAGTAACTACAGTACAGTAAAACGCGTCAAACACGTCGTGGGCACTGCGGCTGGGCCTCCAGAGAAATCAAAGAGATTGGCGTGTAGACACCTCGTGGGCACCCGATGAGTTAATACTACAATATAAAAATACTGTGTAAGTAAAAGTCTGGAATTCAAAATGTAATTGAGTAAACGTGCAAAGGTAAACGTAGGCTACTCATTATGCAGAATGTCCGACTCCTATTTCAACTTTTCAAATGTATACAAATCTTGCATTGTGAGGTTGTAGATCGTCTGTTTCCAAATGGACAAGATGTATATTATGGTGTGTCATAAATAATTTAAATCTACAAAGTAAATTGTAACTAGCTGTCAAATAATTGTAGTGGAGTAAACGTAGCCTACAATATTTCTATCAGAGATGTATTGGAGTACATGTAAAAGCACAGAAATGGAAATACTCCAGTAAAGTGAAAGTACCTCAAAAGTGTAGCCTACTTACTCTATGTACAGTACTTGAGTAAATGGTAGCAGGAAAGGTCGACCTAAAACAAAGTCGACCTCATTCGCACGACCGCGCGTCAAGGCCACGGGTAGATGCAGTCATGCAGAATACACCAAAATCAAATCTTTGCGTCTGGGGTCCCTGGCACAAAATATTTTGCGATGGGGGTCCGTGGCCAAATACATATCATTCTGGGTGTCCTTGACATGACAATGTTTGAGAATATAGCAACATACGGGTTTTTTCCCCCAGAAAACTGTAGAATGTGCCCATCAGTGGTTAAGGACCCCCAAAATGTGTTTTTGGCCGCAGACCCCAATCTCAAAATATTTTGTTCCACGGATGGACCCCTAGCCGCAAATTGCAAGTAACACTAGATTTCTTTATAATCGGATGAATCTAGGGTTGCAATACCTCCCATAGGTAGCCAATGCATCAAAACGTTATTTTGCTATCTGATTGTATTAAACGACGTCAAACTCACCAATATTGGGGCTGTATGGACAGCTTGGAATTTACTCTTTCTATCTGCAAAGTGTTTGTTTCCAAATAATCCACCGTAAACATGTTATGATTTATTTTCGGTCAAGAAATCCGAGCAGACATGGTTTATTTTCTAAGTGTTGAACTTCAGAAGCATTCGTCTTCTATAACACAGCGTCCTGCTGCCTCCTGCATTACTTAGAACGATGTGGTCACAGGATCACTGAGCAATTTTCCACAAGCGCTTCCAAACTCCAGGACTTAGAAAAAATAATCACCTCAACCAAATTTCTTGATAGAAACTGGCTCATAACATGTCTATGGTGGATCTTTCTAAA
Organism: Nannobrachium achirus; assembly: GCF_963921795.1. Classification (NCBI taxonomy): domain Eukaryota; kingdom Metazoa; phylum Chordata; class Actinopteri; order Myctophiformes; family Myctophidae; genus Nannobrachium; species Nannobrachium achirus. Next base: position 16,080,692 of record NC_137822.1, read on the forward strand.
ACAAACACTTTGCAGATAGAAAGAGTACATTCCAAGCTGTCCATACAGCCCCAATATTGGTGAGTTTGACAATCAGATAGCAAATGCATTGGCTGCCTATGGGAGGTATTGCAAACCCCTAGGGCTAGGCTATCGCAAAATATTTTGTTCTAGGGACCCCCAGAAGCAAAGATTAGATTTCGGTCTATTCTGCATCTAGCTTAAGCCTTAAAGGCCACAGACTCGTTGGGAAACGAGTTTGGGTCGAGTTTGTTTTAGGTCGACCTTTCCTGTATTCGAGTAAATGTACTTAGTTACTTTACACCAGTAGTTCTCAACCTTTTCAGGCCGAGACCCCCAAAATAATCATATTTCAACTGGGAACCCCCACCCTGACAAACTAAATCTAATGCCAACTCTAGCACTTGGAATTGTAGGATTTGGCATTACATTTAGTTTGACTCGATCTGTTCCATTGTGAAAATAGCAGATCTACATGCGACACACAGTGTCAAGGCATTTGAGAGCATGTAGATCTGCTATTTTCACAATTTGAAAATGTTACCATTTTGCCAATGTTTAACCAGAGGTACTAAAAATATCTTAAAGGACACTTTAGAAATGTGCAGATAGCATACACAGACACAGTATACACTTATATACTTCATCATGTTGTTTTGTTAACTGTTAAGCTAAACATCTGGGGTCCCCACAACATAATTTGGGGACCACCCATGGGGTCTCGACCCACAGGTTGAGAACCACTGCTTTACACCACTGATTGTATCTGCCATCAACCTTGGAAGCATCACAGCTAGTACAGGATGAACAATGAATGAATGTTACCCACAGGATGTTTTGCTGCCAGGGCATCGTCTACTTTCGTGAGCCCGATGTTGACCATGCTGTTGTCTGTGAAGATGAAATACTTGACGCACTAAGTTGGAATATCGATCACAAGAGGATATTCTGCCTCCACTTGCTCTTATTTATCATTATTATCCAGCTGTTATCTAACTTGCCACACTGACTTCCGTGTTGCTGCAATTTGAGACAACAAGACTTGTTTTTCTCGACACACATCGCCGCCATGTGGAGTGGAGGTGATGCTGCAAATGTCTACCAACAAGTCTGATGAAAGCTCAAAGCTCTGTCTGAAAGCTGTTATTGTCTCCACCAGCCGAAGGCATGGGGGAGAATATGTTTTCCCCTCCGTCTGTCCGTGTGTCCGTCCGTCCGTCCGTCCGTCCGTGCGTGCGTGTGTCCTCGCAGTTTGTGTGCAGCTAATCTCAGTCGCCGTTGGCCCGGTCGCTGCCAAAGTGAGCACACACATTCCCTGGATGCCAATCTAGAACCTCTGCCTTAAATATTTCAAATGGGCTTTTTCTAGCGCCACCTAGTGGCCGATGTTCGCAAGACACATTTCTGTGCACTACTCTTACAGATTTTGTCCAAAAATCCTACAAATCGGTAGGCAGTATCTCGACAGTCATGTGATCGACACGGATTTGTCCGATTTTTCATATTCCATCCTGATTGGCTAAGATTGGCTTCCAAAGTTTGTAGGATTGAGCCATTTGGAACAAAATGCCTCAAATCCCAAACGCAAAGTGCAATTATCATGAAATCGCGCACACACGTTCCCACTAGGTCGAAGAAGAAATGCCACTTCAAATTTTTGAAATCAGCCTCATGGTGGCGCTATAACAGGCCGATTTGTGGTTTTACCTATAACTCCATCGATCAGTTTCAAACTTTGTAAGCGCATTCCCTAGAGGCCAAGGAAAAACCCTTTCCCTGCATTTTTCACATCAGCCTTTTATAGCGCCACCAGGAGGCTGACTTATGCAAAACACAATTTTTCCTATTATTCCTTGAGATTTTATCCAAAAATCATGCAAATCGGTACACAGTATCTCTATAGTCATGTGATCAAGTCCGATCCGTCTGATATTTCATATTCCATCCTAATTGGCTAATATTGGCTTCCAAAGTTTGCAGGATTGCTCCATTTTTGAACAAAATGCCTCAAATCATCAACGCAGCTTGCAATTACCGTGAAATTTGCCACACATATTCCCACTATGTCAAGGAAAAAATGCTACCATTTTCACATTAGACTGTTATAGCGCCACCAGCAGGTAGACTTTAGCAAAATACATTTTTGGAACACAATGCTTCAAATCATGCATGCAGCGTCCGATTGCCATGAAAGGTCTAAGGTGAAGAACATATGCCACCCTTTTTACATTGGCCTATTATACAGTAGCACCACCAGGACGCAAGGCCTGGTGGAGACCTGTGCTCGGAAGAGCACTGCTTCTAGTCTTAATATGTCCTGGCTGTAGCAGTGGTGTAAAGTAGCCTAAGTAGGCTACATTTACTCAAGTACAATTATTTACCACTTTACTGGAGTACTTTACTTCTACTCCACTACATCTCAGAGGACGATATTGTACTTTTTACTCCACCCCCCTATACTATTCTATAACTTTAGTTATCAGTTAGTTAGTTACTTTGTAGATGGATTATTGTTACAGAACACACTAACAGTCCTGTAGTGTGCCATTTGAAAATAGCAGCTCAAAATGTCTATACGTATTGTGAGCTTGTAGATCGGCTATTTTCAAAAGTTTTTTTTAATGCACATCTCACTCATCTTAGTGAGTACTTTTACTTTTGGTACTTAAAGTACATTTTCATACCAATACTTTTGTATACTCAAGTAAATTTTGAATTCTGGACTTTAACTTGAAACGGTATTTCTGTTGGAAAAGTTTGGTTAATATTATTATAAAGTATTGTGTGTGTACCATTTTTTGTATAACGGTCAAACATCATGATCCTTTAATTATGTTTCATTGCCACTCTGTGTTCCAAAACAAACCCTGTGATTCTAACATTGTTATTAAAACAACTCTTCTACCTTGATATTTCACTGGTAAACCATCTTTAAGTAAACAATCTTTATCCTTATGGGGTGACGGCAGGAGCCGTCAACAACCAGATTACACCATCAGTCAACAACTCCACTGATGAAGGCCATATCAGCCTGTGACATGACCACTCTACACGATGACATCATTAAGATATGACCCATCCTATTGTCTTGATCATATAAAACTCCATGTCAACTGTCTATTTAAAGCAATATGACTCTCCTCTTTATTTGACTGGACTGTTGTTTTTCTCTGTGGGTGGAAGCTGAGTCCTCTGCAAATTGATTACTTTCTAAAGGAATTAATATACCTATCAATTTCTACATAGCAGTATTGATACTTTGAATTCTGGACTCTTGTAGTATTAGTGGTATACATTTGGTAAAAAAAAATGTAATACTTTCCCCACCACAGCCGGTTAGTTGAATTGTAACTTGGCTAGTTTAGGAAACATTTCTGCTCTCTACTTAAACATTGACATCTTTCACTCAGGAATGTAGGGTGTGAGGGAAGTTGCACATAGCCCCTCAAAATTAAAGGCTCCATTCTATTTTTTATTTTTGCGTTATTAATTAAATAATTTAATTTGGTTAACATTTGTTATAAGGTCCTCTTTGAGCTAGTGGAGAAACCTGCTTAGATTCTATGTTCCCTCAGTGTATAGGGTTAGATATAGGGTTTGGTTTAGCATTAGTTTTTAGGGAACATAGGGCTAAAGGGCCAGGCCCATTCCCACTGGGCCAGATAGCAGATAAAAAAAATCTCTTTCTCCAGATATTTTTCCATTCAAAGTGGATGGTAGATACAGATAAAAATATATATATCTACCACAGATATTTGCCACAGATACTTTTATCTGTGGCAAATATTTTTTTTATCTGTATCTACCATCCACTTTGAAAAATATCTGGAGAAAGAGATTTTTTTATCTGTTATCTGGCCCAGTGGGAATGGGCCTTTAGGGAACATTATGCTCCCATTCATTTCAGGTGTTAAACTGGAACAGATAGACCAAAGGAGGACAATAATTATTATAAAAGTGAATGTAGCATAGGCCTAATAATTGAACAATATTCTGAGCTTTTGCTGTGAGGTGATGGTTTTGTGTGTGTTTACTGTTTTTGGTTACAGCAGTCTGATGACGAATTAAAAAGACAGTTCCAAAACCTGTTTCTCAACTAATGCACTTTAACACAATCTACTCTCAAAACTGATTGGCAACAGCATACTGGGATGTCTATATTGCACCCATAGACTGGCCTTGTTAAAACTGACATAACAACTAAAAACTCTAAAGGTCATGTTGCTATTTGTAATGATCATGAAAATAAGTAATTTAATCCAATACTCCAAACAAATAAAACCCCATGAGTTTAAACAAACAGTTCAAATACATTTAGACTTGTGAGAGAGACACTAAGCTGAATATGTTCAAATGTTCCACACCAAAAGCAGTATGAACACAAGCAATGAAGCCAATAATAAATGAACACATGAAAACTCCTGCTGACAGATGTCTCAGTGAACATGAGAAGAGAGCAGCCCCTTGATCGCTGAGACATTCCTATTGACTGATCACACCATAAGAGCTCTATCGAGGGTTGGGTGGTGGGTGGTACTCTGATGGGGCAGGCTGCTGGTCGCAGGGGTATGGGTATCTGATAGGGAGACAGATGGAAAGAATGCAACAATCACTGACACAACCACAACCACACACGCACGCACGCACGCACACACACACACACACACACACACACACACACACACACACACACACACACGCGCGCGCGCGCAAACGCATGCACGCACCCACATTGAAACACACAGAAATAAAACATTTGCAAAAGATGCTTCAAGTCACACAAAGATGCCAAAGAACAATTTATAATAAAAATATTCCAATAGAAACTTCTCACATCTGACTTAATTTCTATCTCTTCCCATTCATGGAACAATAGGACATCTGCTTTAATCTAAACTAGTCGTGTGCCCGGGGTGTGCGATGAGGGATAGAATGTAGGAGTCTCAGAAGTAATGTTGGGTGTCCAGTTGTGCAATACCCATTGTATCCTTCTGTCTGGCTGGGACTCTTTTATGCCCATATATGGTGTTCCGTGTCCAGGCCAGTCTGTGATGTCATCTCCAGATTTGGGCACTGTAGTGATGTCAGTTGGGCTTTGTACCATGGTAGCGACAGTGTTAAGTATCAGAGATGGCAGCATTTCGGATGAATGGAGAGCACCCCCCTTTGCTTCGAGTTCAAAATAGATATATGGCTGTGTGTCACTGGTCCATCATAACATTTTCCACAGGTATTCTGTTAGGTGTCTGATGCAGCTAATAATGTAAAAAATACCATAACAAGTCTTTTATTTTTTGGGTTAAAATATAAAAAGTAAATATAGCTGCAAGCAGCGATAAAGTGTCCAAGGCATAAAAAGCAGGAAAGCAAAAAGGCATCAAGGGAAAGAAAAGAAGAATATCAAAGAAAAACTAGAAGCAGTGTTCTTCCGAACAGGACTCCGGCAGGTCAGGTAGGTTTTTTTTGGCCTAGCGGTGACTCTATAATAGGCCAAAGTGAAAAGGGTGCCACGTGTTCTTGGGCCTTTCACGGCAATCGGACGCTGCATGCGGGATTTGAAGCATTTTGTTCCAAAAATGTGTTTTGCAAAAATTGACCCGCTGGTGGCGCTATAACAGGCCAATGTGAGAAGGGTGGCATCTGTTCCTTGGCCTAGTGGGAATGTGTTTGCAAAATCTCACACACATAGCAGGCTGCGTTTGAGACATTTTGTTAAAAAAGGAGCAATCCTGCAAACCTTGGAATTCAATGTTAGCCAATTAGATAGAATATGATATCTGACAAATCCGTCATGATTACATCACTGTAGAGATACTGTGTACTGATTTGTGTGATTTTCGGATAAAATCTGAAGGAGTAATATCGAAGAATGTGTTTTACATACTGTAAGTTGGCCTTCTGGTGGCGCTATAAATGGCAGATGTGAAAAATGCAGGGCACAGGTTTTTCCTTGGCCTCTGGGAAGTGTGCATACAAAGTTTTAAACTAATCGGTGGTTATAGGTAAAAGCACAAATTGGCCTCTACACAACATGTATGCAAAAGACTGTATGCCTATATAGAATCTTTGGTATGACACGACCGGGGTTTGAACCTGGATCTCCCAGTCTCAGGGCAGACACTCAAACCACTAGGCCACTGAGCTGGTACATGATGTCGTTGCAATCCTTGGAAATCACAACATAGGTGTAGACATGACAGTTTGTATTATAATGCTTGTTTCAGGATTTATGATGCAAAATACATTATTTAGTAATGGCGGATATTAAAATACGCATCAAGGGGGGTTGGGGGACATTTTTAGGAAGGCTCCATATCAGACATTGTTCAAGGAACCAAACTGTGAAGTGTACCAAATATCATGGTTTTACGCTTATATAAACCCCAGGCGGGATTCGATCCAACGACCTTCTGCATGAAAGGCATATGCCCTGACCACTACACTAGGCAGCCACAGAATCTGTTAGCCATGTTTGTTTAAAAAAAAAGTTCTATGTAGGCTGAGTGCCTTGATTTTATTGATTTCTTTTTTATATTTTGGAGGCTTGGGGTGAAATCAATCTGAGTAAATGTAATCTGAGTATTTCTGACATTTTCGAGTGATCATATTTTCTTTTACTCAAAACGGCCGGTAGAGAAGGGCTCATTTTAAACATGAACGTGATCTGGAGTTAGATCAGACGTGTCAACATTAAAGAGTTTGACATACGCACATGCCATGGGCATCCAGGATGTTAACATCAACTCTACCCAACGTGGGGTTCGAACTCACAACCATCCGAATATCAGGCACAGGCACTGACCACTACACTACGGCAGTCACACATAATGGACCTGTCATTTAAAAAAAAAAGATAAGAAAAAAAAAAGTTTCATGTAATGTACTTGACGCCTTCTTTCAAAATTATATAGCGCCCCCCTTTGGCCAATTGGGGTAAGATTGGTTTCAGTGATATTTGGACTAACCCTCTATAGTAGTTCATCATGAAATTTTACTTTGCATGTATGTTTTAGAGGCAGAAGAATAATTTGCATAAGACTTGCAATGTTGTTATATAGCGCCCCCCTTTGGCCAATTGGGGTAAGATTGGTTTCAGTGATATTTGGACTAACCCTCTATAGTAGTTCATCATGAAATTTTACTTTGCATGTATGTTTTAGAGGCAGAAGAATAATTTGCATAAGACTTGCAATGTTGATTGAATTATTAAAAAAGCATGTTTCAATAAAAAAAAAACGATCTGACAGATCTTTAGATATTGGTCCAAAGTTCATGTAAAAAAAGTTCCGTGCACGTGACGCGAAAGTTCCGGAATAAAATCGGGTTTAAGTGTTTTACAAACTGCTCAAAATTGCGGAAAATCTAAGGGCGGAGCTTACTTAACAAAGACACGGATGTCTTCCGCTTGAGTCAAGGCACGCGTGTAAGCAAGTTGCATGTCTTCAAACGAAACGAGGCATGACTTATGCCCCTTTAAAGTTTGAGTTTTCAAACGCTTCGTATAGCGCCCCCCTTTGGCCAATTGGAGTAAGATTGCTTTCAGTGATATTTGGACTAACCCTCTACATATTTGCCAAATGCTATGAATGTGTCACTTTGCATGTATGATTTAGAGGCAGAAGAATAATTTGCATAAAACTGCAACATTGAGTGAATTATTAAAAAATTATGTTTCGCTTTAAAGAAAATCCGGCCGCTGTGCGATGACCGTGTTGGTCCAAAGTTCATGTAAAAAAAGTTTCGCGCACGTTACGCGAAAATCCCAGGAGGAGATAGATTTTGACTGTTTTTCATATAATTCAAAATTGTGGGAGAGGTAAAGGTCAGAGGTCAAAAGTCAGAGCGTAAAAGTTGTTCGGCATGAGGAGACGCATACGTGTATACAGGTTTCATTGCTGTACCTGAAACAGGGCATGAGCTACACCAGTTCAAAGTTTGCACTTTCGAAGGCTTCCTACAGCGCCACCCTTTGGCCGATTGTTGCGAGCTTCGCGTTTTAGCCGTTTGGCATAGTCCTCTGCCATACTGCCATGAACGTGTCACTTTGCATGTATGATTTAGAGGCAGAAGAATAATTTGCATGAAACTGCATTATACGGTTAATTATTAAAAAATAATGTTTCGCTTTAAAGAAAATCCGGCCGCTGTGCGATGACCGTGTTGGTCCAAAGTTCATGTAAAAAAAGTTTTGCGCACGTTACGCGAAAATCCCAGGAGGAGATAGATTTTGACTGTTTTTCATATAATTCAAAATTGTGGGAGAGGTAAAGGTCAGAGGTCAAAAGTCAGAGCGTAAAAGTTGTTCGGCATGAGGAGACGCATAAGTGTATACAGGTTTCATTGCTGTACCTGAAACAGGGCATGAGCTACACCAGTTCAAAGTTTGCACTTTCGAAGGCTTCCTACAGCGCCACCCTTTGGCCGATTGTTGCGAGCTTCGCGTTTTAGCCGTTTGGCATAGTCCTCTGCCATACTGCCGAGTTTCGTAAAAAGCGACTGCACGGTCTAGCCGCTAGAGCAAAAGTGGCGGAAGAATAATAATAATAATAGTAAATATAGCTGCAAGCAGCGATAAAGTGGCCAAGGCAGAAAAAGCAGGAAAGCAAAAAAGCATCAAGGGAAAGCAAAGAACAAATCAAAGAAAAACTGGAAGCAGTGTTCTTCCGAACAGGACTCCGGCAGGTCAGGTAGGTTTTTGTTTGGCCTAGCGGTGACTCTATAATAGGCCAAAGTGAAAAGGGTGCCACGTGTTCTTGGGCCTTTCACGGCAATCGGACGCTGCATGCGGGATTTGAAGCATTTTGTTCCAAAAATGTGTTTGGCAAAAATTGACCCGCTGGTGGCGCTATAACAGGCCAATGTGAGAAGGGTGGCATCTGTTCCTTGGCCTAGTGGGAATGTGTGTGCAAAATCTCACACACATAGCAGGCTGCGTTTGAGACATTTTGTTCAAAAAGGAGCAATCCTGCAAACCTTGGAATTCAATGTTAGCCAATTAGATAGAATATTATATCTGACAAATCCGTCATGATTACATCACTGTAGAGATACTGTGTACTGATTTGTGTGATTTTCGGATAAAATCTGAAGGAGTAAAATCGAAGAATGTGTTTTACATACTGTAAGTTGGCCTTCTGGTGGCGCTATAAATGGCAGATGTGAAAAATGCAGGGCACAGGTTTTTCCTTGGCCTCTGGGAAGTGTGCATACAAAGTTTTAAACTAATCGGTGGTTATAGGTCAAAGCACAAATTGGCCTCTACACAACATGTATGCAAAAGACTGTAGGCCTATATGCAACAGACATAAAAAACTGTTACACCTGGACAGTTTGATTATGTACTGTACATATTTTCAGTTTCAAATTCCTGGGTGTTCACATAACAAACTCACTCACATGGTCTCAAAACAGTGAAGGTATCCTTATGAAAGCACAGCAGCGATTGTACTTTCTGAGGCGCCTCAGGAGATTTGGCCTGAGCACCAAGGCTCTTGTTAATTTCTATCGCTGTACCATAGAAAGTGTTTTGACAGGATGCATCACAGTGTGGTTTGGTAACGTGACTGTTCAAGACAGTACACAGTTACAGAGAATTGTGAAGAGAGCTGCCAAAATCATTGGCACAGAATTACCACAGCTACACACAATCTATAACACACGCTGTAAGAAAAAGACAGAGAACATCTTAAAGGACAGCTGTCATCCCGCCCATTCCCTGTTCTATCTCCTCCCATCCAAAAAACGTTACCAGAGCATCAAATCTCACACCACCCGTTTCAGTAATAGTTTTTATGCTCAAGCAATCAGGTTGCTTAACGAAGAGATGGAAGCGAGACGTAGGTAGTCATGTGCAATATACGCAGTTTTTATACTGTACACTGTATGGTTGTTTTGTTGTTTTTGGGTTGTCCTGGGTGACCTGTTGTTGTCTTGTTTTTTTGTGTGTAATAAGGCTGAGAGTGCTCCTGGCACAAGCATTTCATTGTATGTCTATACCTGTATGGATATGCATTTGACTAATAAACCTGAACCTGAACCTAGTAAGCCTTGCTGAGCTATGAAGATCATATGAATCGGCACGGCTATGAATCTCATAGGGCAGGAGCCTATCTCCTGTTTCTGTAGCGTAAGGCAACTTGATGTACAAGTACACCCCCTGGACATGACGCTAGCATGTCACAGGTAGTTTCCCCCATTCCAACCCCTGATTCTGAGTTTCAAGCAGGGAGGCACTGGGTAACATTTTTTAGAATCTTTGGTATGACGCGACCGGGGCTTGAACCTGGATCTCCCAGTCTCAGGGCAGACACTCAAACCACTAGGCCACTGAGCTGGTACATGATATCGTTGCAATCCTTGGAAATCACAACATAGGTGTAGACATGACAGTTTGTATTATAATGCTTGTTTCAGGATTTATGATGCAAAATACATTATTTATTAATGGCGGATATTAAAATACACATCAAGGGGGGTTGGGGGACATTTTTAGGAAGGCTCCATATCAGACATTGTTCAAGGAACCAAACTGTGAAGTGTACCAAATATCATGGTTTTACGCTTATATAAACCCCAGGCGGGATTCGATCCAACGACCTTCTGCATGAAAGGCATATGCCCTGACCAATACACTATGCAGCCACAGAATCTGTTTGCCATGTTTGTTTAAAAAAAAAGTTCTATGTAGGCTGAGTGCCTTGATTTTATTGATTTCTTTTTTATATTTTGGAGGCTTGGGGTGAAATCAATCTGAGTAAATGTAATCTATTGTATGTATTTCTGACATTTTCGAGTGATCATATTTTCTTTTACTCAGAACAGAAAAAAAACGGCTGGTAGAGAAGGGCTCATTTTAAACATGAACGTGATCTGGAGTTAGATCAGACGTGTCAACATTAAAGAGTTTGACATACGCACATGCCATGGGCATCCAGGATGTTAACATCAACTCAACCCGACGTGGGGTTAGAGCTCACAACCATCCGTATATCAGGCACAGGTACTGACCACTACACTACGGTAGTCACGCATAAAGGACCTGTCATTTAAAAAAAAAGAAAAAAAAAGAAAAAGTTTCATGCATACAAAGTTTTACACTAATCGGTGGTTATAGGTAAAAGCACAAATTGGCCTCTACACAACATGTATGCAAAAGACTGTAGGCCTATATGCAACAGACATAAAAAAAAAAAAAACTGTGATACTATGCACCTGGACAGTTTGATGATGTACATAGTAAGCCTTGCTGAGCTATGAAGACCATATGAATCGGCCAGGCTATGAATCGCCGTTTCTGTAGCGCAAGGTAACTTGTTGTACAAGTACACCCCCTGGACATGACACTAGTATGTCGCAGGGAGTTACCCCCAATCCAACCCTAGATGTTGAGTTTCAAGCAGGGAGGAACTGGGTCCCATTTTTTAGAATCTTTGGTATGACGCAACCCGGGTTTGAACCCAGATCTCCCAGTCTCAGGGCAGACACTCAAACCACTAGACCACTGAGCTGGTACATGGTATCATTGCAATCCTTGGAAATCACAACATAGGTGTAGACATGACAGTTTGTATTATAATGCTTGTTTCAGGTTTCAGGATTTATGTCATGGTTTTATGCTTATACAAGCCCCAGGTGGGATTCGATCCAACGAGCTTCTGCATGTAAGGCATGTGCCCTGACCACTACACTAGGCAGCCACAGGATGTGTTAACCATGTTTGTTTAAAAAAAAAAGTTCTATGTAGGCTGAGTGCCTTGATTTTATTGATTTCTTTTTTATATTTTGGAGGCTTGGGATGAAATCAATCTGAGTAAATGTAATCTGAGTATTTCTGACATTTTCAAGTGATCATATTTTCTTTTACTCAAAACAGCCGGTAGCTCATTTTAAACATGAACGTTAGATCAGACGTGTCAACATTAAAGAGTTTCACATATGCACATGCCATGGGCATCCAGGATGTTAACATCAACTCTACCCAACGTGGGGTTCGAACTCACAACCATCCGAATATCAGGCACAGGCACTGACCACTACACTACGGCAGTCACACATAATGGACCTGTCATTTAAAAAAAAAAAAAAGAAAAAAGAAAAAGTTTCATGTAATTAACTTGACGCCTTCTTTCAAAATGATATAGCGCCCCCCTTTGGCCAATTGGGGTAAGATTGGTTTCAGTGATATTTGGACTAACCCTCTATAGTAGTTCATCATGAAATTTTACTTTGCATGTATGTTTTAGAGGCAGAAGAATAATTTGCATAAGACTTGCAATGTTGATTGAATTATTAAAAAAGCATGTTTCAATAAAAATAAAAAATAAACGATCTGACAGATCTTTAGATATTGGTCCAAAGTTCATGTAAAAAAAGTTCCGTGCACGTGACGCGAAAGTTCCGGAATAAAAGCGGGTTTAAGTGTTTTACAAACTGCTCAAAATGTCGGAAAATCTAAGGGCGGAGCTTACTTAACAAAGACACAGATGTCTTCCGCTTGAGTCAAGGCACGCGTGTAAGCAAGTTGCATGTCTTCAAACGAAACGAGGCATGACTTATGCCCCTTTAAAGTTTGAGTTTTCAAACGCTTCGTATAGCGCCCCCCTTTGGCCAATTGGAGTAAGATTGCTTTCAGTGATATTTGGACTAACCCTCTACATATTTGCCAAATGCCATGAACGTGTCACTTTGCATGTATGATTTAGAGGCAGAAGAATAATTTGCATAAAACTGCAACATTGAGTGAATTATTAAAAAATAATGTTTCGCTTTAAAGAAAATCCGGCCGCTGTGCGATGACCGTGTTGGTCGAAAGTTCATGTAAAAAAAAGTTTCGCGCACGTTACGCGAAAATCCCAGGAGGAGATAGATTTTTACTGTTTTTCATATAATTTAAAATTGTGGGAGAGGTAAAGGTCAGAGGTCAAAAGTCAGAGCGTAATAGTTGTTCGGCATGAGGAGACGCATAAGTGTATACAGGTTTCATTGCTGTACCTGAAACAGGGCATGAGCTACACCAGTTCAAAGTTTGCACTTTCGAAGGCTTCCTACAGCGCCACCCTTTGGCCGATTGTTGCGAGCTTCGCGTTTTAGCCGTTTGGCATAGTCCTCTGCCATACTGCCATGAACGTGTCACTTTGCATGTATGATTTAGAGGCAGAAGAATAATTTGCATGAAACTGCATTATACGGGTAATTATTAAAAAATAATGTTTCGCTTTAAAGAAAATCCGGCCGCTGTGCGATGACCGTGTTGGTCCAAAGTTCATGTAAAAAAAGTTTCGCGCACGTTACGCGAAAATCCCAGGAGGAGATAGATTTTGACTGTTTTTCATATAATTCAAAATTGTGGGAGAGGTAAAGGTCAGAGGTCAAAAGTCAGAGCGTAAAAGTTGTTCGGCATGAGGAGACGCATAAGTGTATACAGGTTTCATTGCTTTACCTGAAACAGGGCATGAGCTACACCAGTTCAAAGTTTGCACTTTCGAAGGCTTCCTACAGCGCCACCCTTTGGCCGATTGTTGCGAGCTTCGCGTTTTAGCCGTTTGGCATAGTCCTCTGCCATACTGCCGAGTTTCGTAAAAAGCGACTGCACGGTCTAGCCGCTAGAGAAAAAGTGGCGGAAGAATAATAATAAATATAGCTGCAAGCAGCGATAAAGTGGCCAAGGCAGAAAAAGCAGGAAAGCAAAAAAGCATCAAGGGAAAGCAAAGAAGACATCAAAGAGAAACTAGAAGCAGTGTTCTTCCGAACAGGTCAGGTGTTTTTTTTGGCCCACTGGTGACTCTATAACAGGCCAATGTGAGAAGGGTGGCATCTGTTCCTTGGCCTAGTGGGAACGTTTGTGCAAAATCTCACACACATAGCAGGCTGCGTTTGAGACAATTTGTTCAAAAAGGAGCAATCCTGCAAACCTTGGAATTCAATTTTAGCCAATTAGATAGAATATGATATCGGACAAATCCGTCATGATCACATCACTGTAGAGATACTGTGTACTGATTTGTGTGATTTTCTGTCTATAGCTGCAGAGCGAGATGAACAAATCTCAGTGAGTTGCAAGGGCCCCATAGCCTAGTGCAGTGTTTGTTATTTTTGCCTTTTTCTTGAGTTTTGCCTTTTGTTCCCGTTCCCGAGTTCTCTATTTTTAGATTTTTGGCAAAGTTTATTTTTGCCATTTTTGAATTTTGGGTTTCACTGTACAACTGCATGGTGGGGGCTGGATAAATAAAAATCTTAACGAGACACAAATTGCTTATTATAAGCAGACATGGCAACCCAGGTACATTCAGAGCCCAGAACGCCAACTACTGACACTTTAATGCAAGGACAACAGGAAATCAAATGTTTTTCAGGACAGCTTTTTCAGCTCCCACCTCTTTCAGGATATGAACAGGATAACAGGGGCGGTGCCAGGAATAACATGAATATATAGAGATAAATAGTAATACTGAATAAAAGTACAAAGGTATTGGCATCAACTTGAATTTTTTTGAAAATAGCAGATCTACAAGCTCACAATGCAATGCAACGCATGAGCATTTACTGGAGTAGCCTAGAAGTAAGAGTATACAAGTGAAGTATAAAATACCTCAAAATTATACTAAGGATAGTATTTGAGTAAATGTACTCAGTTACTTTAACACCACTGGCATTGTAGACCCAGATGCTTGTGAAACATGATAAAGAAATAGTCATGCAATAGTATGAATTTCAGTTTATTTACACAAAGGATTTGCAATTGCAAAATATTGTAGCAGCATTATTTTCTGTAAGTGGCTAGCAGAGTCAGACTTAACTAAACTTAAATTGTTTTTATTGAAAAACGTTGAGGGGAAGGCGGCTGGGGGTCAAAACTTGGAACTTTAGGGGCTCACATGGGGCTGCTGTCCTGTGGGCAGAGCAGACTATGGATTCCAATTGGGGGGTGTTGGAACCCAGCCAGCCTAGGTGGGGGAGGGAGAGAGAAATGAGGTGAGCTTCAGAATAATTACAGTTGAGCCACAAGGTAGAGAAGAGGTGTTCAATCTGCCCGTTCCACACAGTTCAGAATAATGAACCCACTTACACTGCCTTTCTTTGGCTTCAATGAAGCAATCTGGGAGCTGGTACTGATTGTCAGCTGATTGTCAGATGGGCTTCAGGTGTGAGGCTGAGCTTCCCCTGCATGGTTTGAAACAATAAATGAATAAATGAATGCACTCAAACATCATTACTTTATAAAGAAACTCAAAGTCATTACTTCAAAATCAAATCAAACTAGGAATGAGTGTCACTGCGGCTGCTTTTTCCTACCCATAACCATAGGTCAGACAGGATTGTGTCAGTCTTTCTGCAGGCTCGCCATCTTTCAGATTCAGTTCTAGGCAATAAACCTGGCCTGGATCAAAGAAAAAGGCCAAATGAATAGAAAAACAACAAATTCAAATAATCTGCTGCACTACAGGCTTGAAACAAAATAATTCCATTAATCTGCCCAACTAGGCATTGGCATTAAACTCAAAATACATCAATTCAATAATCAACATTGCAGCTAACATACAAGCATTACATTCCAAAAGAAATCGTTTAACATTTAGATCCCAAAACCAAAAACAACATAACATTTCAGAGCACATGGTTAGCTTACCAAGTCACATTGTTCCTCCATCACACACAGCCAGTGTATCGAGTGGATCAGGTAGGTATGGTCAGGTGAGGTAAATCTAAAAGCCAAATTATAGTATGGGTAAGTATAATGAATGAAACTGTTAGAAATTGGAATAGTTGTTGGAATAATGAACAGTGTACAGACCTGCAGCTGCTGCATAATGTAGCAGTGAGTAGCAGCAACCACCAGCACCATGCGGCTTCCAAACAATCTGAGAGGGGGGGAGTGGCCTCAACTCAACCACTATTTATACCCTTGCTTAAGAAGGTTGCCATGTTTGGTCGGGTTGCCATGTTCAGTTGCAGTACCAGGGTTTTCACGGCAAAATGTTGTAAAATGTATTTTAAATGCATGAGGTAAGGCTTGAACAGGGGACTTCTGGAATGATAGACAAAGGCCTTACCAGGTGAGCTATGCACAGCTCTGCACAGTGAGAAAATATTACTTTAAATGTTTGTTTTAGAGGCAGAAGAATAATTTGCATACAACTTGCAATATTGATTAAATTATTAAAAATGCATGTTTCAATTTTTAAAAAATCCGATCTGACAGATCTTTAGATGTTGGTCCAAAGTTCATGTAAAAAAAGTTCTGTGCACGTGACGCGAAAGTTCCGGAATAAAAGCGGGTTTAAGTGTTTTACAAACTGCTCAAAATGGCGGAAAATCTATGGACGAAGCTTACTTAACAAAGACACGGATGGCTTCCGCTTGAGTAAAGGCACGTGTGTAACCAAGTTGCATGTCTTTAAACGAAACGAGGCATGACTTATGCCCCTTTAAAGTTTGAGTTTTCAAACGCTTCGTATAGCGCCCCCCTTTGGCCAATTGGAGTAAGATTGCTTTCAGTGATATTTGGACTAACTCTCTACATATTTGCCAAATGCCATGAACGTGTCACTTTGCATGTATGATTTAGAGGCAGAAGAATGATTTGCATAAAACTGCAACATTGAGTGAATTATTAAAAAATAATGTTTCGCTTTAAAGAAAATCCGGCCGCTGTGCGATGACCGTGTTGGTCCAAAGTTCATGTAAAAAAAGTTTCGCGCACGTTACGCGAAAATCGCAGGAGGAGATAGATTTTGACTGTTTTTCATATAATTCAAAATTGTGGGAGAGGTAAAGGTCAGAGGTCAAAAGTCAGAGCGTAAAAGTTGTTCGGCATGAGGAGACGCATATGTGTATACAGGTTTCATTGCTGTACCTGAAACAGGGCATGAGCTACACCAGTTCAAAGTTTGCACTTTCGAAGGCTTCCTACAGCGCCACCCTTTGGCCGATTGTTGCGAGCTTCGCGTTTTAGCCGTTTGGCATAGTCCTCTGCCATACTGCCATGAACGTGTCACTTTGCATGTATGATTTAGAGGCAGAAGAATAATTTGCATGAAACTGCATTATACGGTTAATTATTAAAAAATAATGTTTCGCTTTAAAGAAAATCCGGCCGCTGTGCGATGACCGTGTTGGTCCAAAGTTCATGTAAAAAAAGTTTCGCGCACGTTACGCGAAAATCCCAGGAGGAGATAGATTTTGACTGTTTTTCATATAATTCAAAATTGTGGGAGAGGTAAAGGTCAGAGGTCAAAAGTCAGAGCGTAAAAGTTGTTCGGCATGAGGAGACGCATAAGTGTATACAGGTTTCATTGCTGTACCTGAAACAGGGCATGAGCTACACCAGTTCAAAGTTTGCACTTTCGAAGGCTTCCTACAGCGCCACCCTTTGGCCGATTGTTGCGAGCTTCGCGTTTTAGCCGTTTGGCATAGTCCTCTGCCATACTGCCGAGTTTCGTAAAAAGCGACTGCACGGTCTAGCCGCTAGAGCAAAAGTGGCGGAAGAATAATAATAATAATAATAATAATAGTGCTGAAGTCCAATAACAATGAGTGGCCAAGGCTTTTGCCACTTCGTGGCCTTGGCCACTAAATAGCTGCAAGCAGCGATAAAGTGGCCAAGGCAGAAAAAGCAGGAAAGCAAAAAAGCATCAAGGGAAAGCAAAGAAGACATCAAAGAGAAACTAGAAGCAGTGTTCTTCCGAACAGGTCAGGTGTTTTTTTTGGCCCACTGGTGACTCTATAACAGGCCAATGTGAGAAGGGTGGCATCTGTTCCTTGGCCTAGTGGGAACGTTTGTGCAAAATCTCACACACATAGCAGGCTGCGTTTGAGACAATTTGTTCAAAAAGGAGCAATCCTGCAAACCTTGGAATTCAATTTTAGCCAATTAGATAGAATATGATATCGGACAAATCCGTCATGATCACATCACTGTAGAGATACTGTGTACTGATTTGTGTGATTTTCTGTCTATAGCTGCAGAGCGAGATGAACAAATCTCAGTGAGTTGCAAGGGCCCCATAGCCTAGTGCAGTGTTTGTTATTTTTGCCTTTTTCTTGAGTTTTGCCTTTTGTTCCCGTTCCCGAGTTCTCTATTTTTAGATTTTTGGCAAAGTTTATTTTTGCCATTTTTGAATTTTGGGTTTCACTGTACAACTGCATGGTGGGGGCTGGATAAATAAAAATCTTAACGAGACACAAATTGCTTATTATAAGCAGACATGGCAACCCAGGTACATTCAGAGCCCAGAACGCCAACTACTGACACTTTAATGCAAGGACAACAGGAAATCAAATGTTTTTCAGGACAGCTTTTTCAGCTCCCACCTCTTTCAGGATATGAACAGGATAACAGGGGCGGTGCCAGGAATAACATGAATATATAGAGATAAATAGTAATACTGAATAAAAGTACAAAGGTATTGGCATCAACTTGAATTTTTTTGAAAATAGCAGATCTACAAGCTCACAATGCAATGCAACGCATGAGCATTTACTGGAGTAGCCTAGAAGTAAGAGTATACAAGTGAAGTATAAAATACCTCAAAATTATACTAAGGATAGTATTTGAGTAAATGTACTCAGTTACTTTAACACCACTGGCATTGTAGACCCAGATGCTTGTGAAACATGATAAAGAAATAGTCATGCAATAGTATGAATTTCAGTTTATTTACACAAAGGATTTGCAATTGCAAAATATTGTAGCAGCATTATTTTCTGTAAGTGGCTAGCAGAGTCAGACTTAACTAAACTTAAATTGTTTTTATTGAAAAACGTTGAGGGGAAGGCGGCTGGGGGTCAAAACTTGGAACTTTAGGGGCTCACATGGGGCTGCTGTCCTGTGGGCAGAGCAGACTATGGATTCCAATTGGGGGGTGTTGGAACCCAGCCAGCCTAGGTGGGGGAGGGAGAGAGAAATGAGGTGAGCTTCAGAATAATTACAGTTGAGCCACAAGGTAGAGAAGAGGTGTTCAATCTGCCCGTTCCACACAGTTCAGAATAATGAACCCACTTACACTGCCTTTCTTTGGCTTCAATGAAGCAATCTGGGAGCTGGTACTGATTGTCAGCTGATTGTCAGATGGGCTTCAGGTGTGAGGCTGAGCTTCCCCTGCATGGTTTGAAACAATAAATGAATAAATGAATGCACTCAAACATCATTACTTTATAAAGAAACTCAAAGTCATTACTTCAAAATCAAATCAAACTAGGAATGAGTGTCACTGCGGCTGCTTTTTCCTACCCATAACCATAGGTCAGACAGGATTGTGTCAGTCTTTCTGCAGGCTCGCCATCTTTCAGATTCAGTTCTAGGCAATAAACCTGGCCTGGATCAAAGAAAAAGGCCAAATGAATAGAAAAACAACAAATTCAAATAATCTGCTGCACTACAGGCTTGAAACAAAATAATTCCATTAATCTGCCCAACTAGGCATTGGCATTAAACTCAAAATACATCAATTCAATAATCAACATTGCAGCTAACATACAAGCATTACATTCCAAAAGAAATCGTTTAACATTTAGATCCCAAAACCAAAAACAACATAACATTTCAGAGCACATGGTTAGCTTACCAAGTCACATTGTTCCTCCATCACACACAGCCAGTGTATCGAGTGGATCAGGTAGGTATGGTCAGGTGAGGTAAATCTAAAAGCCAAATTATAGTATGGGTAAGTATAATGAATGAAACTGTTAGAAATTGGAATAGTTGTTGGAATAATGAACAGTGTACAGACCTGCAGCTGCTGCATAATGTAGCAGTGAGTAGCAGCAACCACCAGCACCATGCGGCTTCCAAACAATCTGAGAGGGGGGGAGTGGCCTCAACTCAACCACTATTTATACCCTTGCTTAAGAAGGTTGCCATGTTTGGTCGGGTTGCCATGTTCAGTTGCAGTACCAGGGTTTTCACGGCAAAATGTTGTAAAATGTATTTTAAATGCATGAGGTAAGGCTTGAACAGGGGACTTCTGGAATGATAGACAAAGGCCTTACCAGGTGAGCTATGCACAGCTCTGCACAGTGAGAAAATATTACTTTAAATGTTTGTTTTAGAGGCAGAAGAATAATTTGCATACAACTTGCAATATTGATTAAATTATTAAAAATGCATGTTTCAATTTTTAAAAAATCCGATCTGACAGATCTTTAGATGTTGGTCCAAAGTTCATGTAAAAAAAGTTCTGTGCACGTGACGCGAAAGTTCCGGAATAAAAGCGGGTTTAAGTGTTTTACAAACTGCTCAAAATGGCGGAAAATCTATGGACGAAGCTTACTTAACAAAGACACGGATGGCTTCCGCTTGAGTAAAGGCACGTGTGTAACCAAGTTGCATGTCTTTAAACGAAACGAGGCATGACTTATGCCCCTTTAAAGTTTGAGTTTTCAAACGCTTCGTATAGCGCCCCCCTTTGGCCAATTGGAGTAAGATTGCTTTCAGTGATATTTGGACTAACTCTCTACATATTTGCCAAATGCCATGAACGTGTCACTTTGCATGTATGATTTAGAGGCAGAAGAATGATTTGCATAAAACTGCAACATTGAGTGAATTATTAAAAAATAATGTTTCGCTTTAAAGAAAATCCGGCCGCTGTGCGATGACCGTGTTGGTCCAAAGTTCATGTAAAAAAAGTTTCGCGCACGTTACGCGAAAATCGCAGGAGGAGATAGATTTTGACTGTTTTTCATATAATTCAAAATTGTGGGAGAGGTAAAGGTCAGAGGTCAAAAGTCAGAGCGTAAAAGTTGTTCGGCATGAGGAGACGCATATGTGTATACAGGTTTCATTGCTGTACCTGAAACAGGGCATGAGCTACACCAGTTCAAAGTTTGCACTTTCGAAGGCTTCCTACAGCGCCACCCTTTGGCCGATTGTTGCGAGCTTCGCGTTTTAGCCGTTTGGCATAGTCCTCTGCCATACTGCCATGAACGTGTCACTTTGCATGTATGATTTAGAGGCAGAAGAATAATTTGCATGAAACTGCATTATACGGTTAATTATTAAAAAATAATGTTTCGCTTTAAAGAAAATCCGGCCGCTGTGCGATGACCGTGTTGGTCCAAAGTTCATGTAAAAAAAGTTTCGCGCACGTTACGCGAAAATCCCAGGAGGAGATAGATTTTGACTGTTTTTCATATAATTCAAAATTGTGGGAGAGGTAAAGGTCAGAGGTCAAAAGTCAGAGCGTAAAAGTTGTTCGGCATGAGGAGACGCATAAGTGTATACAGGTTTCATTGCTGTACCTGAAACAGGGCATGAGCTACACCAGTTCAAAGTTTGCACTTTCGAAGGCTTCCTACAGCGCCACCCTTTGGCCGATTGTTGCGAGCTTCGCGTTTTAGCCGTTTGGCATAGTCCTCTGCCATACTGCCGAGTTTCGTAAAAAGCGACTGCACGGTCTAGCCGCTAGAGCAAAAGTGGCGGAAGAATAATAATAATAATAATAATAATAGTGCTGAAGTCCAATAACAATGAGTGGCCAAGGCTTTTGCCACTTCGTGGCCTTGGCCACTAATAATAGTAATGATGAAGTCCAATATCAATGAGTGGCCATTTGCCACTTCGTGGCCTTGGCCACTAAATATAGCTGCAAGCAGCGATAAAGTGGCCAAGGCATAAAAAGCAGGAAAGAAAAAAAGGCATCAAGGGAAAGCAAAGAAGAATATCAAAGAAAAACTAGAAGCAGTGTTCTTCCGAACAGGACTCCGGCAGGTCAGGTAGGTTTTTTTTGGCCTAGTGGTGACTCTATAATAGGCCAAAGTGAAAAGGGTGCCACGTGTTCTTGGGCCTTTCACGGCAATCGGACGCTGCATGCGGGATTTTAAGAAAAAATGTGTTTTGCAAAAATTGACCCGCTGGTGGCGCTATAACAGGCCAATGTGAGAAGAGTGGCATCTGTTCCTTGGCCTAGTGGGAATGTGTGTGCAAAATTTCACACACATAGCAGGCTGCGTTTGAGACATTTTGTTCAAAAAGGAGCAATCCTGCAAACCTTGGAATTCAATGTTAGCCAATTAGATAGAATATGATATCTGTCAAATCCGTCATGATTACATCACTGTAGAGATACTGTGTACTGATTTGTGTGATTTTCGGATAAAATCTGAAGGAGTAATATCGAAGAATGTGTTTTACACACTGTAAGTCGGCCTTCTGGTGGCGCTATAAATGGCAGATGTGAAAAATGCAGGGCACAGGTTTTTCCTTGGCCTCTGGGAAGTGTGCATACAAAGTTTTACACTAATCGGTGGTTATAGGTAAAAGCACAAATTGGCCTCTACACAACATGTATGCAAAAGACTGTAGGCCTATATGCAACAGACATAAAAAACTGTGATACTATGCACCTGGACAGTTTGATGATGTACATAGTAAGCCTTGCTGAGCTATGAAGACCATATTAATCGGCCGGGCTATGAATCTCATAGGGCAGGAGCCTATCTCCTGTTTCTGTAGTGTAAGGCAGCTTGATGTATAAGTACACCCCCTGGACATGACACTAGTATGTCGCAGGGAGTTACCCCCAATCCAACCCTTGATGCTGAGTTTCAAGCAGGGAGGCACTGGGTCCCATTTTTTAGAATGTTTGGTATGACACGACCCGGGTTTGAACCCGGATCTCCCAGTCTCAGGGCAGACACTCAAACCACTAGGCCACTGAGCTGGTACCTGTCATCATTGCAATCCATGGAAATCACAACATAGGTGTAGACATGACAGTTTGTATTATAATGCTTGTTTCAGGATTTATGATGCAAAATACATTATTTAGTAATGGCGGATATTAAAATACGCATCAAGGGGGCTTGGGGGACATTTTTAGGAAGGCTCCATATCAGACATTGTTCAAGAAACCAAACTGTAAAGTCTACCAAATGTCATGGTTTTATGCTTATATAAATCCCAGGCGGGATTCGATGCAACGACCTTCTGCATGAAAGGCATATGCCCTGACCACTACACTAGGCAGCCACAGGATCTGTTAACCATGTTTGTTTAAAAAAAAAGTTCTATGTAGGCTGAGTGCCTTGATTTTATTGATTTATTTTTTATATTTTGGAGGCTTGGGGTGAAATCAATGTAATCTGAGTATTTCTGACATTTTCGAGTGATCATATGAACGTGATCTGGAGTTAGATCAGACGTGTTAACATTAAAGAGTTTGACATATGCCATGGGCATCCAGGATGTTAACATCAACTCAATCCCGACATGGGGTTTGAACTGCCAACCATCCGCATACCAGGCACAGGCACTGACCACTACACTACGGCAGTCACACATAATGGACCTGTCATTTAAAAAAAAGAAAAAGAAAAAGTTCCATGTAATGTACTTGACGACTTTTTTCAAAATGATATAGCGCCCCCCTTTGGCCAATTGGGGTAAGATTGGTTTCAGTGATATTTGGACTAACCCTCTACAGTAGTTGTGGGGCTCATTTTAAACATGAACGTGATCTGGAGTTAGATCAGACGTGTCAACATTAAAGAGTTTTACATATGCACATGCCATGAGCATCCAGGATGTTAACATCAACTCAACCCGATGTGGGATCTGAACTGACAACCATCCGTATACCAGGCACAGGCACTGACCACTACACTACGGCAGTCACGCATAATGGACCTGTCATTTTTTTTTAAAAAGAAAAGAAAAAAGAAAAAGTTTCATGTAAATCTACAGTAGTTGTGGGGCTCATTTTAAACATGAACGTGATCTGGAGTTAGATCAGACGTGTCAACATTAAAGAGTTTGACATATGCACATGCCATGGGCATCCAGGATGTTAACATCAACTCAACCCGATGTGGGGTTTGAACTGACAACCATCCGTATACCAGGCACAGGCACTGACCACTACACTACGGCAGTCACACATAATGGACCTGTCATTTTTTTTAAAAAGAAAAGAAAAAAGAAAAAGTTTCATGTAATGTACTTGACGCCTTCTTTCAAAATGATATAGCGCCCCCCTTTGGCCAATTGGGGTAAGATTGGTTTCAGTGATATTTGGACTAACCCTCTACAGTAGTTCATCATGAAAATGTTACTTTGCATGTATGTTTTAGAGGCAGAAGAATAATTTGCATAAAACTTGCAATATTCATTGAATTATTAAAAAAGCATGTTTAAATTTTTAAAAAATCCGATCTGACAGATCTTTAGATATTGGTCCAAAGTTCATGTAAAAAAAAGTTTCGTGCACGTGACGCGAAAGTTCCGGAATAAAAGCGGGTTTAAGTGTTTTACAAACTGCTCAAAATGGCAGAAAATCTAAGGACGGAGCGTACTTAACAAAGACACGGATGGCTTCCGCTTGAGTCAAGGCACGCGTGTAACCAAGTTGCATGTCTTCAAACGAAACGAGGCATGACTTATGCCCCTTTAAAGTTTGAGTTTTCAAACGCTTCGTATAGCGCCCCCCTTTGGCCAATTGGAGTAAGATTGCTTTCAGTGATATTTGGACTAACCCTCTACATATTTGCCAAATGCCATGAACGTGTCACTTTGCATGTATGATTTAGAGGCAGAAGAATAATTTGCATGAAACTGCATTATACAGTGAATTATTAAAAAATAATGTTTCGCTTTAAAAGAAATCCGGCCGCTGTGCGATGACCGTATTGGTCCAAAGTTCATGTAAAAAAGGTTTCGCGCACGTTACGCGAAAATCCCAGGAGGAGATAGATTTTGACTGTTTTTCATATAATTCAAAATTGTGGGAGAGGTAAAGGTCAGAGGTCAAAAGTCAGAGCATAAAAGTTGTTCGGCATGAGGAGACGCATAAGTGTATACAGGTTTCATTGCTGTACCTGAAACAGGGCATGAGCTACACCAGTTCAAAGTTGGCATTTTTCAAAGGCTTCCTACAGCGCCACCCTTTGGCCGATTGTTGCGAGCTTCGCGTTTTAGCCGTTTGGCATAGTCCTCTGCCATACTGCCGAGTTTCGTAAAAAGTGACTGCACGGTCTAGCCGCTAGAGAAAAAGTGGCGGAAGAATAATAATAATGAGAAAGTCCAATATCAATGAGTGGCCATTTGCCACTTCGTGGCCTTGGCCACTAATGATGAAGTCCAATATCAATGAGTGGCCATTTGCCACTTCGTGGCCTTGGCCACTAACAAGAATCTCTCCGTTTCTCCAGCTCTTTAATAAACAGAAAGTACATTTCCAGGTGGGTTACCATTTACCAATTTTATCCAATCAGTCATTTATCAGTTGAATTTTTAGTGTTCCAGTTCCAATTTTGTCTGCTTTCTGTGATTACTTCCACTTTAACTTGTTTATCCTGTATCCTGATTAAATAACATATCATATCATGACTTGAAAATGCATTTTCTGTTTACTAAAGAGCTGGAGAGACAGGGAGACCCGTTACTGTACAAACACTATATTATATTGACTTTGTCTTACTGGCTTGTGTAGCACTCTTACAGCACTTCAGCCGGATGGCTGGACTACACAGTGAGAAGGTGAAAAAAAAGATGAAAGCGCTTCTGGCATACATGCATATTTCTAAGAAAACAACTCAACCTATTATAGTACAGAGACTTTATTCAGTCTTACGTTTTGTGACCTGGTAAACCAGGTGATCCGAGATTTTCCAATCAGCAAGGATTAATTAAAATATCCATAAGATTAACACTCTTTTTGAGTGGTGCTAACCAGGGCGTTGTCTGTATGTAAACTCAGTACAAAAAGAAAGGAAACTTGACTTCGGTCCATTATCTCCCCTTTAATAATACCAATTTGTATTGTGTTGTATCATTTCTATCGTTGATTCGTCACCTTTACAACGAGGTACAGTTTGTAAGCATCGGGCATTCGTGGAATGAGCACCCCAGTCAAGCGTGTGGACTGTGGGTAGCGCTGACCCAAAAATGGTCAAAATGGCCTGGCAGGCCTGCAAGTACTGTTATTTTGGTGTTCACCTATCGGTTGCTTGGAGCATTGAATGATTGCACTTTCCCACAGTAATAAGTAAAAGAAAAAAACAACACATATTGGCAATTTTTAAACTTTGTGTCTCAGTGTCAGTGTCAGGGAAGCCCAAAACAAGAGTAAATACCAGCAGAACAGTATTGCAAGCTATTTTGGCAAAATATTGGTCGGCGCTACCTACACGTTTGGCTGTGTAGCTCATGCCTCGAATGCCCGATGCTTACAAGCTGTAACTCCCCTGTAAAGGTACAAATGGTATAAAACACAATACAATTTGGTATTATTAAAGGGGAGATATAATGGACCGAAGTCAAGTTTCCTTTCTTTTTGTGCTGAGCTTATGTCCGTCCTGCAGTTTGGCATTGGCCAATCTTCACGGGTTGCTTAATGAAATTAATTAACACATAAAAAGGCACCGCTCACATCACACTGGGTGGGATTTTTAATGAATTACTAGCCTGCAAACTATATAACATTTATATATAAAACATTCAATTTAAATTCATATGATTTAACCAGTTTAACCATTTTCTACCAAGTGTGGCAAGAAATGTAAAGAAAATATCTAAATCAAATATTTGCAATGCAGAGGGGGGTGGGGAGTTTGCCATGTAAACATTTGGGAACCCCTGGACTACAATATTCACAGCATCTCACATTATCTTCTGTAGGGTTTGTCAGTCCAACTTAAAGGGATATTACACTTTCAAAACTTTTTTTTCGTCTAATCAGGCTTGTATGAACACCCTGAACAGTTTTTAATTTGCTTCATTCAGTATTTAGATATTTGATGTAAATGTTACCACCTCCAACACGCCCAGGCCCTCTCCACATACACACCCATTGTAACTTCAAACTCCATTTTAACCATGATAGATTCATTAAAAACACCCATTATTTTTTCTGGTGACTCATAATACCCTCCTAATACGTGAGCAGACCGTGTTTTTTCAATAACCTTTATTTTTTATTTTTAATAATTCTTTGGGAAAATGGAAAACATTAAATACAATAATATTTTATTGAAAATAAATGAAAAAAGTTATTGAAAAAACACGGTCTGCTCACGTATTAGGAGGGTACTGTGAGTCACCAGAAAAAATAATGGGTGTTTTTAATGAATCTATCATGGTTAAAATGGAGTTTGAAGTTACAATGGGTGTGTATGTGGAGAGGGCCTGGGCGTGTTGGAGGTTAACATTTACATCAAATATCTAAATACTGAATGAAGCAAATTAAAAACTGTTCAGGGTGTTCATACAAGCCTGATTAGACGAAAAAAAAAGTTTTGAAAGTGTAATATCCCTTTAAATACATGATCAGTTTCCCATCAGCCTGTGAATGTGTGCCTATAGTATATACTGTACATAAAATCTATGCAAGTCAGTCTTGAGTTTGGCATATAGGCCACACACATTTTCAACAGCCCAATGATCACATTTTATCCACATTTTATTCTTTTATTTTATCATTTTACAGTGAAGAGATGGTCAGTTACGCCCAACTGTACTTCTATTCACATACTGTAGCTCTTTATTTCTAGGTGATTAATGCTTATATTCTTACAAAACAAAAGGATTTATGACACATTCTGTACACTCCTGCCGCCGATCACTCCCCATCCAATCATGACAAAGACTTTATAGCCGGGGACCCACAAGCCCAAAAGCTCAAGGAATAGGGTAGGACTTGGTGATTTTCTGCCGTACTTTTTATTTCTGTTTTATCTATTAGTTTGGTCATTAAGGTCGACAGAATGAGAGGCCTGCTCTGCCGGAAACATCGCGAAAAAAAGTTATGGCCATTTGTATATTCACTGTCACATTGACTCCACTAGAAATATATATTTTCTTAAAAGTCTGCTTTAAGTAGCATGTGAGGGATCAAACTAGGGGTTCTTCATGATTCTGAATCCATTGCAAGCCTTTGTTTTGCATGAAAAACATTCCTTGGGTTAACTTTCGGCTCCCCAAAAGTGTGAAAAATTGACAAAAAGTGATGACTCATCACTTTTCACACTTTTGGGGAGCCGAAATCTATCCCAAGGAATGTTTTTCATGCAACACAAATGCTTGCAATGGATTCAGAATCATGAAGAACCCCTAGTTTGACCCCTCACATGCTAATTCATTCAGTCTTTATTTCTTTTTTAAATATTTATAGTGGAGTCAATGGGACAGTGAATATACAAATGGCCATAACTTTTTTTCGCGATGTTTCCGGCAGAGCAGGCCTCTCATTCTGTGGAGCTTAATGACCAAAATATTGAACAGAAATAAAAAAGTACGGCAGAAAATCACAGGTCCCCTCCCATTTGGGTGACTGGGTCCCCGGCTATTAACATGGGAGCCAACATTTGAGCGCAGTGTTGAGAACCCATCCACATACATATACCCATACATACAAAATAAACAATCAACAAATCGCATGTACATCTGGTGCCACATGCAAATATGTTTGTCTGAACTCATCACCTAAGACACAACAGGAAGACACACACACATTGAGCGAGTGTGGATAATACAGTGAAAAGTTGGTGCTTAGGGATGAAACTGAAACCAATTTACATAAATCATACCTGTGCAGCAGAGAGAAAAAAAAGAAACAAAAGGGAACTGGTATTAGGCCTTTTGAATATCCAGTCTCCTACATAAAGTCAACCTGGGCATTATGTGGGGATTTCAAGTGTTTTATCCCAGGACGTCCCTCACAGAGGAGTATTCAAGCCCGAGTTAAACTTGGTTGTGTGGGGGGAGGTCGTGCACCAAAATAGACGATCTACAAACTCACAATTTCACAAAGTGTCCCAGAGCGAGCTTGTACATACTGTATTCTCGTCCATTATCGCTAAAACTGTCCGCAACTATAGGCAAGCATAAATCCGGCTTCATTGATAGTGTAAGCAGAGCTGGGCTTGAAGGACCAGCCATGGAGGTGTAGAGATGGATTCATTCAGTCAGAATGAGGACATTTACCATTAGAAAAGAACAATGCCAGGCCCAGATCTCCCAATATACCCACGAAAAATGTGATTTCTGTGATTTTGCTTCAATAGCTACAATGTGGTTTAAAATAATGTGCTTCACAATGTTTTATTAACATATTTCAAATCAATAGGGCTTTTTCCAACAAAACATAAATAAAAGTTACAACACTGGATCCTGCTGCAACAACATACTAGGTGTCAAAATCCTAATAGTCAGAAGATTCAATTTGATCGAATGGAGGCGTTGCAGAGTGCATGCCACTTAAAAACCTTCAGTTGTCCAATTTTAATCATTCTTTAAAAAGGAATGCCAATCAGTAACATGAAGGTTTATACTTAACATACTTAGGCCTAGCCAATTCAAATTCAGCTTTCTTTGAAATGTTCTGATCTGATTAGTCATTCATTAGTCATAAATATTTTTTTACCAAGGAAATATCCAGTATAGTCCCCCCCCCCCCCGCACACAAGATCCTGAACAAATATCTTCATCAAATCATGGGCTGTAAAATTCTCTAATATGGCCCCTTTCAAAAGCAAGAGACACACACTAATCAACGCCCCTTCACCACTTCAGTGTCCTTCAGTCTGTATAAAGGCAGCATACACACACACACACGCCCATCCACACACACAAACAAACAAACACACAATACTGGTAGTGTGATTCAATCAGTGAGATCGATCTGTTGCATGTTCTGGTTGGTCTCAGGAGAGAATGACAGACAGAGGTGGCTATGGTGGTGAAGGACCAGGACAATGGCAGCCATGTGTACCAGAGAGGTCACAGGGGGAGCAGTACAGTGAAAAGGTCCATGTCCCATTGTACCAGCTTAATGACAGGTACTGGAGCCCCTAGATCCCAAATCGCACACACATCAAACCCAGCTGGTGGGTGGAGGAAAGAAAGGTGGATGACAACTGTCCATAGTCGACTGTGGTCCAAAGTGTGCCAACTTTTTAAAATCAGTGGAACAACTTCTCTCCCTCACCTCACAATACAAATCCATAGCAGCAGGTGGAGCTCGAGGATCTCCAACCTCAAGAAAAAATAATAATAATTTTAATAATAATATAATAATAAGGTTTCCCAAACATCCCCATCCACACGGGAAGCAAGCTATGGAGATTTACCAGTTCTGGGAAGTGGTAGTTGTCTTTTTGTTTTATTCTCCTCCATCTCTTCAATCCCAATCACCCCATCAACCAACCAACATTGTCCTTCGTCAGTCTCTTGTCAGCAGATTATTATTTATTTTTTCTCATTTTTGCACTTTGTCCCCCGTCCCCTCCCCTCCCACAAGTCTAATCCTTCCCCCCATTCTCTCTCTCTCCTCTTCCTGGTGAGAATGGAGGGAGGGGATCATCGTTCAGGCTCGGACTCCAGGGCCAGCACCCGTTTGCGCTCACGACACTGCTTCTTGTGGGCAGGCCAGTCCCTCTGCTGGCACTGGGAGCCGCAGTAACGTGCCACCTGGCAGCGCCCACAGATGTTGAACTCTCTGAGCTGTGGAGAGGCATGAAAACAAGATCACCTTCAATTGTGATCAACATACAATTTGCTAAATTATCAAGTGGACACGTTACCGCTGAAAACTTTTCAAAGCATACAGCAGTTTGTTGTAATTTCAAGGAAGTAATTGGAACATCAAACTTGCTTAATTGAAACTTGCTTAAGATATTTAATCCACACCCTAAATATAATTGTGTAGTTATTTCTTTGTCCAAGCCATGTTACTGATGCATTTTATGCAATCAAACCACTGTTTGATTTGAAAACATTAAAATAAATGACTTAAACATCATCCAAGATGTTTTTGTTAAAGACTGCCAGTGAGGATACGTACCCTCCTCTCAATGAGTGAACAAGGAGGGTAGTGACACTCATAATAGGTGCATGAGCATTCCTCCTCCTCCACTAGCTCCCCGTTGGCATTGTAATAGCGCGTTCGGCTCAGCTCAAGGTACTGTTCTTCCACTGGGTCAGCTGGCACTTGCTGGATGGCCAACCAATACAAGGACTGCTCTCTGAAGGTGGAAAACAGAGAAAGAACAGGTGGATATTTTAGTGAAAATACATTACAGGTGGATACTGAGAAAAAGCATCCACTACACAAAGTGAATGAATGAATGAATGACCTTTATTTATATAGCACACTTCACAGCACGAATGCACAGAGTGCTTTACAGAGATACACAGTAAAAAAGTAAGCTCTACAGTTGCAGAGTTACAGAGATACACAATAAAAAAGTAAGTAAGCTCTACAGTTGCAGAGAATACACCAATCAATAAAAGAGAATAAATTAAAAACACCTATCAGTAACAGAGAATACACAAGAACAAGGTCCAGGGGGAGGGCGTTCCAGAGCTTTGGGGCCATCGCCTCAAAGGCTCGCCCTTTGTTACTAAATTGGTCCAAGGGACCTCAAGGAGGTGCTGACTGCTGATCTGAGTGAGCGAGTGGTAGGGTTAGGACGGATAAGTTCTGTGATGTAGATAGGGGCTCGGCCATGAATTGCTCTAAAAGTTAAAGGGAGGATTTTGAAATGGAACCTGTAGTGTACCGGGAGCCAGTGCAGAGAGGCTAGAATGGGAGTGATGTGACATGACTTTTTTTGACCTAGTGAGTAACCTGGCAGCAGCGTTATGAACCAGCTGCAATTTGTCAATGGATGTTTTGTTGAGACAGGTAAAAACTGAATTACAGTAATCTAGCCTGGATGAAATAAATGCATGGACGGACATTTAAAGTTCAGAGTGGGATATGATGGTTCGGAGTTTTGCAATATTTCTGTGAGTGATTTGACATGATTATCCAGGTGCCAAGTGCCAACGTGGCTGGCTGCAAACTGCCACGCGCCACCCAGCACCACCGATACATGTGATGTCACCAGTCACTTCTTTTCAACTGAATCTCTGGGTCTAGTACGGGTCTCCAGACCCGGAGCTCATTTATTGCTAAAAACAGTGGTATAGCCAAGTGTGTCCGTCACCTCCTGCTCCCCTCACCCCAACAGAGTAATCACAGACTAGCGTGCGTAGCTACTAGCGTGCGCTCTGCTTTGTGCTTCTGTTTGTTGTTTGTGTTAATTGGAGTGAATTGGTCTAGTTATTAATTGGTCCATTTATGCTACTGTATTTAAAGACGACCCGGGGTTGTGCAGTCACAGTGCGGGGTGGGAATAACTAAAATAAACCTTTATTCAATGGAATGCATTGAAGTGTACACATGCCTTCTTTTCCATTGTGTCTTATGAGTGGGCAGGTTCTTTCTCAACCTGCCCACGCACATGCCTGCATGATGTCAGTGTGATGTGGTCTGATAAGCAATCTATACACACAGCATGCTGTTGAATAGTGATTTGTTGAATGTGTCACATTACATCATGTTGTACCAAGAGGGGTACGTTGTAGTCAAAAGTGGAAATAGAATAGCTACCGGAAACAAAAAAGCAAGATCAAACCAACAATTAACCCTGAACAACTTAAGAAACAACCGAGTGGACTGATTCTCTGGTCTCTGCCAGATATGTTTTGAACCAGCAGTTTTCCCAGTTGAAAAAGTGATTTGCCAATTAGTGACGGGCTGGGGATGGGTCAAACAATTAGCCAATTACGTGCTGTTGTCAAGCTGTGTACAAGAGCTGAGGTGACAAGTGAGGAGTAATAATAACCAGTGTTAGGAATTAAAGTGTGTAGTGAATGATTCAGTCAAATTCAGAAAAAGGTTTCGTTCAAATGATTTGTTCAACACTTTGTTCAGTGCTTGGCTGAAGATCCGCCTGTGTGGCACAACCACTTACTGAACTGAAACACACGACAGGTTGTTCACCGACTGATCAGCACAACACATTCCGGCAACCGTCCCCTCAGGTAAAAGGATGTTGTCGCACACTTGAAATAATGTAGTATGATTTTTGGTTAACGAAGGCCCAAACTACACAGTTTACTGAGAGAATTGGATACGTTGATCTCTCATGATTGTTTAGGGAAATCAAATCCCGCCCCCTTGGAAAGTGCTTAAAGGGGAAGCACTTTTTCAATATTGAACTATGTCATTAATATACCTTAGAGGAGTTGTGTGGAAATAGGAAAAAAGTTCCCCCTCTTCTGTGTTGCCTAGAACTGGAAGATTGATTTTGGGGTTTGTATTGTAAATTACAACTTGATGACATCACACATTGTACTTTACAATACAAACCCCAAAATCAATCCTCCAGTTCTAGGCAACACAGAAGGGGGGGAACTTTTTTTCTATTTCCACACTCCTTTAAGGTATATAAATGACATATTTCAATATTGAAAATGGGTGGTCTTCCCCTTTAAAGGAGTAGTTCACCCCCAAAATGACTTTTTTTCTATTGATTAGTCACGCCATGGAGACTTGAGTTCAATAATATTTTTATTTTTTTGTCACAAGACAAGACAAAAATGTGATAACAATAAATTTACCCCCATTCGTTCCCTGGGTGACTTGAATGAGTTTTTGATGCGGGATGCACACGCAATGACATCACTGGGGGTAAATTTACTCAAATCAAATTTTTGTCTTAGGAATGTGACAAAAGGAATGTAAAAAAATTAAAATCAACTGCAGTGGAAACTAGTGAGAGAGAGGGACTTTAAATTAAAGGGATTCAGTATTTAGATATTTGATATTCATTTTATCAGACACGCCCCCTTCCTATACAAACCCATTCTAACACCAAACTCTATTTTAGCATGTTTGATAATGTGATAGTTTCCATCGAACACAAGTGTTGTTAATGGCAATTGTGGCACGGAAAAGACAGTTTGTCATCATACGGATGTTTTACCGGTGATTATACAATATTAGGAAAGTGTCATTTCAGAAGATGTGTCTAGCAATTTTAGACTAGTATTAACCCATTATTTTAAACTTTAGCTATTGAAAAATAGCAGATATACAAGCTAACAATGCTGCACCAAGTGCCGCACTGCGAGCTTGTAGATCTGCTATTTTTGAAACATCGTGAACATTTTTGCAAATCTTTGAATATATATTTTTTTCAAAGCAAACTTTTTTAACTCATCTGCCTCTTGGGGTCCCTGGAGAAATATTTTGAGGGTCCATTGACATGAAAAAGTTTAAGAACCACTGATTTAGAAGAAGGATTTAAAAGACATTTATAGAATCGGGTCAAAATAGACTCACAATTTTTCAGAAATAGCGGATCTACAAGCTTGCCGCACGGCACAGTGCCACGCTGTTGAGCTTGTACATTTGCTATTTTTCAATAGCTGAAGCATAAAATAATGGTTAAAGTGGTTCAAGTCTAACGCAACACAGAATAGCTGTGGTACTACTTACCTCTGCTTGCTGGAGATCTCCTCAGGCTTGGGGCTCCAGCCCACTGGAACCAGGCGCAAATTGTCCAGACGGTTGTCCACTGTCACAGAGTTGATGTGGACCACTTGAAAACTGGGGGCAATGCCTCCTCTGTGCTTCTCCCTATCGAAAAATATATGCACATTTAGAATGATCTGTCAGACTACAAGTTGCAGAATAACAGCGGTTAAAAGGGCCCGGGCAGCTAGTCAGAATACTGACGCAGCCTGACAGCGTGTCGTGGGTTCGACTCCCGAACCCGACGACCATTCCTGCGTGTCACTCTCTCGTTCTCTCTCTCTCCGCATTTCCTGTCAGACAACTGTAATCTATCAATAAAAGGCAAAAAGCCAAAAAGATATAATATAAAAAAAGAAATTATTAGCCACATTCAACCTGCCATTCCTATTTTGTGCATGCCGTTATAGGAAAACATTTTCAGAAATTTTAAAAAACAGCAAAAGTAGCTGACGGAGGAAATGGCCCCAGAAAACGCCCACAAAAACTGTGAAAAGTGATGACTCATCAGTTTTCATCACCAAACCATCATTTTCTGGGGCCATTTTTAGCCCATGGAATGTTTTTTGTGCAAAACAAATGCTTGCAATGGATTCAGCATCATGACAAACCCCTAGTTAGACCCCTCACACCCTACTTAAATAGGGGTATTTTCCTCCTGTATAGAGCCCAACTTGATTTGGCCACTGTGGCGCACTATACAGTATATGTATTAATTAATCAACTCACCAGAGCAGCTCATGTAGTGGCCTGCCTGCCCATCGCCCTTTACCAATGTCAAAGGCATAGGCAAAGATCTTTGCCCCATTGCCATCCGCATCAACCTCCATGCGTGCCTACAAGTGATATCAATGCAAATGTTGAACACGAAAATACACTATTATATAGTATACAACAAAGCTGGAAAACCTAACCCAGATCTGTTCAGTAATATGCAAATCCATTTACCTCAAACGCATAGTTTTCCACCAGCGGTATGTCTTGTTCATCAATCAGTGTGTATTTAGTCTGAAACAGAAACATTTTCTTTATTGCACTAAACGAAAACAACTAAAACCCTAATAAGTCTAACAACTGTAAGAGCACCTTGAAGGCATGTTTAAAACAGGTTTCATCAGAGGTGTTCAACAGGGGGCCTGTGGCCCATAGGGGGTCCTCAGAGTTACTAAAGGGGGGCAGCTGAATCTTTGTGCGCCAACCACTGACTAGCATCCCTATTCTGCGGGGAACATTAGCTGAAAATAGACAATCTAATAAGCTCACAACGTAGATTGGGTATTTTTGGTAAAGTGGCTTGGTGTAGAGGTTGAAAATGTCAGAGCCAAAGGTCAAGTTTAATAAGTATTGAGGGTTTAAGTGATTAAAGGGTTCACCCCCAAAATATTTTTTTCCCCTATTGATTACTCACCCCATAGAGACTTGAGTTCAATATTATGTTTTTGTCACATTCCGAAGCTTTGTAGGGCCATTCCGGAATGCATTTGGGTCTCCATCAGGAAACAATGGGGGTACACTACATTTATTATAATGAAGTTATTGGCTTAGAAATGTGACAAAAACAAAAAATATTATACAACTCAAGTCTCCATGGGTGAGTATGGATAGAAAAAAGGTTATTTTGGGGGTGAACTACTCCTATAAATGGCTGAAATAAGCAAAAACCAAACCATACAGCAAATGAAGTTATTTATGAAATCTACATAAGTTACGGTTTTTATACAATCGTTGAAGACCCCTGATCCTCATGTTTACAAAGCAGATGGGGACATACAATGGGCTTCCTACAAGACATATACATTGTGACTCAAGTCTCAGTGCAAGTGGATCAGATCTTTAAATGTACTAGAAATGAAGGAAGGGCACATTATCACATACAGAACACAGCAATATACCAACATCGAATATCTCTGAGGAAACCGTGCACCGTTGCTTAAATAATTCAACGCAGACTGGATGCTACAGTGGGACCGAAACAAGCGTTTTGAGTGACATTGAATTTCATATTTTTTATAGGACAAGTATTTTTACAGTGTTAAATTAAATGTGTCAAGCAAACGTCTACTGGTCAGTAGTAACCAACGTTAACTGTGGTAAAATCGGTGATGCTCTGCAGATGGGGAAGCTGATCATTGATGTACAAGTACCAAATGGACCCGTTAGTTACAGACATACACTCAGTCAGTGTTTAAGCACCACTCAGGATTTCAATGTGCAGTCTGCAATGCATATATGGCGCAACTTGAGTAAAGGTTAATCAAAATCATATGTGTGGAGACAGTTTGAGCCATGAAGCGTAAACCATGTTTTATCATATTATTATACCAGAGCCCTGCCGCGTTACACAAAAGATAGTGGATATAACGTAATTAAGGGTTAACGTTAGCCGCTGGCTAGCTGATGTTAGCTTTAAACCTCGCGTCACCAGGCAGGCTCTCCGCAGACAGTACCTGTGGAAAGCCTGGTTTCCGACCCACTTTAAACAGAGCTATCCGCTCTAGAGCCCGCCTACTAGAAAACCCGTATCCGCCACATCCATAGGGTCACATCCATGGTGTTTCCGTATCCGCCGACACCCTCAAGACCGGACGTGTCAAACTGGCTAAATCGAATTGTTCCCGGTCTGCGCTAGCTTTAGCGGAGATGGAGGAAAAATCAAGTCGAGTCGGCGCGCTGCATCGCTAATCCGCTGAAATACAAACTGTACGAGGTCTAGAACATTTTGCACGGGCGCCGTATCAACAGCGGTTGTTTGCAATTGAACCGTTTGGTCAACAAGCATCGCCAACGGCGAGTTTATGTGCGCTACTGTGATCACGCGCGGGCCCTCCTCTTGCTCGTCGCACATGGCAGCCCTCCTCGGATCCGGCTCACCTTCCCGGCCACACGGCCAAGTCGAACGATCCCGAGCTTGAAATCCGACATTGGGGAGAGAGATCGCAGATGGTCACACCACGGCAGCTCAACTTATGATCCACTTGAACGATGTTGAAGTTGAGAACTCGTCAGGGCGACCCCCCTCAGCCCCAGTGCGATGCCAGTTTGTGGGTTTAATGGGTTCAGCCTTCCTTCCCACTTGCCCGTTTTTCTAGTTCTCTACACTCCAGTAGCAGCAGTGAAACCCCACTACTGACACACACCGCTACTGGCGTAAGGAAGACGAACAACGTTTGGGGACTTGCGTCAAGTAAACTGCTGTAACGGTCGGGTTTCCGATCAGCGGACTTCAAAGTAAGACGAGCACAGAGCACTCTGAGCGCCATGCATTTACAATTTGTTTTGACTACTCAACCCATAGATATATATAAGAATATATATAAGAATATATCTATGACTCAACCTGCCCGGCCTGGCGTCTCTATTTGGGGAATATAATTATAGGTGATAAATAAATATGTTAATATAATTTAAATATGTTTTTTTTTAAATGGCCACAGTAGAACCACACTTGATCGCCTCTATTATTATGCAAGTAAAAACAGTAGAAACTTCATTCAATGTGCCTACTCATATGGCACAGTAATCACCTGGGTGCGATTTAATTATGTTTTAGACGACCAGAATAAAAAATATCTTCAAATGACAGCCTATAATTAAAGCAGCTGACCCTTTTAGCATCCATTTTATGCAAATCACAGATTTGAGTAGGCTAGTAGTTTGAGTCTTCTACTCTTCTTTCAAGTAACTAATGACTTGCCTGCTGCATATTGTAACTGCAGTTCAACCTTTACAGTCTGAGCTCAACGCTCCGACATCAACGCTCTGTGATGTCAGGGGAACCACACTAACGGAATCCCTTTATGCCCATATAT
This sequence comes from Nannobrachium achirus, assembly GCF_963921795.1. Taxonomy (NCBI): domain Eukaryota; kingdom Metazoa; phylum Chordata; class Actinopteri; order Myctophiformes; family Myctophidae; genus Nannobrachium; species Nannobrachium achirus. Next base: position 16,118,796 of record NC_137822.1, read on the forward strand.
GGAGATCCCTGATGTCATCAATATTAAGCCCATATCTAACAGGACTTCATATGGGAATGCCCATATGGAGGCCAAATCGGCCACATACCACACAGAATCCATATATGGCCAAGACAGCCCATATCTGTGTGGCTGGTTCTGAATGGTAAATGCTATTGGTGCCTTTATCCGAGGTGCTTTACATAGATTGTGCAACACACACACACACACACACACACACACACACACACACACACACACACACACACACACACACACATTCATACACCGATAGCGGAGGAAACCATGCAAGGCACCAACCAACTCACTGGGAGAAATTAGGGGTTCAGACTGTATCTTGTGTTGGCTGTGTGTGAATCACTATAGATTTGAACCTGGTGCTTGAGAAACCAAAACATCACACAGTGTGATGTTTTCTCAAGCACCAGGTTCAAATCTAAGTTATCTTTAAGATGCTCTTACTCCCCCTCTAACCTCGCCTCACCAGGCTTTCCCCTGAGAGAAAGCCTGGTCTTCGTTTACTAAACGGGCCGTTTGATCCGGTCGGGAGCGGAAGAGCTCTTACGTTTTTCTGTAGTCCAAAACGGACTACACTTTGGCCGGAAACAACGACCGGAAACAGTTTCAACCCAGTTTAGCGCATGCGCAAGTAGTTAGCGCATGCGCAAGTACGGGTTAAAACTGTTTCCGGTCGTTGTTTCCGGCCAAAGTGTAGTCCGTTTTGGACTACAGAAAAACGTAGGAGCTCTTCCGCTCCCGACCGGATCAAAAGCCCGAAATTGGAAGCCAGCCCAGGCTACTCCCCCTCCAAATCGATGCATTGATACCAAGTGTCATCATTTGTTTCCTATCTGGAGAGATTGCCAGAGAGTGTTTTTAATCTAATATGAAGCACGCACATCTTGTCTCCTGTAATTAGGAAACGATAAATTATAAATAAAGAATCCACTATAGTCTGACAAACTCAGGCAGCTCTGTTGGGTTTTCTTCCACCACACTCTTGCACACACACCTAAAGCACCACCTGTTGGCATCTTTCTGTCTGAACTGTTGAAAGCAGACAGAGAACCTCAGGCTGTAGTCTGGCCCTGAAGGGGTTAAGATATGACAAGTACCTGGGGTTCTACCCCACTGAGCCTTTAACGTTATCAGTAAAATAATCTAAAGTCAAATCTATAACCCACACTCAACCAAAATGGAGCAGTGATATGACTCAATGAATCTTCGTGATTTTTGTAAAACAAAATCAATACAAACCCAACAGACCGAAAGAAGCAAGTAAGAATTAAGTGTTAATCTCCAACATTAATGTCACAGCCTCATGTTCCTTTGATACCAAAAAGAACAACAAGAAAGAGACAGTATTAGAAAAGGCACAGGCGTTACAAAGTCTTAATTAAGAGAGATATATTTTATACGTATATAATTGAATAACATTTATATAAAATAACATTTATATAGGCTATATAAATATTAACTTATCATATGCCTTTTCAAACCATGTTAGACATTGTCCCAAGATAATTTGACTACATTGCAGGAAGTGGATAGTGTATACTGATCACAACATTTGATTTGGAGATGATTAGTACATCTTGGAAGTAATCTTCCCAGCTAGGGATGAAAAGCATTCAGAGTTGATCAAGCTGATCTCTATTAGTCTGTGGCAGTCTATTTATATGAGGGACCTTGAGGCAGACTAGTACTGTCTGTGCTTTGTTTAACCAAGAGATTTAGGATATATAGACGTGGCCCTGCCCTGACCTTACTGGTCTCCCATTGGACTGCTGCCATTCCAGCACTTACAGTATGTAGCACATTTTAAACTTGGCCTTGAATTCGTTTGATTTGCTTGTTTGTGTGCTTTTTTTCATTTTTGTAAATTTTTATATTGGTGCCACACTATAATCATGCTGAACAGGCCCCACATGAAAGTAGGACCTCCTGGTTAAATAAAGGTTATATGAAAAAAGCTAACAAATCATTCCTTGACATCAGATCACACCCTATTGGACTGAAATAAAATCTGCCAAAAAACAGTACAAAAACTGAAATTATTATTTAGTCACAACCAGCTGAAAGCCATTTCACCTCCACTGTCTCCTAAAATAGGAGATCTACAAGGTTTTGGTGCGAGACACAGAGTATTTGAATCAATCACCTGTTGAATTCAATTGAGTGAGTTGACTCATGAGTGAAACATTGATGATTTTAAAAATCGATTTTAAGCATCAAGGAAATATGAATTATGAAAAAGATGGTATTAGGATTGTGGTAATTGCCATGTATTCTGGTTGTGATAGATAGAGGAGAGAGTGCATCATGCATGATGTATGAATCTCTGCCTGGTTGTGTTTAGTTCCATTCCATATGCCACTAGCGCTCTCTGGTGGATAGACAGGTGTAAGAAAAGCAGGCATAGCACATTGGTCATATTTTGTACATTTACTATAAGAATATACACTTAATTTGTTCTCTTAGCACTTACACAACTATAAGAGTAAATGAAGTTGAAGAACACATATAAATTAAACTATAAACGTTCTTATGAGAGGACTCAACTAGGGTTTAAGTGTTTTTTTAGGTACTTCTTGACCCTGTATCTCATTGGGGGGGGAGGGGGATCGACTCAATAGAGAGAAAACTAAAGCAATGGCAATGGAGCTTGTAGATCTGCTATCTTCAAAGGATTTTATACATTTGGAAACTTGGGAGATTTGTATAATGAGTACTTTCTACTTTTTTTGTACTTTAAAGGAGTAGTTCACCCCCAAAATGAAAAATGTTCTATTGATGACTCACGCCATAGAGACGACAAAAAACTAAAAATATTATTGAACTGTCTGAAAGTATCTGTGGCGTGAGTAATCAAAAGAAAAAAAGTAATCCTTTAAGTAAATTTTGATGCCAATTGTTTTGTACTTTTACGCAAGTAAATTTTGAATTCTGGACTTTTACTTGTGACAGAGTAGTTTTACAATGCAGCAATTGCAGTATTGAATGATACTTTTACTTAAGTAAAGAATCGCACCTGTGCTTATCAAACACGACACACGTGCATATCTCCTTGTATGGGCCGCTCTGTCCGTGACATCAGCTGAGGTGATGTCTGTCTCTGCGTACTTTCTATGACGTTAGTCTCGGGTGACGTTGGTCTCGTACAGCCCAGACATAGAGACATAGGGACAGCTAGACATAAGCCAGCTAGACGTAGGAGCGGTTAGCACCGCTCAAAATCACACCCAGTGTGAAGTGAGCGGTTCCTGAGTGAGTTAATTTCGTTAAGCTCGTGATTGCCAGACCCATGAAATGGGTAGGCCTACATAAGCAAATGTCGGTCTGTCTGTCCGGGTTTTCTATATAAAGGGTATATATGATGATGACATGATGATGACATGCCTACAAAAGGCATGATGTCATAAATGATGATGACAGACAGGGGGTCTGGCACAACCAGGTTGACCTGGTCTAGTTGGTGTACATGTACATACATGCCAAAACGTCCGGCGAAGCTTGGCCAATGCCAATGTGCAAGTCGGTGTTGTGCGGCAACGGTTTATGTTGGTTGTGACATCACACCTGAGCTCGGTCTGCCTATATAAGTTGAGGTACACTTGACAGAGAGGTCAAGTGTACAGTGAGTGATCATGGCAAGGTTTTTGAGGTCCAATTTGAGAAACATCATCAGCACAGACTTAAGGATGTCTGGTCATCAGATGGGTGAAATGGGTCAAGGTGCAGGAAAAGGTGGAGGGGGTGGTGGATCTGTCAGAGCGGCAGGTAGAGCCTTTGGAAAGAAGCAGGCTGCTGAGGAGGAGATGCACTTCAGGCGTAAGGAACAGGAGCTGCTGCAGAAGCTTGCCGAGCAGAAGAAGCTGTTGTACCCAAGCCCCCAGAACCCAGGGCTAGATTTGAAGCAACCCCGATGGTGGCCAAAGTTGGAACTGCAGCCTAAACGCGCATTTTGGCCCCGCCCCTCCACTCCAGACAGGAGAGGAGAGCAGCGTGACGTCATTTTGGAACCACGGTGGTTCCAATTCCCCCAGAATGCACCTGGATTTAGCTACATGCTAGCACGTAGCCGTTGCTTCAAAACGCCACTGAGCACTTGCATTGAAGTTATAGTGGGGGCGGGGCTCGTCCGCTCTCTATTTTATACTCTATGGTTGTACCACATAGAGGAACTTGCACGCCACAAGAAGCAAATTGAATCAATAGAGCTGAAGACAAACCAAGATTGGACCATCAAAGAAGTTTTGGGCGGTATTGCATTGGGCATGAAAGACGTTTTGGGCGGTATTGCATTGGGCTACATTGTAGGTACCATGGTGGTACCGTATTTCGTAGCCTTATTTCGTAAGGACCGTAACTCAAGGGAGAAGAGAGACAAAGGGCAGAGTGATTGAGAGATTCATGGTGATAAGATAAGAATTATGATACATAATTCTATGTTTGTGTATGAAGCTCATATGACCATATTATGAACTGAGCTTACAGTATAAGAGACCACATTTTGGTCGGATACTGTAGGGTCAGGCTAAAGATTACAGGTCATAATAACTTTGGCTGCCCTGAATGTAATCATGTTTTGATATACTGTGATACTATGATATAAGTCACTAGTGGTGGAAAACACTACGTGGCACGTTCTTCCTGTTACTTCCTTGTTATGATATGGGAACGAATCAATGAGTCCCACGATCTTACTGTCCTAACTGTACTCTTTATATACTGAATGTAACTTCCATTTTGGGAGAGAGAGAATTCTCAACCTGCCAGCTAGTGGTGGGGAGAGAGATTTAGAACGCTACCACTATGGTATGCTCACTGTTTTGTCTTCCTTGTCTGTCTCTCTTAAATACAGCAATCTAAGAAATATAGTCCTTTGGCTCGTCTCTTCTTATTTTCACTATGGATTTAGAGATCCATAATTTATTTATTAATTGGTCCATCGAGCGAGGATACTGTTTGTCACATTGACTACGGGGTCAGGGGTCGCTAACGACTCGGTCACCGGTCGGTCCCATCACAGATGACAGTAAGACTCTATGGAGCCGTCGTGTGGGGCTTAATATTAAGTCCATATATGTATATGGATATATTAATAAAGGATAAAATAAATGCAATGTCCATATACAGTACGGGTATTCCCAGATGATACCCTGTTAGGGTGCCCTCTTATGCCCATATATGGAGATCCCCAGGCATCAAACCCAGGCCCTAACTTGCCAAGGCCTTGCTTGGATTTACTAATTAACATACGTTTTATTCCCATATATGGAGATCCCTGCCATAATGTCATCAATATCAAGGAGGACATATCTGGGAATGCCCATATTTGGGCATTCCCAGATAATGTTGTGGCTCCCCTGTGCAATCTGTACTGTGGTTATGGTTACTTGGAGGCGAGTCTCGTGCTGTGTGAAACTATCCTGGTTAAAATTAAAACCAGACCACAAAACACCACCCTCTGGCGGTGGAAACAAAGTGTGTGAAGAGGCTGGCCCGCCAGGCTAGTGTGAAACTACATTTGGGCACATATTTGATGATAATTTGGAACTCAATTTTGTGTTAGAGTTTGAGGAGATATTCTGTACACAGCTCGATGACATCACAATGATGAAGTCATTCATCTCCAAAAGTTTCAGACCTGATCCCACTGATTGATTTACATAAATTAAGAAATTCAACTAGAAAGATACAGTTCTGGGAAATTGCAAGAGTGTTTTGTAGCTTTCAGCGAGCCCACAATTATTCGCTGGTTAATTTCTTCCTATAGAAACCCCTAAAAAAACTGGTTGCAGTCAACTAGGCCTAAGTGTTTTAACATTTGGACAATTGGTTAAGACACTGATCACAATGCCACCAACCACCCTGGCAGTGGCCCTGTCTCTGTTTAAACAGCTCTCAGAAGATAACACTGGCAATGTGTTCTACTCTCCTTTCAGCATCTCTGCTCTGGCCATGGTGCTATAGGGGGCCCGTGGCAACACAGCCACACAGATGTCAGAGGTCCTGCACTTTAAGGATGACTTACACATGGACCTTTCTAAGCTTATGAGTGATCTGAATAAGTCAGGGAAGTACTACGCTCTCAGCCTGGCTAATCGCCTGTATGGAGAGCAGTCCTACCAGTTTGTTGAGGAGTTTATCTGTGCCACCAGAAAACACTATAATGCACAGCTGGACCCTAACCCTAACCGTACCTCAGTAACTAACCTGCCGACGCTAGTCGGTAACCGTACCTCAGTAACTAACCTGCCGACGCTAGTCGGTAACCGACCGTACCTCAGTAACTAACCTGCCGACGCGGGTCGGAACAGCGGCCCGTCGGGATAGTGAGCGCCTCCCCTTGAGGACAACACCAGTTGGAAGTGTGCAGGCCCTCGCCCTGCTCGCTTCGTTGCTGACTGACCACCCCTTCCTCTTCTTCATCCGACACAACCCCACCATGAGCATCCTCTTTGCAGGCCGATACTGCTCCTCTCCTTCAACTCAACTCAATTCAAACGTTATCTAACTATTAATTTAGCAAATGTCCATCTGACCATCTGAATGCAGACATCATTGACGTCATACTCTGAAGTCATAGTACTGACGTCACAGACTGGCCTGGACACGGAACCAGGGTTTTCGCCAGGCAATTTTGGGGCCCGCCACCTTGGCCGGCAGGATTATATTATAACGGCCAGTGAATTAATTTATTGGCCATATTATAATGAACGTCACATGCGTGTTTCCATATAGCCTACTGTATGTGCAATGTGCACCCAACTGATAATTACACCATTTTCATTGAACAAAATATCAGTTCACATTGAAGTGCTTGCTGTCTTTAAACTATTGTCATCCTTCCTCATCATAATCATCATCATCATCATCATCATCATCATCATCATCATCATCTCCACCACCACTAGATGGCATTATAAACATTTATGTTCATGTGGAGAGAAAACAGTACAAAAGATCAAATATTGAATTGCATGCAGCTAGCAGGAGGCCATTAGTTCTCACACATTTAGTAGTGAGAAGCTATTGTAAACTATAGGCCTATAAGTATAGGCTACTGTATATTGAAACAATTGATGCAAAGTAGGCTACATTTGAATTCAAGACTCACAGAAGGCTATGTGTAACAGAAATAGAATGTGAAACTATAGACCTATGAATGATTGCAAACGTACATATCCTCCTTCGACCGTTATGACCACATTGTCTCTGTCCTCTTCATTTAAGATTCCATGTTAGAATTAATATATTATTAAATAATTGATGCAATGATCTAATAATTACATATTAAAAGTTCAAGTTCTTGTTCCACTACAGTCATTTTCATTCTTTGTAGGCCTAATTGTCTGCAGTGCCAATACATCCATCCACTTTACTGGAAATTAATGTGTTTAATAGGCCTACTAATGTTTTGGTTGAATGTTTTGTTGACAAAGGGGACAGTTTATCCCCACGCCCATTTCAAACAATTGATAAACAAAATGTGTCATGTATGTGTCATTGAAACGACCCTCTGTTTTGCCTTTTCAGTGCTGACCTCTAGCGTCCGCGTTACTTCCATTTTCATTGGCTTTACCGTCCAAAACAGACGATCTACAAGCCTAGCAGCACGTTGCGCTACAACGCAACTGTGAGCTTGTAGATCGTCTATTTTCGGGCGCGCCGCGCCGTCGTACGGCCAAAGTACACACCCGGCCGCAGTTTTACCTGTTGCACCTGTGTTATAGCCCAAGTGCGGTGCTTCCGAATGCACCTGTCGCGCTTTGCTGCGGTGTTTCTTCTTACCTATATGCTTTAAGTTAGCCATCATCATGGACAAAGAAGTAGAGACTTCTTGCGATTTAACTTGTGCATCGGATGACATATATACCGGAGAGGATCTTCTGACAGACACGCCGAAAAATGGGAATATGAATTTTAGGCAGCTCTGTCTTTCCGTGTTGGACGGAAGTCCGCCACTACATTCCCAACAGAATGGAACTCAACGAGCCCCTGCTGCTGGCCGCAGAGAAGCTGCTGTTCGCGGAGGAGGAGGTGGTGTTTATCATGTTGGTGCTGGTCTTGTCCCATCGTCATCAGCGACCACTGCCTCTGATTCCGAGTCAGGAATCTTCACAGCAGGGGAATCTGAACTTTGCGTGGAGCATGAATCTGAAATGCACTGGTTCTGTACTTCTGAGCAGAAACTCATCTGCTCGCATTGCGCCGACGTGGGCCCCTGCCAGGGACACAATGTGACACCACTGGCGACCAGAGTGACCGCAGTCAGGGTGAGTTGCATTTGCCCGTTTCAATATCGTTTCCATATTTGTAATTGTTTTATATGGATCATGAATATAAGGAGGTAGGAGTAAATAAGTCACTCTTTACTTGCTTTCATTGTTGTTTGTTTTGTTTTGTTTTATAATAAAGTTTATCAAATCAAATCCGTTTTAGCCTAGGTATGGCGATTATTACCCAACCCCATAAATCATTAGGCATTTTCTATTTTTCTAGAGGGTAGACAGGAACAGCTCAAAAGTCACTTGAGGTTTTGGAAGCATAACAGATCTTCAATCTGTTAAATCTTCTATATGGCATGATTAGCCTACATCAGATAATAGCCTAATCACTTTAAAATCAGTTATCACTAGGCCAGTAGGCCTATATCTAAAATTAAATTAGGCCTATATGTCTATTTATTTTTGTTTTGCTTTGCTATGACCACAGAAAACAGGATCGGTTCAGAGAAATGTTGTTGTTTCCAACTAAGTTTAAGTTACCTATCTGATGACTGGTGCACTAGTTGTGGGATGTCTATGTTACCTTCATGGGTGTGCCACATTTTACCAGAACAACAAGATGTTTTTCCTGTTTCCTTATGTGAGGACCGAGGAGACAGGAATTTCAAGATGATGATAAGATGAAACTTAACCCAGGGCATTATTCACCTTTTCCTATAATGATGCAAGTGACTGACATGCTTGGTCATTGACAAAAAATGTGTGTGTGTGTGTGTGTGTGTGTGTGTGTGTGTGTGTGTGTGTGTGTGTGTGTGTGTGTGTGTGTGTGTGTGTGTGCACACGTGTGTGCGTGCGTGTGCGTGTGTGTGTGTGTGCACGTTCAACAGAATCAGCTGGTGGACCAGTGTGAAAAAATGCAGCTGCAGGCCTTGAAGATCGAGCGTTTTGTTAATCACACCTTGAAGATCAAAGAGAGGATGCTGCAGGTGAGAAGTTGAATTGTTTAAGACTTTTATAAGGCTTCAGCTGTTCTGTCTACAGCTGAAGTGGAAAACCCAACGTACAATGGCATACATTTCATACATGTCATAAACAGTGGTGGAAAAAGTAAGTAAAAGTATCAATACTGCAATGTAGAAATACTCAAGTAAAAGGCCGTAATTCAAAATTGTATTGGCCTCAAAATGTACTTAAAGTACCCAAAGTACACTTTATCCAGAAAGTCCTAGCTATTTCACAAGTAGATCGGACATTTTCAAATGGACAAAATGTGTATAGGGCTGAAGTGGTTAATGGATGTTTTGTAATAATAATCAAAGTAACTAGTAACTAAAGTTTTCAAGTAATTTTTGTGGAGTAAAAGTACAATATTTGCCTCTGAGATGTAGTGGAGTAGGAGTAAAAGTATTGAAAATTGGAAATGCTCCAGTAAAGTAAAAAATACCTAAAATGTTACTTAATTAAGTACAGTACTTAGTTACTTTACACCACTGGTCATAAAAAGTTAGTGAAACCTTCAATTCAAGTCAAGTCAAAGTTAAGTTCAACGATGCAAGCCCACTAACTAACATGCCTTCCCTCACCCACCTCTCCATCCATGCAGACAGATGCCAGTAGAGCCAGGGAGAACATCCTGGCTCAGGTCAAGGCAGTGCGGGAGGCCCTCGAAGAGGAGGAGCAGCGTCTGCTGGAGGAGGTTCAGCGGGAGGAGGAGCGGGTGGAGCAGTGTCTGCTCACCCAGAGAGCCCACTGGAACCAGGCCCTGACCAGCCTCTCACAAACACGCTCCAGCCTAGTGCATTCGCTCACTCACACACCAGATGCACAACTGGCGGTTAGAAGCATTTTTAACCACTTTTTTTAATGATTTGTTTTTGGCTTTTCTGCCTTTATTGATAGCTCAAGTGAAAATAGACAGGGAAGAGGGAAAGAGAGAGAGGAGGAGTGAAACGCAGCAAAGTTCGTCGGGAACGGGACGCAAACCCACAACGCGCATGCGTCAGGCATCATAGCCTATGCGGTATGCGCCTGGACTGTTAAGGCCTGTCCATACTCTCTCCGACCCCAAACTTTTCGTCGTAAAGGTCCGGTTCAACTACAAAATGATGTCACTCACAACTTCTGAAAAGCATTACCCCGAATTAGAGTTCGGAAAGCTGCACGTCGGAAAGTCAGAACTCTCAGATGAAAAGTTTGGTGGTAGGAGACAGTATGGACAGCCCTTTAGGCCAGCGGGCGCCCCACATCTAACCAATTATGTCCTATTTCATAAGGATATGGATAATTATGAGAAGATTGTTATTATATTGAAATACAAAAATATACCAAGGTAATAATGACTCGGTTCTTGTTCTGTTTTTCAGACTGCTACCCAGGAGATAGCAGACAGGTAATCATACATTCTTTATTATATGCTATTAACTGTTAACTAACTATGTCATTAACTGATTTTGCTAAATTATATAAGAGTAATATCTTCCTTTGTTTTCTGTGTATGTGTCCAAGGGTTGAGGAAGCAGAGGGATTGGGGGAACCTTGTGACACAGACCAGCTCAACCTGAACCCAAGCTGCTGTGACAGCAGACTGCTAAGAGGCCTATGGGCCACCGCCATACTACTGGGGCCAACTGGTTAGCAAACCTCCCTTTTGAATAAATGTCAGAGTCATGGATATATTTATATCAAAGGCAATATTTGTCTAGAATAAAGAAGTCACAAGATATGCAAGGGGTGTGTTAGGTTATGTAATGAATCTGTCTTTTCTATTCAAATGCCATCAGTCCACTTTACACAAGTCTAAAACCTTTCAGTTGGGGATAAGTAATGATGAATCTCGTCAAGGCAAGAGTAGTGCAGAATACAAACAATGTACCAGCACAGTAAAGAGTTTAATGGTAGTAGTTACAGTAGGTACAGGAAATGAATCGATCGAAACATGACTTCAAGTACTGCAGTGATACAGCAGTTAATGTTGTTTTATAATTGTAGTATTCTGTTTATGAGTTGTAATATCCCTTTCCTTCGTTCCCCAGCATATGGCTCGGCCAATTTAAAGTTCGATAAGCGCACGGTAAGTCCCCTTCTGTCCCTTTCCGGCGACCTTTGCACTCTGACATTCTGCTCCAAAAAGCCCCGCCATTCCACGCCATATGATCCAGCACGCTTCGATAGTTGGCCCAACGCACTGGGCTCTCTGTCCATTTCTTCTGGCACCCACAGCTGGGTGATGGATGTCGGCCAGAGCGGGGCCTTCAAGGTGGGGGTGTGCTACGCCAGTGTGGAACGCAAGGGCTCTGGGAATGAGGCACGTCTAGGCTACAACAGCCAGTCCTGGGTCTTGTCTCGCTACGATGGGGATTTCTCATTCTGCCACGCAGGGAAGAATGTGGCTCTCCGAGTGTTGAAGAGACCTACCAGTATAGGTGTGCTCCTGGACTGGCCCAGTCAAACACTTCTGTTTTATGATCCAGACTCCTGCAGTGTACTGTACTCTGTCACACATCCCTTCAGTGCACCACTGCTGCCAGCATGTGCTCTGGCTGACCACAGTCTTACCATACTGCACTGATTTGTTCCTTCCTCTCAAGGACGTCTATTTTTTACATTTTTAAGAATTACGATTAAAATGTTTTAAGATGAGAGCTTCCGGAGAGAACGGAGAAGATCTTTAAAATTGTAAAACTATTACGAGGCTTAGGCATGGCAAAGCTATCAGTTTGAAAATATGATTAGCTGTTAAAAACATTTTCAGGATCTGGGAAATAATGGAGTTTTTGTCAAGGAAATCATTATTTTATTTATTCATTTTGTTATTGTTATAGATATTTCTATAACAATAACAAAATGAATAAATAAAATAAATTGATAGACTTGTATTTATTGAATTATACATTGGTTTTATGATATCAATGAAATTGACGTTAGTTGGTCTTTTTTCCATTTCGCTGTAGCAATTATGATATATGAATTGATATGAATTAATATCAATATCATCAGTTTGATTAGTGAACCCTTAATCATTTTGTTATTTATAAAAAATGTTTTTATTATACTGGTAGATCCAGTGCTTTTTTAAGTAATCAATTAATTTATAAATGTTACCGTCAGTGAGATATTTTGTGTCATTATCTTCTGTACTTGAATAAACAAATGTCAGTTATTAACTGATATGAAGTATAAGTGCTAGTTTTTAATTTAGCACACACTACAGGTAGGAAGCTGTGTTAGACACCATTGGAATCACTACCAGTTATAGAAAAGCCAACAACATTAATTGTACCATGTAGCATGTGTACATATAATAAAATGGTCAGTGCCAGCATCATATTTTCCTTTTGTCAATACATCTCCCTTATAGAATGTCACGTGGTGCAGATCGTGTTCAAAGTTCAAAATATGCCTTATGCAAAACTAAAGCCAAGATCTTCCCTCACACAGGGAAGTCACAGTCCCTTGCGCTCCCTCGTTTTTTTATGGATTCATCATTGTGTAATACCTTTGCCTGGACATAGGTGCTATTAGGTTTTACAGTAGAGTAGTTCAGGCAGTCACATGAGTCTTATAAGGTTAACAGAAGAGGACAGCGTTTACACATTGGTAAACAAGAGCATGTGGCTAACCATAAAGGTGAGGAAAGCATTTTGCATCAGTTTATACCACCTGGGGGCAGCCTTGTCAAACTGACAGCAATTCTACCACAAGACAGAGAGTACCGAAAACAATGTTATCACAAGACAAGTAGTGTGTATTTATACATAATGTTATTAGATCTCGTCTAAAATACACTTAAATTCATTATGATTTTCCTCCGTCATAAGCTTTCTGGTGGAACTGAGTGATGAAAGGTTGTTTGGAATTGAAAAGCTGTTTTGAGATGGTAGACATAACCAAATGGTCCCGACTCCCTAGCGACTCTAATCTGGTCATGTCATAATTGGCAAACATTCGGCCAAAATAGAATAACATGAAACGCAAATAGCAGATCTTTCAGGGGTGGGGGGGAATATAGCAGATCTACTGTAAGCTCTGCTATTTTCACAATTTGATGATGAAATATATATTGTTTAACCACTTAAAACCCTATATTTAGTTGTCAGTTGTCTATTATTGGTTCACTTTTTCCCCCACTTCACCAGATCTCTTTGACGAAAATAGTCGATCTACAAGCTCACATTTTGTAGAGAATGCCCTCCCTTCCCCCAGAATTGGGATAATAGGGTTCATGTATTTCATGTTCAGTTTGTATTTCCTTCTCTAAACAAATAGTGAAGGAAAGGGAAGATGTCAACATTTCCTGAAACAAGCCTGCCCACAAACGTAGTAGTGGTTTATTGAGAAAAATCCACATATTTCATTAAGTGGTTACTGGAAAGGAAGAAGTTAAACCACAATTAATTCCCAACAGTTAATTACGGTAAACACTGAATCAGCCAATTAATTGTTTTCTTTAACAGATTTTGTAGCAGGTGTAACCATTCACCAAAGGCGTAGAATACCTCTGAGGTTGAAAGATGAGATAACTAAAGCCAGTGTTTTAACCGGGGGAAGTTTATCTAATACTGTTGTAGTCTCCATGACATCATGCCAGACTTGCCAGCACATACAGTATAGTTTTATTTACCTCTCCACAGACAGAGCAACGGACGCTCTGTCTGTTTCAACCTAATGGGTCTTTCTCAGCGTCCCATGACATCACACATCACTAGTTTCTTCCAGGTTGAAACTCCATCAGAAGGTAATCTCTGATTCAGTCTTTCTGTGGTTGGTGAGAGAAAGAGGAGGCGGTTCAATGTTGAGTTCTTGTCTAAGGTCTTCAAGATTCTGTTCCCACCGTCTCTCGTAAAAAATGCTGAGGACACAGCGGGCCTGGTGTCCATTCCGGAGAGCCCATGGACCAAGGGATGTCACTAGTGTCTGCATACGACTGGGAGAAGGGCATATGGGACAGAAAACTGTCAATAAGCAAAACTATGTGAAAGAAACTTACATTACTGATTTGAAAGAGGAGCGCAGGCTACATTGTTGTAAATAAGCAAGGCAAAGGCCATTAACTCAACAAATACTGAGGGTAATTGTTCATTGAGTAGGTTTTTTTTAATGTAATGTAGTTTAATGATTGTGGATTTACAGGCTAAAGTAGTGAATTAGGTACTGCACCTTGTATTAAGCCGAAGTGGACCGAGCAATGCTCCCAGAATACACATTGGCAGCCCAGTCTGAGAAGCTTCAAACCATTTCACTGCTACCTCACCTGGGTGGGAGAGAGTTAAAGACATATAATTTATGATCAACTATCATCAATGATCTGTTAACTCCTGCACTCCTCAAAGTAAAAAGCACCATCGATTTTGTATCTCAACTGTCAGTCTCGAAACGAATTAAAATATTTGGTCAATCAAAATAGGGTGAACAAGTTATCCTTCATTGTGATTAACATCCCATATTAATTAATCTGTAGTTAACAGATTATCACTCATGGGTAAAAAGCCAAACCATTTGTCAAACATTGCACAGTGTCATCATGAATGGCCTCAAGGGGAATCAACAAGGTTTTCTCACCAACACTTTTTATAGGCTTTATAATGCTTTTCATTGTGACACGTCATGACCCAGAACATCTGCTATTTTCACAGTGTGACACCAGCATATTACGTGTGTAAATCTAGAATATAGGGTTAGGCTATTTAGGGATGCCAGGGATAATGTGGTTAAATCCTGGGTTTCTATGGGACATTGGTCCTCACACAACACTTATTATACAGTAATAGTGTACTGAACTCACCTAGCATATTGGTGGGCATTCCAAGTAAGGTGTGAAGCAAGTCATGAACTTCTCTATATCTTTGGATGACATATGCAAGCTCCTCGTTGTCAACAAATTTCACATCTGCCCTAGAGTCAGGGGTTACGTGCTGTGAAAGGAGTATTGTGAAAGTTAACAACAAAATAAAGTGCTCAAAATTTCAATGGGGATTTTTAATTTGATTTAACAGCATTTTTTACTAAAACCAACTATCAAAAGCCTTTGTTTGGTTGAATCTTCACATTTACAACTCACATTATCCTCCAAAAAACGAAGGTATTCTCTCCCAAAAGAGCCATCTGGCATTGAGGCCATCTTGCTCAGATCCAATGTAGATAGACGGATCCTTGGTCTCTCTCTATGACAGCCAGTAAATAACAAAAACACAAGATCGAGACAATTATTATTATTGTTTACTCACTATAGAGACATACACCAGATTAGAGCTCATCGATGCCAGATTTTTGGGTTCGATCGATGCAGAGTTGATTACCTTTCTTTATTCCAATATTCGATGCAGAGTTGATTACCTTTCTTTATTCCAATATTTTGTCAAAAAGTGCAACATTTTCTATTTAATTTGAAAAACTTGATTTGATTAAAGTTTCAATTTGATAGATATAAAATAAACACATTATCTTTACTTTATGATTTGAGCCTGTCTTGTGAGCTTGTAGATCTGCTATTTTTTAATTTGTTTAGAAAACTTTAGAAAATGTTCACTTAGAATGAAATGCCAAACTTAAAGATGCCAGTGTGAAAGTGGTTAAAAATCGGGATACAGGGGCGCCCGCTGGCCTACTGGTCCAGGCGTGTGCCACTTGGGCATTGCCACGTGGGCATGGATGCCTGGCGGCAGCTTGTGACAGCCTTTGCCGCGTGTCACTCCACATCTCTCTCCCCCCATTTCCTGTCGGTCTGCTGTTCTGTCAGTGAAGGCATAAAAGCCCCAAAACAAATATATTTTTTAAAAAGAAAAGAAATCGGGATTCATCGGCTGCATAATGCCAATACTGATATATCGGCCAGACCCATATATTAGTCTAGCTTTCTACACCAGATATAATAAGACAATCGAAAGTGACAAACGTGAGGATTGTGTTGCCTTCTGGGTCACTTCTCATCCTGTCCCTTAGATTTACAAGTGCTAGGTGTCCTGTGGTCTCTCCCAGTACTGCCACCATATCTGTGTTGTGAACAGAAATGTACATTGAATTAAATTACATTTCTCAAAGTCCAGGGGTGCCTCAGAATACTTTGAAAAATCTTGGAATTTATCAGTGTCACGTCAGTTACTTGGTGCAATCTTTTTCAGGCTATAGTGCACCAAGTCTCTTCACCATTCAGCAGATAGCCGAGCTTGTAGATCAGCTATATTTGGTAAATGTTCCCTCCAGAATAGGGATGCTGGATCGAAAATAACTTTTATACTTGGCGTTTAGCCACACGCCAAGTATAAAAGTTATTTTCGATCTGTCCTAATGGAAACAGATATTCTCTCAAGTTGTCCTTGTGACATACTGTATCTAAGGGAGAAAGATTGAAATATTTCTGTTTACATTAATTTCATAGCTTGGCAAAGATGTAAGCCTCCTTATTTTTAGCTTGTTAGTTTTAAACATTAAACAGTTAGTATTCTCATACTGTACAGTACATTGTTACAGTTAAGAACATAACTGACATGATACTGAGTTTCTTTGCTTCCGCCCTCCAGCAAACACCTGAACTGCTGCTCTTGGTATCACTTTACTGAGAAGTGAAACACAACTACAAGACAGATCCTAATAGAGAACTTTATTAATCCCACGATGGAAATTCAGTTGTCATAGCAGCACCGCAGTATACGAACCACAGACAGGACAGATACAGGTAAGAGAATCTAAGCTTCAACGGGAGTAGACATAAAAAATAGGAGTAAACAAGTACAGTAGTAACAGACCGTAAGTAGTAATAAGATACCAAAGTAGGCGATTTGCATAATATTTGAGCTATTAGTGCAAGATGTATATACAGTATATACTGTATATAAATGCATTTAAGATACATATGTAAAGCCAATCTGTGTATATAATGAGGAATGTATTGATAATATATTGATTGATATTACATCATTAGCTGCAGGTCACGTGGGCTCAATCACATGTGTAAGTGCAGCTAGAAGCCCCAAATGTACCATTGCTTTTTGTATTCCACATAGGCTGTATCCTTTTGGATTTCATTTTGGAGCTTATGTTAAAGGAACATATCACCCATTTTCAATCTTATTTTCGTGTATTATTGGTCCAAACTAATTATACACAATACAAGAACATGGCATCACTTCTGTCTGCCTGCACTGCGTCTCAGAGGTAGACTGGACAGTTCAGAAACCTGCCTACCAAAGATATGGTTGAAAATGGGTGAAGTGCTCCTTCGTAAAAAAACGTGAAAGTGTTGATTAGACCTACTATACAAAATGTGATTAACCTCATACAGTGCTAGTAATTACAATATGATAATGTCAGCCATGTGTGTACAGTATGTCTCACCATGTCTGTATGGGTTCTGCAGTGCAGCCACTCCTGACCCAACTGCCAACAAGGCTTTCTGGATGGGGTTAGTTGGGATGTGACCAGGGTACAGCTTATCATAGTTGTTGGTGTCTGCAGACCCACTGCTGCCATGCTGCTGGCGAACACACAGTGCTGAGAAAGAGGTGGCACATTATTATAAACAAAAACAAACCGTAGAATTGAAGTAGAACATCATATTTTCTTTTCATTGGAACTAGCAGGCACATGGATTTAATTTAGGCCTATGATTGCGACCGTAGGTCGCATTTACTATCAAACCCTGCACAAAGTGTAAGTCCGTCCGTCAGTCAGTCAGTCAGTCAGTCTGTCTGTCTGTCACACCTCACACGTCACACTCTTGCCCTGCTCATATCTCCGCAACCGTTGGCCCGATCCATGCCAAATTTTGCACACACGTTCCTTACCTGCCAAACTACAACCTCCAAGGACCCCCGGAGCTCCAGGGACCCCCAGGTCCCTGGTGGACCCCCAGATGTAAAAAATGACCAAATGTGCTAAACTGACCAAATGACCACCCCCACGGGGCTGCTCACGGGGAATTCCCGGGGACCACCCACTCCTGGTGCTCCAGAACGGATGCAAAAGTGGTGGCGCCCCCAGTGGAGGACCCCCTACACTGCAGCTCACATAAAATGCCGTAACTCCGGCTAGGAGCGACCCTAACCCTTTTTAAAAACACATTTTTGCATTGAATCTAAGTAACATCCTTTCGGTGCTAGCTGGTCTATGTTCTGGGTTTAACAAAGTAAAAAAATTAACAGTTGATTACCTTTGTAAACAATAATGCTACTAAATTACAACCCCATCCTGTCCTAAATCATTTGTTGTTGTGCTTCACTTGGTTTGTATTTACATGTATGTCTGAAAGTAGCCCTTGAATGTCTGTAAGATCACAGAAATTATAGGACCGGTCTGAAAGGTGCTCTAAATAAATGGTATTATTATTATTAGTGGTAGTAGTATATTAGTATTAATAGTAGGCCTATTATTTTATTATTGTGACTATTATTACGTCAAGCCAGACGAGCTCAGGCATGTCACTTCCAGTCAGAGATTTAAAAATAAAAGTAAAAGCCCAGGGTTTCAGCCACGTTTGATGAAGAAGCAGTGAATATTGATCCTGGTTGGCACCTTTCATCAGTAGCCTGAGTGCTCTATTTCGATTATACTATAGTGTGGATATGTGCACGTTAATTTGTCACCCACCCCCAGTCAGTTAATAACACTATCTATGTAGCTACAACAAGAGATAGCCGAATAGCACGAATGTAGTAGCCTTTAATATAAAACAAATTATTAGCTGTTTGAACTTTTAATACCTTTCCAAATCGCCCAGTTGCGTCTAGTATCCAACTGGAAACGCAGACACCTACTGCATAACGTTAGTCGGGACATTGTTGAGGGGCAAATGCATAGGTTACGTCTGGGGCACCGCACGAACTGGCGTTTCCCAGAAACCCTGAGCGCAACAGTGGGGGCCAGTGGTGGGCAAGGAGGTAGGGAGCGCTTCGCTGTGTTCACTTGGACCGCGCGGAGGTGCCGAAAGTCGGAGGGACGAAGATTTATTCTGTCCATAACGGCACATAACTCGCCTCTGTAACGCCGCTAAGTCGGCTCATACGACCGTCGCAACGCTCGACACGGCGACTCGCTCTCTCGGAGGTGTCTCACGCATCACGTGGATCATGGTCGCCTGAGACGGCGCGCCTCCGTCGTCGTCACAAAAAACAAGCGCTCCTTTCCCTTGCAGCCCGCGCCCCCACCGTTGCGCTTAGGGTCATTGGGAAAAACGTGGACGCGTCGCAGGCAAATTCACGCATGCGCAACAGCGCAAGTGTGTTGACCGGAATCAATTCCGCTTTGCAGGCTGCTGATCCGGTCATATGATCCGGTCTGGGTTTAAAGACCCAAACAAAACAACTGCCTGGCTGCCTGGTACTAGTGCAGCGTTGAGCCTTGTGGGTCCCGGGTCCCGAGACACTTTTTTGGGAAACAGACGATACGGAAACGGTGCATGCATGCGCACGCGTGTGCATGCGTCTGTGTAGTGTGTATGTGCGTGCGTGCCTTCAAATTACCGGATACACAGTAGGCGGGCTGTAGGTTTATATCCTCCGAAACAGTCCGGAGTTGTGTTTCTAGATCTAGACTCAAAGAGAAGAATCTCTTTGCTAGACTCGAGGATGAGTTCAGTTGTCCTGGTTCTGGTTCCGTAGCTGCTTGTGTGCGGGTTGAGCTCATGGTCCGTCCAGTTGCATTCAAGAGGTCAAGGTTAGAGATGGCATGTTTATCATTTACACATCATCATCAGGACACTTTTGTGTCTTTTTTTGTTAGTACAACTAGAAATTTGAGGTATTTGTACTTTACTTAAGTTTTTCCAATTACCAATACTTTACTTCTACTCATTACATCTCGGATCAAAATATTCTACTTTTACTAACTCCACTACACTTATTTGACATTTTTTATACATTTGAAAACGTGTGAAACAGGATATTATGCATAATGTTTACTTTCTACTTTATGTAAGTACAATTGTTATAGCAATACTTTTGTACTTTTACTCAAGTAGGCCTACATTATTTCCTACGTTACAGTATTGAATATTGATACTGCAGTCTAGTAATAAAACTAAAACTAATAAGTAGTACATTTTGACTACTTTTTCCACCACTGGGAGAAACCCAAGAGGGGGCGAAGCAAAAATGAAAACACGACGTAGTCGTTGTTACAGCCATATAGAGTGGTTAACGCGTGATTATGGATCCAACTGGGAAAGATGGATGGAAACGGCAAAGAGCGCTCGTTTTCAGTTATTGTCCACGACATTGCAAGCGGCGCGAAGGCCAGCGGACCTTGGTCCTGCTCTTCGCCCCCGAGCGCCGCAGGCGCGAGTGGCCGCGAAGAGCGGGCCAGGGCCGCGCGGCCGGCGGAGCGCCGCGCGAGTTACGAAGCCGTGGTGAATGCAATCGTTATATTTATGCTGGGCAAGCGCACGATAAACGCCATGATAATTGGGTTTTGGTGCACCTCGCGCGGTCCAAGTGACTACAACGGAGCGCTCCCTACGTCCGGTTCAGCCAATCACAAGCTTCAAAAATGAGTCCGGGGCGTGGTTATCCATAATCACGCGTGGTTAACACAGTCACTCACGCAGCATTCACTTCCTGTGCTGTGACGTGCATGTTACTACTTGCACCGTAGATACTTGTGTAGGGTGGTGTGTTATTATAGTGACCACATACTTCTTGTCTTGGGAAACTTGGTAAGTACTGTAGCTTTGACTAGGTTTGACTTGAGTATTGTTAATAGTTAGCCGTAAACGAACACTGTCAATGTTAACTTAAAGAGGAGGCTAATGCTACTATGAAGAAACCAAGGGCAAACAGACAGGATATGTGTGCTGGTACGGCTGTGCTTAAGCCACAGACTGTAAAGTATCCAGGAGTGGTTGTTCGTTATTATGCTGTCATTGACCAGTTTTTTGTTTTGTTTTTAAACATTTAATTTGGTGGGGGGGGGGGGGGGGGGGGGGGGGGAGGTTATGTTGTGATATAGCTTTTGTAGTAGTTATCTCTTCTTTTGCGAAATGTAATCATTTACTATTTTCTACTAACTTACTAACTCTTTGGTTGCGATCTAGTCTATCCCTACATGTTCCTGCAGTTTCCAATCTTTGTTCTGGGCTTAGACCTTTGTTGTGTTTTAAATTATATATACTTATATAGGCCTGTTGTTATTTCGTCTTGTATTGCAGTGCTTGTCATTCTTCTGGATTCCTGCCATGCCCATTTGTATAATGTCATATATGCTGATTGATTGATTGATTGATTGATTGATTGATTGATTGATTGATTTAGTAGCCTACAAAGGTCTGCTAAGAGGATTTAAACCCAAGAAAGCACGATGGCTTGTTTCCATTGGAGTCCTTTGTACTCAATTCATTGAAACATTAAATGACAGTCACATTTAACAAGTAAACCACCCTAATGGCAATTGGCGAACGTTAGGTCAACAGAGCTTCTAAATGCGGCACAAACTTCCTTATGGCGCTTGGTGTACTTGCCCTCATTGATATAAAAAGCTAGATGCCTCATCCGCCACTGCAGTTCATTGGAGCGACGTGCAACAACTGGATCCCGGACATCCGGGAGTGCTGGACACCGATATAAAAAGATAGATACCTCATCCGCCGCTGCAGCTCATTGGCGCGACTGGTAAAACAGGACTAGCAGAACTGTGGAAGGCACTCTGCCCCCTGCAGTGGGAAAGAGGGAGTCCCGCATCTGATTGGCCTACCGAGCATCCCATTTTGTGACACACAAGGAAGGAAGCATCCTTCAGAATTCCGGAAGCTTGCCAGTCCTCTTTTACCAAAGCCCACCCTGGCCACAATATGACTTACGGTTGGTTCTAGCGGAAGTGGCAGAAGTGCTGTGTTTAACGGAAGTTACGTCATGCGCAGTAGTCTTCCGTTGAAATTCTCACGGCAGAAGTTGAACGGTCTCTGCCTGTTATTGTCACCAGGCTTTTCTCTTCGCAGATGAGTAAGCCTGGCTACGCGAGGCTAACCAAAGCCCCAGAGCCGGAGGAGGCGTCTACCGTTGTATGTCAATGGTGCCGGAGGCGAGTTTCTAAACTAAGGCTAAGTGGGGGATAGAGTGCTCGTTTTCATCAGC
Organism: Nannobrachium achirus; assembly: GCF_963921795.1. NCBI lineage: Eukaryota > Metazoa > Chordata > Actinopteri > Myctophiformes > Myctophidae > Nannobrachium > Nannobrachium achirus. Next base: position 16,141,087 of record NC_137822.1, read on the forward strand.
GTCGGCAGGTTAGCTACACACCAGCGTTGGCAGGTTAGCATTTTAGCAGGTTAACATTCACTAGCGTTAGTTTTACTGAGGTTAGGGTTAAGGTTAGGGTTAAGGTAGGGTTAGGGTTAGAGTTAGGGTTAGGGTTAGGGTTTGGGTTAGGTTTAGGTGCACCTCTGCCGCGGTCTAAGTGACTACAATGGAGCGCTCCCTACCTCCGGTTCAGCCAATCACAAGCTTCAAAAATGAGTGCAGGGTGTGGTTTTCCCCCAGTGCGCCTAGAGTTTAGAAACTCGCGTGCCGGAGACCACGCTGCCAGTCAAAGTGACTACTGGCTAATCTCAGTGCGTCTTTTCCGGGACTTATCAATTCAATTCTACAGAGCTTTAATTGTCACGTCTCGATCCAGTTCCGATGTTGCTGTTCTTAGAGGCTGCGTGGGGACCTGACTCTGAATGGCCTACCAACTTCTGTGTCTGTGACGCACATGGAAGTGGGAACCGACCAGAAACAACCGGTCGCCGTGTCCCCACCCTGGCCACAATAGGCGATGTAAATGGCATGAATCTGCAGACACCGGAAGTGCTGTTGTTAACGGAAGTTACATCATGTGTTGCAGTCTTCCGGTGAAATTCTCCCGATGGAAGTAGCACCGTTTCATGCCGTTTCAGCCTATGGTCGTAACTCGTAACCAGGCTTTTCTCTTTGCAGATGAGTAAGCCTGGCTACGCGAGGCTACCGTGTCCCGCGATGCACACGCCCCAGAGCCGAAGGAGGCTTCTACCTTTTCTATGCTTGCCCTGGTGGAAGGTGTCCTTCTTGTGTTTCTGCTTTCACACTTACTCACATAGCTCTGTGCCACCTCCCTGCGGCTTTCACAGACGTGACAGGACATGAGCGTGACATGAGGCGTAACTGACTCACTCAGACATGAGCCGGTCGCAACAATACTGCAAAACATCATATAATAGTCCGTTATATGTTATAAATGATATACTGTACACAAACAGATATGGGGTGGTGTAGGCCTTGACTTTTTTTTACAGGGGCCAGTTCCGAGTTGCAGCCATCTGTAGGCTCTCTTTTAGAGCAGTTTTGGAGGAGAGTAGGGATTTACACTCCTTTAAGGCCGTTCGTAGGGCATTCCACATTTTTGTGGCATGCTTGAACCTGTTTTGGCCGAAGGCAGCGCAGGAAAGGGTGACCATTCATGTTGCTCACAGCATAGGTTTCTAGGGTACCATACCCTAACCCTGCAGCCGTTTATTTGTTTACTCTGGTTTTCTAATGGTAACCCTATCAGGGTTACTATGTATGAACGTTTTTCTTGCCATGCACTCAATTTATATAATCACATGTTCTGTGAGACCTTGTTCACAGTAACTCTTTGTTTCACTTTCTTGACTTGCATAACTAGTGTATGTCATAAGACCATGCAGTGCTCACTGTATGTTTTACACCAGTTCCGCTTTATCATGTGTTATAAGTAAGTTTATCTTCAAAATAGATTATCTAAAAAGTAAAGCAAATACATTTCTTGTAATTTTCACAAAGCAAATAAACACATCTGTTGTATCTTTGTGGTGTTTACAGTCAGCCATTCTAGAGACTTATTAGTTGACAGATTGTCTAGACATTTTTACAAAGTGAAATCTCAGCACTTAATTTCACCCTCTTGGTGTCTATACTCTGGTATATGCAGTAGGGCTGCAACTACTCTGCAATCTGCATCCCTAGTATGCAGAGATTACTATAGAAGATATGCATACCCTTGGGCGGTGCATTCCGAAAGTCCGACGTCTCATTAGTCCGGCGTGCGGTTAGGATTGGGGTTAGGGTTAGAGATAGCATTAGTGTTAGTCAATGGGTAGAGACATGCTTGGGAATGTTTACAATCAGACATTCTACATATATGGCCTGCCCAGTCTGCCCATCTACTTGTGCATGCCTCAGCATTGTTTGGATGCTTATTGTTTATTGCTTGGCATGTTTGAACTTAAAGACATCAGTGTCAAGGAATCTGTGCTCCTGCCTCCTGCTAGTGGATTTTCAGGAGCTTGTAAAGACAGTTGAGGTGGAATCCATTCTTGCATGCTGGTCCATGATGTCTCACTGGCATACAGTAAAAGCAGCTCTAAGCTTGTACTTAGTACTTTTTGGCTGCCCCTAAACTCTGGAATGAACTCCCTCTCCATGTCAAACTGCCCCCTCCCCACTCTCTGTTTTAAAACCCGTCTTAGCCATAGTTTTCAACTACTTTACCATAGTTGGAAACTAGTTTGAAGTCTGATAAAGACACTGATTTTAAGTGCTATTCACCCTGAGCACTATAACTATAAAGATAACAATAACTGTATCGTTCACGGTGTATTTTTTTGAGCGGTGGTCACGCCGCTCCTATACGTGGCCGTGTGTGTAGAGGTACGTGTGTGTATGTGGGTGGGTGGGTGCGTCCGTATGTAGCCTCAAGAATGTGGTGTAGTACCTTTTCTAACCACACATGTTAAGGGAGGGGCGCTGTTTTCAGGCCAGGCCAGGCCAGGCACACACACACACGCACACACACACACACACACACACACACACACACACACACACACACACACAGGGGGGAAGGGGGGGAGGGGGGGGGGTAAACCACCGCTCAGTTCACACGGGTGTGATTTTTATTATAGTCAATGTGAACTCTGCCATCCACTTGACTTGAATTTTTAAAACCATATTTTTATAGTTATAGTGCTCAGTTTGAATGTCCCTTTGGAGTTATCAAAGTGATACCCACAAACTGTTTCATGTTTGATATCGGTTATCAACGCCTTGTCTGTGAAAAAAGATGGGCGGCCGAGCGTATATTCGGGGACTGGCCTACCCGAGAACGATGTAAATAGGGAATGAATGCCACATCCTTTAATGCAAACCCCATTATACCTGTTGTCATAGGACCCGTTTTGACCATCTGTTTGCCTGTGTCCATTTATGCCCATATATGGAGATATCTGTATATGTCTGTCTGGCTGCGTCCATTTTATGCCCATATATGGAGATCTCTGTATCTGTCTGTCTGTGTCCCTTTTATGCCCATTATGGAGATCTCTGTATCTATCTCTGCCACAGACTGGGTCAGACAATGTTGCAGATACAGTGCCGGTTCAAGAAAACCCTGATGTCAGACATCATCTCCGGTCCCATTAAACCTGTAGTCATAGGACCCGTTTTGACCATCTGTTTGCCTGTGTCCATTAACTCCATTTATGCCCATTTATGGAGATATATGTATCTGTCTGTCTGCACCCGGAAAACCGTGCATCGGGTCGGGTCGAGGCCAGGCACTGCACTCCGCGCTGCGTGCCGAATCTGAAGCCGGTGGGACGAACGGTTCTCGAGATACGCGGGGCACATACTCACAGAGATTTCTCGCCTTTATAGATAGATAAGATAATACTGATAATACTAGTAAGACGTCTCAGGGCGACACGTGCCAATTCTTGGCCATCTGGCCAGTGATGTATACCAGTTACCCCTGGAGATCCATGTACTGTATACAGTACATCCCTTTCATGCCCATTCATGGAGATCCCTGTCTGAATCAGCCTGAGTGGGCTGAACAGGCTTAATATTGATGATCAGGGATCTCCATATATGGGCATAAAAGGGAAACTGTTAGAGTGGTTCCCAAACTTCCCATGACATCACAACATATGCCCATACATGGAGATCCCTATCTGAACCAGCCACACAGATATGGGCCATGTCTTGGCCATTTGGCCAGTGATATATATAGATATCAATGACATCAGGGATCTTCATATAATGGCATAAAAGGGATTCTGGGGAATACCCATATATGGACTTTTACATAGGTGATGTCACCTTTAATATCACCTGTGATGTCACAGTGGTGTGTCTAGGGAACCAACCCATAGACTGTAAAAACTTGTACACACACGGAGACAAGCTGTTACATTTCTAATGTTAAACCATGTTACCACCATAACAATGTTAAACCATGTTACCACTTATTGCACACAACAAGTTAACCAGGAGGTGTAGTTTGATAGCCTGGGTACCAGCCCGCTATGCTACGTTCAATGGATTGGTTTTGTTACTTCGCTTCTCAGTCTGGCAAGCCTCCATTTGATTCGTATTTCCGAACGTCACTTATTACGTAGGCGACGTCGTTTCTGATTGGATGATGTTCCAACGAATCAGAGTAGGGTTAGGGTAGCTATGTAATCAGCCAGTCAATACATTACATACTGTATATACTGTAAGCGACTGGCAGTCGCGGTAACACATTTTATTTTCTGGGTGAAAGAAAACATCTTGATCGATATTACAACATAGTGCATTTCCACAACATGGACACAATCATGGCTCCGTGTGTCTTCAAAATAAGGGTTTTTCAATGGAAAAACCCCGGCAAAAGGTATCTAAAAAAATGTATTATAGGGGGCCGGGGAGCCCGCTGGCCTACTGGTCCAGGCGCATACCACTTAGGCATTGCCACATAGGCATGGATGGCTGCCGGCGTCGCCGTTTCGACGACCTTTGCCACGTGTCACTCCCCATCTCTCCCCCCATTTCCTGTCAGTCTACTGTCCTATCAATAAAGGCATAAAAAGCCCCAAAACAAATCTTTAAAACTTTTCTCCCATGTTTGGAACCCTGCGGCCTATACAACAGGGTTAATCTATAGATTTCTACAGCTAACGGCCACCAGGGGCGCTCTAGCAGGAAGCAGGAAGGACACCTGCAGCTTATAGTCAAGTGCGGCCTGTATATGTACACATTTGTTTTTCATTCTAAATTTGGCTGGTGCGGCTTATATTCAGGTGCGGCTTATAGTCCAGCAATTACGGTATATAATAAAGCATAGAAAGTGTTAACGGCTGAACTCCGGCACCGTTGGCCTGGTCGCTGCCAAACTGTGCACACACACTCCCTGGATGCCAATTCAGAACCTCTGCCCCACATGTTCCACATTAGCCTGTTATAGCACCACCAGACTTCAAAAAAGTCGAATCAAATCATGCATGCAGCGTCCGATTACCGGGAAAGCTTGGCCACCAGGAGGCCACAATAACCTACCTGACCTGGAAGAGACCTGGGCTCGGAAGAGCGCTGATTCTAGTCTAAACATAAAGTTGTAGTCTGTGTGGTGTATTCAAGAGCAACTATAAATGTGAGATATCACCGATGCAAAGTGATCTGATCAGCCATAGTTGCAGCACAAAGTCTTAGTTAGACAGCTTGATCAGGGCCTTACCCACCTTTGCCAGCAGGTGTTTCACAAACTACAGAGCTGAAGCCCACAGTCATATATAAACAGGATGTCAACATGGACTTTGGTCTCGTCTTGGATTGGGTAGCACTAGGCAGGCAGTTTGTAGCACTCAGTCACCATCTGTTCTCAGTGTTCTGTAGAAAGGATGTCTAAACACCTGGGTCACTTCCCACGTACGCATCAGTATAGCAGTGAATATAATGCTGGCACTCAATCTACAATGAATCACCTCACCCGGGTTACACAAATGACTCCCAAAACCCCATTTAATGGAATTGCTTACAAATGTCCCCATTCTAGTTTCGCATTGTGCCAAGGACCGCCTCTTACCTTCTTCTGATTGGTTGAAATGATTCAGAACTTTCTGGGACGAAGGTGCCCCGTCTGAAGTGGACTTGATCCACGAGAGGCACCGCCAAGCAAGTGAATATATGTTCTTCCCTCTAGTGCCACCCAAAATGTCCAGTTGCACACAAGAGATCTCAGAATCGAATCAGTGAAATGCCATAAAATTGTCTTGAAGTGAAGTGAAGGGGGCACAGTGGCGCTGTCTGTGTTTGACTAAACAACTATAATAATAATGAGGAAACTCCTAAACCTGTAGTTCTTGTTGACTTAGCTGGATGATTCACAGGGGAAGGGGGCACGGTAGCGCATGTCGGTGGTGCTGTCACCTCAAGCTAGAAGTTCCCGGGTTCGATTCCCGCTGGGGATGTGTTCTCTCCTCCGTGTCATCAGAGCCCATACCCTAGGTGGGGTTGGCTAAAGGGTTCTCCCCGTGTCCCCAGGGGTCAGTACCCTCACAGGTCTCTACTGCCTCCCCCTGGCCAGCCTGATAGAGGGGAAAGGAACTGATTGGAATAATGTGTTCCTTCAGTTCACACGCTACGTCCAACCAGAAAAACTCGCCCCTGTTAGGTGAAAAGAAGCGGCGTGGACTCCTCATGCATAGAAGGAAGCATGAGGTCACTCGGTTGTTCTCCCCAGGTTGGCAGAGGGAGTGTAGTGCACAGGATTACATTAGACAATAATGACACTGGGAGAAAAGATGGGTTACAAAAATCATGGGATATAAAAAAAAAGTGAACTTGATAAAGTGATCGAACATGAAATGGAGGTTTAACGTTCATATTCAAGCATGCAGTCTGTTATTTTCAAAACAATGGTTTTGAGCCTTGTAGCTAACAAAATACAACACAAATACACAACGCAGCTTTAACATTTAATGTGTAATATGTGTTCACAGGACACAGCACCAGAGGTTGATGGAGAAGCATGGCCCGTATCTCGTTAGATTGCACCGACTCCCTGCCAGGGATACCTCTCAGTGTGCTGTCGGTGCCTATGGAGAATAAATACAAATGTCAGCAGTGTCTCCAGGTCCTGAGAAAGCCTGTCCAGGCACGCTGCGGCCATCGCTTCTGTGTTCACTGCTTCAAACAGCTGACCAGGTACACTGAAATTCCTCACACACCATCTCATGCACAGCAAACATGGACCCTTTTCCTGATGATATTATTGCTAAACCTTTGGAGGTAGTTGTAAATGTACTGGGCATGCTCATACCCACCCAAATAGCATCTTCCCGCATCCTACTAGTGACCCAGTTGTGGTGGTTATTTACCTGCTTGACTCCATGAGCATACAGCAGGCATTGACACTAAGGCTTGCCCACCTGCCCCGGCAGGTAAATAAAACCTTAGAGCAGGTGGAGTTAGCTTTCAGGTTGCCCGACCAGGCAAGTGCTTATTTGAGAAAGGACGCAACTGTCCAAAAACACAAAACAAGATTTCTGTCTAAGCACCTGAACGTAGCCAGAGTGGTCTGTCTTCTGGTCAGTGGAATAGTTTTCCTATAATGTGCTGTTTTCACTGTTGCTACACTTACAAACATAAAATAGGTGCGAACCCATAGCCATATTCAATCATAGCTATGTAGGTATTTGGATAATTATTTTTGTATAGGTATGACAGTTTTTATCGCACAGCCCCAGAAAGTAAAACTAAATAAATGTTAAGTTGAACGGTAATTCAAATTTGATCTATCATTTTATAATGGACTATTTACTTTTGGAGCAAGTGGGCATGACCGTTTGGGCAAGTAGAACATGACCTGTACTTGCCCGATGTGCAAGGGCCTCTGAGACCTTAGTGTCAACCCCTGATACAGGATGCTCTTCCTTCCTGTCACTTTTGGGTGGAAACCTTGTATGTTCATAACCATTGCTCTTCAGGAAATGACTTTCACAATAATTATTCTTCAAACGTAGCAGATCTAAGAGCTCACAATGTGCCACACTGGGACATGCGAGCTTGGAGATTGCCTATTTTTGCTACTTTTGAGTGACACTGTCGTAGGACAAAGTAGGGAATTATTTAACGAAAGAACTACGTTTGAAAGTGGAGATACATTGTTTCTGCCCTGACAGCAAAGAATTGTGACTGCCAAGTTATCAATCAACTAATGAAACATCTGTCTTGGAGCTTATTGCCACAGTCCGTAACTAAAGAGGTTCCACCCATGCTGATTCATTCTAAAGACATTTCCCATCTTACTTTAATCATTTGTAATCACTGATATATTGGTTATTTAAAGATACATACATCGCTAAATAAACAGTTAATTGTGTATACACACAGTGTATTAGTCTGGACTGATGGTTTATGCCTTTTGATTGATTGAGGTATTTATTAGAAGTTTTGGATTGGAAAAGGTACAATTTGATGACAGTACAGTTCACTGATACAATGTAAACCAAAAGGAAACTCGAGTAAGGCAAGGCGTATTTGTTATTTTCCATTGAGATCCTTAATATCATTATGTACCTCTGTAAACTATGCCTAAACGGTTAAACCTAACCTTATTCCTTAACCTCAGTAAAACGGCGCCAAAACCTACCCCTATTCCTAATCTTAACCCCAGAAAGATATGCTTAATCCTAAAGTTATATCTAACCTTATTCTCAGTAAAACAAATACAAGAATAAAAATCTCTGCGAGTATGTTTTCCGGCGACTCTACTGGTTACCTACAAGCTCATGTCACGTCACACTGCAACGTGTTGTGAGCTTGCTCAGTTATCATTTTATAGTCTATAACATTGATTAGTTGGATTAACTGTTGCACCCTTTGTTAGTTCTGGCCCAAAGCCATGTGAAGCATGTCGCCAGGAGGAGATATATGAGGAACCTATCTCTATTCTAAACAGCAATGAGGTAAGTTCTGAACTTAGTGTTCTGAGTCATATTCAAACCCCATACCTGTACACATACTCTCTCTCACACTCACTCACTCACTCACTCACTCACTCACTAAATGTTTCAATTCAAAGGGCTTTATTGGCATGAGAAAACATATGTTTACATTGCCAAAGCAGAAGTTTACACAATACAATACAATACAATACAATACAATACAATACAATACAATACAATCGGATCACACACACACACACACACACACACACACACACACACACACAATTGTGAAGGGCTCTATTGTAATCGCAGGAAAATTCAGGGGAAACCCACTACGTCTGACAAGCCAGTAGCATTACCTCACCACAACAATACGACCCCCTGTGCTTGTTCTTGTTCGGTTGTTTGTACTCTTTGTTCTTCGTCTCCCCTAGGCTTTCTCAGACAACGCTGCGGGCCGAGAAATAGCCAGTCTGCCTGCCAGGTGTCTGAACGAGGGCTGTAATTGGACAGGCTCAATCAAAGATTATGAGGTACACAGTCTGTTTTTTGGGCAATTGCTTCATACCAGTGCTTAACAACATTAAACAAAATATATTTGCAAGCGTTTCTTTTATGCTGTGCTCAAGTTTAAAGTGGTATGATTTGAAATAGTAAAATTCCCTCCATGAAAGTGTTTGGGAAATTAGTTCGAATGTGTTCTCATACACTAGCACGGCTGAGCCAGAGACATACAAGAAGGGAAGTGAAACTTGATATGTGGGCTGGAAAGTCCCCAGTATACCCAACCTTCATCACCACAGCTAACTTATCAACTCAGTGAACCACAGCGGAAAAGGACAGAGAAAGAACTACATCAAAGGAGATTACTTGATTAACTAGAAGGCTGAGGAAATGTTAGTATTTGACTAAACAACTATAATAATAATAAGGAAACTCTTAAACTTATAGTGCTTGTTGACTTAGCTGAATGGTTCACAGGGGAATTTCTTCTGACTGTTTGGCAGCTCGAATAAAAACAGGAACAGCCGGTTTGAGGAAGGAATGTGTGAACAGTATTACAGAAGTGGGCCTTGCATATTTAGAGAAAATTCAATCTGTTAAATATTCAGGTTCATTGAACTGTAGGGCTTTTGTTAATACTCAGAATAAAATCAAAATACATTTAATGCTGCGTGTGAAGTAACACTGACTGACTGACTGACTGACTGACTGACTCAAAGGTGTGTTGATTGAATAGGCAAAGTTAAAAATTAAAAGTAGGTCAAACATTATGTCAATGCCTTGAAAGATTTTGCATGCTTGCAAATATGGTGCTGGCTAGGTTACCATGTGGTTAGATTTTGCTCAAATAGTGCTGATGAGGAGAGGAAGTTTGTGTGTGTGTGTGTGTGTGTGTGTGTGTGTGTGTGTGTGTGTGTGTGTGTGTGTGTGTGTGTGTGTGTGTGTGTGTGTGTGTGTGTGTGTGTGTGTGTGTGTGTGTGTGTGTGTGTGTGTGTGTGTGTGTGTGTGTGTGTGGAAGAGAGACATGTTGACCGTTAGATGTGTTATCTATAAACCAATCTGGGAAGATCTTTCTTTTTTTATCACACACACACACACACACACACACACACACACACACACACAGGCATGTGCACACGTATATCAAAGGGGACTTGAGCCCATTCTAGAACATGAATGCAGTTTTTACTATGGTGAAAGAAATGCAAATGCCCTCTTTCTTCCTGAAAGAAGGATTCAAGAGAATTGCCTTGTCCAAACTCCTCAACTTGAATGCAGCATCTTATGTTGACAGAATTGCCCTCTCTGTGTAGAAATCCATGCATTTATGTCACATCTCCAGTATTGACTTGATAACTTAGTTCAGTGTGGTATCAAGCACCGAAAATAGACGACTTCCGACCTCCAAGCTTGGAGGTCTGCTATTTTCAATATTTTCACCAAAAGGCCCAAAGATTTCAGCCCCTGCCTCTCTAACATTCTCTGCACGTCCCTGCACACACACACACGCACGCACGCGCACACACACACACACACACACACACACACACACACACACACACACACACACACACACACACACACACACACACACACACACACACACACACAGTTATGAAAACCGCCAGACTAAAACTGATGATTGATTTGGTTTGGTTAGGGGTTATTTTGGTAAATCATAATAAGCATAGTTAATTTATTCTACATGTGGTTAATTAAGCATTCTCAGAAATGTAAGGATTATAGTGAAAGGAAAAAGTGCTTGGAACTGACTTCTACATCTACCAAATTCCTATTTCCATGACTCCATAACTGTGCAGTAAGATTTTAACAAGTTCACTAACATTTTAATACAGTCTAGCTTCATGTATGGTCATACAGAAGACACTGTATACATTTGCCTTAGAATGATGGAAAAGACATTTGATTTTTGATCAATCTGTCTAATTTCTTTAGGCCCAACATGAAGGTCTCTGCGAGTATGAACAGGTACAGTGTGAGGCATGCAAAAACGTTATCCTTCGTTCTGAGAAGGAAAAGCATAATGAAAGAGAATGTGAAGCAAGAACGTTGAATTGCAAGTTCTGCAAAGTGTCCTTCAACTTCAAAGAAATCAAGGTAAGAGATATGGCTTATCAAGGGTAATATAACAGATGTTTATTTTATTGTTTGGTTATTGTTTTATTTCCTTATTGTTATCTTGCTGCATTTTATCTTGTTTTTGTAAATCATTTTTGTAACATTTTTTTTAAAGAGCACTTAACCAAATAAAGTGTATTATTCTTATAATAAAATAATCCCACATAATGTGCTATGTTTCAGGCCCATGATGAGGTATGTCAGAAGTTTCCCATGCAATGCAAAGACTGTGGGAAGAAGAAGATCCCAAGAGAAAAGGTTATTATGTGCTCATAATAACAGTGACATTGCTCTTAAAGTTTCCATATAAAATCACACAGTAATTGCTGTGAAATTTGTCTTTTTTGGCAGTGTGATATTGAGTAGGTTATAGCCAGTCTTTCATTAATAATTCTAAACTGTATTCTAGTAATAGATATGAAGCATATTACTAGTACACCTTTCATAATTCCTTTCTGACAAAGAATCCTGCTGTATACTTTCACTTTCACCGTTGGGGATGCCCCATCATTAATCTGTGTCTGTGACCTTTTCTTTTTTCTTTCCATCTGCAGTTCGGTGATCACATCAGGTCTTGTGCCAAGTCAAAGAGTGCATGTCCTTTCGGTGAAGTTGGCTGTAAAGCTGTGGTAAGTACTGTATGTTTTGTGGTAGTCCTATAGGTTGCTCTGAGTTTTAGATTTCTCTGAAATTCCTGAGCCTGATGGGTCTGATGGCCAGTGGGGAAAAGTGAAGAGAATACAGTCTCATCTTGTAAGTAATATTAGAAGTATTTCTTGAGTCAGTTTTCCTTGTGGGTGTTTTTGTATAAGTCGGCCTACTTTCCACCCAAGCACACAAGTCAGATGCTTAGAAATCCCCTCATCTATTTTCAGTAATGACACAGTATGAAGCTGACTGTTTAAGCATGCCTGTGTCCCATGGCTAAATTATATTGTATAGGATTTAACTTTAGTCCTATTGTGACTAGACAAGCATTTGGCAACAGTGAAAACACCCATGGGTGTGACCAACAGGTTATCTTTTTTGTGTAGGTTATGTTTCAAAATAAACGATTACTTCTCTCGTGAGAAGAGGACACCACCTAGTGTTGAAACAGGGTAAACGGTCAAAATCATGTTTGTAAACAGTTAAGCTTTTGTGAGCTTGTACATCGGCTATTTTCAAATGGCCGAAACCCGAAATATATATAGAGCTTAAGAGGTTAATGTATGTTTTGTAATAATAATCAAAATCTAAAAGGTAACTAGTAACTAAAATAATTGTGGTGTAAAAGTACAATATTTGCCTCTGAGATGCAGGGGAGTAGAAGTAAAAGTACAGAAAATTGGAAATACTCAAGTAAAGTAAAACATATCTCAAAAATGTACTTAAGTACAGTACTTGAGTAAATGTACTTAGTTACTTTACACCACTGCTGATGGTTAAATTAACCCATTCAGAATCATATTTGTGTATCATGATTTTATGCTTTAACTATTGAAGAATAGCAGATATACAAGCTCACAGCACGGCACCGAGTGCTGCGCTGCGAGCTTGTAGATCTGCTATTTTTGAAAAATCGTGAAAATTAGAATTTTGACCCGATTCTATAAGTGTCTTTTGAATCCTTCTAAGAATTTTTGGAAAAACCTATGTTTCTATGTCAGCAATCTGGCTAGCCATCGTCAAAGAAAAGGTCCTTTTCACTTAACTGGAGCTCAGTTAGTCTGTTCTTGAGAGACTGTCAGTGGTTCTCAAACTCTTTCATGTGAAGGACCCCCAAACTGATATTTATTTGGCCACGGACCCCCATCTCAAAATATTTAGTTCCAGGGACCACCCAGAAGCAAAATTTGAGTTACAAACGTTCGCTTTGAAAATACACATATTCAAAGATTTGCACACATTTTCACGACTTTTTCAAAAATAGCAGATCTACAAGCTCGCAGCGCGGCACTCGGTGCCGCGCTGTGAGCTTGTATATCTGCTATTTTTCACCGGTTAAAGCATTCAATAATTCTAGGCCTAAATGGGTTAAGTAATGTTCCACTAATTCTTTCATATGTCTTCTTCCATGGCCTTCCAGATCGACAACGGTAAACACAGTGACCATGAGCAGAGCAGCACCATGGAGCACTTGCGGCTGCTGCTGCCCATGGTCTTGTCTGTGGCTCGGCTGCGCGGAGAGGCCTCAGGCCCTGGGGAATGGCAGGAGGACTCTGGCCTGGGTCTCTACAGGGCTCCTGAGGAAGGAGTGCCAGTGGAGTCCACAGCAGCTGCAGCCTCTGTACAGTCCCTCGACTTGGAAAAAAAGGTGTGTCTCATTGATTGATGAACATGATAGTAGTACATTGTCACTGTCGGTTTGTCCAACGTTTTATTTTCAGGAAATGGGGGAAAAAAGAACCTCTGATCCAACAGATTCAATACAGTTATTACTAAGTCACAAGCTCTTGTTAATAATTTCTTTATAGGCAAATGTTTTCAAAACTGTTTTGCTAATGTTGCACAACACTCTTATGTCAGTACACAATGCACAATTCCATTTATGGAAGAAAAACAAAAGGATTTCTGCATGGCAGCAACAATAATATGATATGAGACCTCATTCCTGTTTTTAAATTCCCTTTTTGTTTGATGCTGCAAGGAGCTGGCTACCACAGTGTCGATAGTTACGTTGTATCGGACATTGATAACCCAGATCTCATTACACACAGGGTTCCCACGGTCATGAAATTCCTGGAAATATTTTGAAATTAGAAAAATATTTTTCCAGTACTGGAAACATTTTGGAATTTATCAAGGGTCCTGGAAGGTCCTGGAAAAAATAGCTATGCATTGTCTTTGGTTATTGATTTTGTTAATACCTCTGAAATGACAAATTAAACATGGGCCAAATTGTCAAATATTAGAGGCAGAAATTGTGAAAATAGCCGATCTACATGCTCACAACGCCTCGCAACCCGAGGCGTTGTGAGCATGTAGATCTGCTATTTTCACAATAGAACCGTGTTATACAAAATTCCTCAACTCTTAGTGCTCGTCAGGGTGCCGGGTCCCCAGATTATTTCGGGGGTCACGGCCTGAAAAGGTTGAGAACCACTGGCATACACTACCTGTCTTTGGGCATTGTGCATAGGAGTGTAACCTATTGTTATATAGTCCTGGAAATTGGGTTAAATATTCTGGAAAAGTTTTGGAAAATAATTGGTCAAAATGTGTGGGAACCCTGTATACAGGAACATCCCTAAATAGATTGTGTTCTATGCTGTGTCATGAACAGGTGAGCGCGTTGGAGAACATTGTTTGCGTATTGAACCGGGAGGTTGAGCGGGGTTCAGTGACACTGGAGGCCTTTGCACATCAACACCGCTTGGACCAGGAGAAGATTGAGAATCTTGGCAATAAGGTGCGGCAGCTGGAGAGAACACTGACCATGAGGGACCTGCAGCTGGCTGAGACCAATGAACTGCTGCGAGAGCTGCAGTCCTGTACCTACGATGGGGTCTTTGTTTGGAAAATCACAGACTTCTCTCGCCGTAGACAGGATGCTGTGGCTGGACGATCACCTGCCATGTTCTCACCAGGTAGGGTGAAACACAAGCCTGTCCTATGAACACATCACTTCCTATGATTTCCATGTCTATAATTCATTATAAATGTATAATGCGCTGTATAAACTCAATACTTATGCTATTACAGTTTACAGTTTAGGCATTTAGCAGACGCTTTTAATCCAAAGTGACTTACAATAAGCAGATAAAACATTACAATAATAAACAAGATAATATGTCAGTACATCAACAGCAAATATAACAAATGCAAATGAATATCTATCTAGAAAACAAAAATAATCAGTCAAGAAAAAAGGTTCTAAAAAAACCTAAAAACAAATGCTAACTAGCTTCATGTATCAATGGTCATTGAGTGTTTTAGTAGTGCTAAGGGTTTAGGTGGAGTCTGAAAAGGTGAGTCTTCAGTCCACAGCGAAAGCTAGCGAGTGAGTCTGTTGTTCTAAGTGCGACAGGGAGTTTATTCCATTCTATTATAATAATCATAACACATTATACATGCATATTGTAATCTGCTTATATAACTAAAAATACAGTACTCAAAAGTAATCATTTGTGACTTTTAATCACACTATCATGTATTGTATCAGTGCATATTATTATATACAGTATAATGTA
Organism: Nannobrachium achirus; assembly: GCF_963921795.1. Taxonomy (NCBI): domain Eukaryota; kingdom Metazoa; phylum Chordata; class Actinopteri; order Myctophiformes; family Myctophidae; genus Nannobrachium; species Nannobrachium achirus. Next base: position 16,156,370 of record NC_137822.1, read on the forward strand.
TTATTATAACTATAAGAATTATGATACACTACAAGCCATGCCAAATAAATGTAGAAATCAGATTATGTACATTACTCACTGTGTTGCACTGTGTCGTTTCTTATTTTGGTTTTCTCATTTCCAGCCTTCTATTCCAGTAAATATGGTTACAAAATGTGTCTGAGACTGTATTTGAATGGAGACGGGACCGGTCGAGGAACACACCTCTCACTCTTCTTCGTGGTGATGAGGGGCACGTGTGATGCTCTTCTCAAGTGGCCATTCAGTCAGAAGGTAGTAGGCATTGTGAAACATCATCAGTCTTTATCCCAGGGTTCCCACAGTCATGAAATTCCTGGAAATATTTTGAAATTAGAAAAATATTTTTCCAGTACTGGAAAAGTTTTGGAATTGATCAAGGGTCCTGGAAGGTCCTGGAAAAATAGCTATGCATTGTCTTTGGTTATTGATTTTGTTAATACCTCTGAAATGCTAAATTAAACATTGGCCAAATTGTCAAATATTAGAGGCAGAAATTGTGAAAATAGCAGATCTACATGCTCACAACGCCTCGCAACTACCTGTCTTTGGGCATTGCGCATAGGAGTAAGCGACCTGTTATTGAGCTGAATTATTGTTATATACTCCTGGAAATTGGGTTAAATATTCTGGAAAGGTTTTGGAAACGTTTTGGAAATTCATTGGTAACAATTTGTGGGAACCCTGTTATCCCCTTTGACTCCATTCAGTGAACCACCAAAACAAATCAGTGATCAGCTGCATGAAGCATCTTAGGTTATCATGTATTCTTAAAATTCAATCAAGTTAATCTCTGGAACCACATAGGAACGGCATGGCTCAAATGTGGCCAGTCTGTGGCGTTAGTCATCTACAGTATGAATGACCCCATTATAAAACTAAAGTTAAATATTTCAAATGTATAGATTACTAGACAGAGATTACCGTTCGAAGATATGTGCTCCAAAATATGTGCAGAGTGTGGGTTGTGGGGAAAGTTACTGTAACTGGTGCGTGCGTGAGAATATGTGGGAGCATCATAATGTAAGGCATAATGTATGCGCTTGCTCCACATAGTTTTTTCCTACCCGTTGGAAGATGAGACACACATCAAACGAGAGAGAGAGAGAGAGAGAGAGAGAGAGCACATTCCTAACTGTGAGAGAGAGGGGTGTGTGTGGGGCTACAGATCCCATGGCCTGGAGGAACGGACCGTAACCCTGACAACAGGCTAAGAAAACGCTAATAAACAGCTTTAATTTGGGAGAAATGAAATTCGGGCTTCGTCACCGTTGGTATAATGCTAATGGCCAATACCATGTGAACTTTGGGATCAGTTGCTGAAGCGAGTGAATAGATAAACGTAGATAAGTGTGAGCGTTAGAGCGTGAGTTTGCTGGTTTATTAGATAGATGTGAATATTGAAATTGTGGCGGTACTTCAAATCTTAAGCGGAAAAGGTTAAGTGGGTGTTGTGCACTTGGCCAATGGAGTAACAAAGTCATGACGTCACTCGCTCATCCCCCGGTTCGCGGAAGTAATTTCTCTATGGAGAATAACATTGAGTCATCTTAAAATCGTCTCATATAAGCATTGTGGTCCAAAAATGAACAAACTGTCTCTGCGATATTGTCGGAGGTGGCTCTGGTATGGTTTATGATAGTCAGTCACTAATATTTGATACAGTCTGGCGAAAATGTAACTAATTTGGCGACAGTAACATTAGCGTTTTCTCACCATCAGTTGTTTCTTCATATCCATATGAGTCTAACCGCTGAGATCATTTGTTTGTTTGGAACAAAGTTCTTATATGACACGATATGAAAAAAAGTCTATGGGAATTCAGAATGGGGGGAAAAAAACAGGAACCAGGTAGGATGTGTAAATGACGCCAAACTTCGTCGCTCTATTGACCTTGTTCATTTGTGTATCATTATTTTATGCTTTAACTATTGAAAAATAGCAGATATACAAGCTCACAGCGCGGCACCGAGTGCCGCTGCGAGCTTGTAGATCTGCTATTTTTGAAAAATCATGAAAATTAGAATTTTGACCCGATTCTATAAGTATTTTTTGAATCCTTCTAAGGTTTTTTGAAAAACCAATGTTTCTATGTCAGCAATCTGGCCAGCCATCGTCAAAGAAAAGGTCCTTTTCACTTAACTGGAGCTCAGTTAGTCTGTTCCTGAGAGACCACTATGTCAGTGGTTCTCAAACCTTTTCATGTGAAGGACCCCCAAAATGATATTTATTTGGCCACGGACCCCCATCTCAAAACATTTCGTTCCAGGGACCACCCAGAAGCAAAATTTGAGTTACAAACATTCGCTTTGAAAATACATTATATTCAAAGATTTGCACACATTTTCACAACTTTTTCAAAAATAGCAGATCTACAAGCTCGCAGCGCGGCACTCGGTGCCGCGCTGTGAGCTTGTATATCTGCTATTTTTCACTGGTTAAAGCATTCAATAATTCTAGGCCTAAATGGGTTTTTAAAGCTCTCACTCTATGTCGTTTCTCTCCAGGTAACTCTGATGCTCCTTGATCAGAACAACAGGGAGCATATCATAGATGCCTTTCGTCCTGATGTTAGCTCCACCTCCTTCCAGCAGCCAATCAGTGAGATGAACATTGCCAGCGGCTGTCCATTGTTCTGTCCACTGCCTAAATTGGCTGGCAAGAGCTCCTATCTCAGAGATGATACCATTTTCATTAAGGCCATCGTAGATCTTACAGGCTTATAGTGTGTATATAGTCACTGTGAAAGTGCTATATTATAGAAATTATGTTATATCTATATTATATATGATATTTATATTATATATTATTAATAGTTGTTTATTAACGGCTATTATCAAACAACAAGAACTTGAATGTTTCGGGGTTTGATCCCAGAGCTCCACTAGAAGTGTTGAAAGCGCTAAATTCAGACCATTCTATAAATGATGATATCTATATATATATATATATATATATATATATATTCTATTAATGTATAGCTGTATATTAATACTATAATGTATACACAGTTGCACACTATATGTAAGGCATATCATTAATTGTCACAATTAGACAAATCATTCTTAAGTAATTGAATGAATCAGTATGCCTTTCACAATATGTGCCTTTCAATATTTGTGAACCTTATTGGATGCTTACAGAGTGACTTCGCCATGCTTTGGTTTTACATTTTGGGACATAACTAATCCACATCTGTTCCTGAACTACTCTACAGATATATAACATTCTCTATCATTCTATAAAAGAAATCTGCACCAAAAGGCATTTTCAGTTTCTTAAGTAATTAATCCCACTCCTCAAAAGGTCTTAAGCACGACCCTATTAACCACTTAAGCCCTATGTACTTTCTTATATGTCGAACAGCGAAACTTGCTGATCTATATGTTCATAACATCTTATAGATCTTTTTTTGGAAAATCATGTCCAAAATGGGGACTACAGGTTGAAAGTGTCAAGGATATCACATCATAATGGGGTTGAGGCTTGGATAATCTAAAAGAAAGCATTCATTTGATCGCAAGTTACTATGAAAACCTCCACCAGCTGTCTGTCAGTCAGTCAGTCCCTAAGTCTGTCCGTCACGTCATGTCACACTTTTGGCCCTACTCTTATCTCCGGCACCGTTGCCCCTATCCATGCCAAACTTTGCACACACAACTCTGCCCCTGATTTCTCACATGCCCCTCTTCTAGCGCCACCATGAGGTTGCTTTTTGCAGACAACATTAATGGACACTGCTCCTACAGATGTTGCCTAAAAATCACGCACAGCTGGACACAGCATCTCGCAACTCATGTCATTAACATGCATCTGTCCCATTTCCAATATTCCCTCCTGATAGGCTACGTTTCCCTTCTGTATGTTTGCGACCTGACTGTCGCTTATCTCCCGATTAGGGAGTCTTACTGTTTATTACTGTTGTTGTAAGAGCCATATTATGATTTCTTCATTTTGTCTGACTATGACGTCACTTTAAGGTTCACGCCCAAGGCCAAGGCCAAGGTGGCGAGGTTACTTAGGGACACCAGTAATGAGGGACAGGTGTTGTCGTTTTAGAGACAAACAGTCTTTTGACTGTGCGGTGTGAAGGCTGTTGTGTAGCCGTTTTGTTTATTATTTTCTTTATTATTATACAAGTGACCAAGCGTCTGTTTAACTCTGATTGAGTAAATAAATAAGCCTTTTCTGCAACTCTGAAGAACAACTTTGGACATCAGTTTTTATCGCAACACACGTCTAGACTACATCTTTTAATCGGCAACCAGTAGCGGCAAATAATGGGATTTCGTCGCTACATTTAGTCAAAAGACTGTCTCGGAACCATCGCGCGTTTATTTGTTTTATTGGAAAGCAAGTTAAACAAGCGGCGGCGGCTTTGTTTGACGCGCACGGGCCGCTGCGTTGGTGGTGGAGAGGCGTTGGATTGGAGCGAGGACAGCGGACACGGAGAGCGATCATCATCATCATCATCTTCTGCGACTGCCACCGTTTCTGTGACCGGGAGCTATTGGGGCGCTTACCGGCGGTGGGCCGGTGCATCGGCATCGGGTGGTCGGGCGAAAGCCAGCGGACAGCAGCAGGACCGGAGCGGACCGGATGTGGAGGATCGTCTACTCTACGCTGATCTACATGTAATCGGTTAGTGGTGGTTCAGCGGCGCAGCGCCGATTCAAATCAATGGCCATTGAAATAAAAAAGTGTGCACACTAAACTAAACTAAACCCAATGCATTGGTAACAAGCGCCTTTAAGGACTTTGCGCGTGAAGGCGTTTTGTTTGGACAACTACTTGCGTTCTGACTATTGACACGTTCTGACTATTGACACGTTCTGACTATTGACACGGAGCATTGACTTTAGTATGTCGGCCAAGGATGCGCAGGCTAGCGCTGATGTAGAATCACGAAATGAGAATGACAATGTGGTTGAACTTGAACCTGAGTCTGGTGGGTTCCGTGATAGGGCTGCGTCCCTGGGTAAACGCATTGTCACAATGACGCCTAAAGCGTTATTGGACAAAATTGATGGTTTGGAGAGGCAGCGCAAATCAAAGTTGAACAAGCTGTCCACTTTAAAGGAAAACATTTTTGCCATGGTAAATGATGAAAATTATGAAAAGCATGTGGTACAAAGTCATTTTTGCCAATTCATGGGTGTGTACAATGAAGCAAAAAGTGTACATGAAACGTTGTTGGGTTTGTTGCCTGAGACTGAGGCAATTAAACACAAAACATGGTACAATGCAAAAATGTTGAATTATGATGAATTCATTGATGATGTGAACAGGGTTCTTTTTGTTCAAAGCCAGCCCGATGTTTTTGACAGTGATGGGGTTGCAATCAAGGTTTCTGTTACTCATGACAATGAAAATGGTGACAAAGGTAATGAGGTTGTTGTTGAAGCTCACATTTGCGACAATGACAATGAGGAAGTTATTGTGGAGCCCCATGACAGCATTTCTAATGTTCCTTCCAATGTTCTAAGTGCAAAATCCACTGGTTCAAAAACGAGCAAAGTGTCATCCACTACATCTGCACGCATTAAAGCAGAGGCGGAAAAGGCCGCACTCATGGCGCGTGCTGCAGCTTTAAAAGAGCTGCATGCTTTGGAGGAGGAAGGGCATGCTTTAATAAAGAGGACCCAGGATGAACAGGCTGAGGTTTTAAGGAGAACACAGAAGGAACAGGCTGAAGCTCTAAGTCTAAGGAGAACACAGCTGGAGCAGGCTGAGATGTTGAGGAGAAAAAAGGAAAAATTGGAGCTGGATGCTGAAATAGCAGCCAATACTGCAAAAATATCTGTGTTCAAAGAAGCCAGCAGTGTTACTGGCAGGAAGTCTGATGGCATGGAGTCCTATTTCAGAAAAGGTGCAAAACCTAAACCAGTGCCTCCTGGTGGTACACAACAGTCCTCACAACAGCCACAAGCTGAGCTTCCCAAATATAAGCCAGCAGCTCCTAAGGATCATTTCATCCCTCAACAAAAGAAACAACCATTTCGTACATCAGCTCTGGATCCTCCTGCACGCCTAACAAGGCCAAAATTACCTCAAGCAAACCCTCAAGCAAACCTATCATCTCCAAACAATAACCAACCTTCAGGTGATCTATGCAACATATTACAAGGTCAAAATGAAATGATGGCAATCCTGGTTCAATCACACACCTCTCAGTTCTTACCGCAAAGACAAATTCCACATTTTGATGGCGATCCATTGCTTTTCCAGGCATTCATAAAGGCCTTTGAGCACTGTGTGGAGGCAAAAGCAAATGATTGGGGCGACTGTTTGTATTATCTTGAGCAGTTTACTAAGGGACAGCCAAGAGACCTGGTACGCAGTTGTCTCCATATGCCTGCTGAGAGAGGCTATACTTCTGCCAAAGAGCTACTCAAGGAACACTTTGGAAACCCGTTAAGAGTAACGGCAGCATACATGGACAAAATCATGGCTTGGCCTAATGTCAAAACGGAGGATGTAAAAGGTCTACAAGCGTACGCACTTTACTTGCGTGAATGTTCAAATGCTATGGAGGAACTACAGTATTTGGAAGAGCTAAACACACCAGCATGCATGAAAGCTCTCATACAGAAACTTCCATACAAGCTCCGAGATCAGTGGAGAGTCAAAGCATGTGACATCGTTGACAAACAAAAGCGAAGAGCTAATTTCACAGACATTGTGAAATTTATTGAACAGCAAGTCAGAGTTGCTTCCGATCCTGTCTTTGGTAACATCCAAGACACACCTCTGGTCAAAGCAACATTCAAACCCAAGCCTCAACTTTATGTTAAATCACAATCACAGTACAAAAGAAACAGTTTTGCAACTCATGTGGAAGTTGCGGATGAATCTAAACCAGATTCACAGCCAAGCAAAGGGTTCTCCAACCCGAAGAGCATCCCTACATCCTGTCTCTATTGTTCACGTGAGCATCTATTGGATAAATGCCCACAACTGGGAAGGAAGGCACAAAGAGAGAAACTTGACTTTCTAAAGGAGAAAGGCGTATGTTTCAGTTGCCTGTGCACAGGGCACTTGAGTAAGAATTGCAAAAGGCGCATTTCTTGCTCTTACTGCAGCAAAACACATCCCAGTATTTTGCACATCGACTTCGGGAGCTTTGGAGATAAGTCAAATAGCACCGAACTGCAAAAGGTAAAGTCTGAGATCTGTGCTACCTCCTCTACTTGTGGCCATACAGGGGCTGGCAACAGTAACGGCATTCTTCCCATTCTGCCCGTTCAAGTGAAATGCTCGAAGGGAAGCAAAGTAGTCCAGACTTACGCTTTTCTGGATCCAGGAAGCACAGGTACTTTCTGTTCAGAACAGCTGGTGAACAGATTGAACACTGAAGGCCGAAGAACAAAGATCCATTTGCGCACCATGGGTCATAGCAAGGCGGTGCCAAGCTGCATTATTAATGGCCTGGAGGTTTCAGAGTGGACTGGCAATCAGTTTTACGAACTTCCTGACGTGTTCACCCAAAGAGAAATGCCTGTGTCTGCTGACAACCTGATCAGTGAAGTGGAGCTGAATAAGTGGCCTTACCTGCAAGGTGTCCGGATCCCTCGAATAGCTGCCAATGTGGACTTGTTAATTGGCACCAATGCCTCCAAGTTAATGGAACCGTGGGAGGTGATTAACAGCCATGGAGATGGCCCCTACGCTGTCAGAACCCTACTGGGGTGGGTAATCAATGGGCCTTTACAAGGCAGTGACAAGCATAGTGGGAGTGGCTGCCCCACAGTAACTGTTAATCGCACAGTCGTTAACAGATTGGAGGAACTGCTTATTAACCAGTACAACCACGACTTTAACGAAGACACCTCTAAAGACCAAAAGGAGATGTCAAGAGAGGAAAGGAAGTATATGGAACTGGTGGAGAGCTCTGTGCAGCTACAGGATGGGCATTACGAAATGAAGCTGCCCTTCAAAGCAGAAAGCGTTACCTTGCCAAATAACATCAGCGTTGCCAAGCAACGTATTCGTGGCCTGGAAAGGAAACTTCAGAGGAATGAAGTTTTTCGAAGTGAGTACACAAGCTTTCTCTCTGACGTCATCAACAAAGGTTATGCGGAGCAAGTGCCACAACATCAGTTGGAACCCTGTGAAGGAAAGGTGTGGTATATACCCCACCACGGCGTGTATCACCCTAGGAAGGGCAAGCTACGAGTGGTGTTTGACTGTGGAGCAGAGTTTAAAGGGGTCTCACTCAACAGTCAACTTCTGCAAGGCCCTAACCTAACCAACTCCCTGGTAGGAGTCCTTCTACGGTTCAGACAGGAGTTTGTGGCGGTGATGGCTGACATAGAGGCTATGTTTCACCAAGTCAAAGTGGCTGAAGAGCACAGGGATTTCTTGAGATTCTTGTGGTGGCCTGAAGGGGATCTAAAGCAGAGTCTTGTAGTTCATCGCATGACTGTTCATTTATTTGGAGCAGTATCATCACCCAGCTGCGCATGCTTTGCTCTTAGAAAGACTGCTGAGGACAACAAGGACAGCTTTCCAGTAGAAGTGATTGACACCATTAACAGGAACTTCTACATGGATGACCTCCTGAAAAGCCTGCCCTCTGACGAGGAGGCTGTTGTCCTGATTGCGGACATCATGTCTGTCTGCCAGAAAGGAGGGTTCAACCTCACCAAGTGGATCAGTAACAGCCGGAAAGTGCTACAAGGCATTCCAGAACAACACAAATCGAAAAATCTGCATGAACTGGATCTGGACAGAGATAAGCTGCCTATGGAGAGGGCCTTAGGTCTGCAGTGGTGCATTGAGACCGACACCTTTACGTTCAAGCTGAAGCTAAAGGAGAAGCCCCACACCAAGCGTGGCATGTTGTCCATCATCAGTTCTGTCTATGATCCGTTAGGATTCCTAGCACCTCTCATACTCCCTGCCAAGCTATTGTTGCAGGAGTTATGCAGACAGAAGTGTGACTGGGATGACGCAATACCCCAAGCCTTCCAGCACAAGTGGGACAAGTGGCTAGCAGATCTTGAGAATGTGGCAGATTTCAAGATCTGCCGTTGCATCCAGCCCAATGGTTTCGGAGGTATTGCAACTGCTCAATTGCATCACTTCTCCGATGCTAGTGAATATGCTTATGGTACCGTCACCTACCTCAGAATGGAGAACACTGAGAAGGCGGTTCATATTGCTTTCCTGTTTGGCAAAGCCAGGGTGGCTCCACTGAAGCCTGTTACCATCCCTCGCCTGGAACTCACAGCTGCCGTTGTTGCTGTTAGAGTGGACAAAATGCTTCAGGTAGAGCTACAGCTTCCACTGAGGAAATCTGTCTTTTGGACAGATAGCACGTCGGTGCTTAAGTACATCAAAAACGAGGATAAGAGGTTCCAAACGTTTGTGGCAAACAGGGTAACCACTATACGGGACCACTCGGATGTGTCACAGTGGCGATACATCCCCACATCACTAAACCCTGCCGACAATGCTTCAAGAGGATTGAAGGCAGAAGACCTGGTCAAACAGAAATGGATTGAGAGTCCAACATTTCTGTGGGAGCCTAAGGAAAGGTGGCCAGAAGCTCCTGTGGATGTTAACATCACTACTGACGACCCAGAGGTCAAGAGGAATCTGGTGGTGAATGCAACTGTCGTTGATGCTGTGAACGCTACTTACCAGCTTATAACCTATTTCTCTGACTGGCAGAGATTGAAGGTTGCAGTTGCTTGGATCCTGAAGCTGAAGGAAGTCCTGCTAAACCTAAGCAGAAAAAGAAAGCAGTTACAGCTTCTAAGTACTGGTGGTAATGGATCACCTTTACTGGATGTGCATAAGGAAATGCACGCTGAGAGAGCTTCATTGGGAAGCCAGAAGCTGTCGCTGGATGATCTCTCAGAAGCAGAGAGGTCCATCATTTCTTTCTGTCAGCAACAGAGATTTGATAACGAAATCACTGCCTTAACCTCTGGAAAACAAATACAGAAGAGCAGCAGCATCTATAAATTGGATCCAGTCCTTGATGGAGGTCTTCTGAGAGTTGGGGGTCGACTGAACAGAGCAGCAATGCCCGAAGATGTAAAACATCCCCTCATCTTATCTAAAGACCAACATATCTCCAACCTTATCCTCCGGCACTTCCATGAACATCTGGGCCATGGAGGAAGGAATCACATACTTTCTACAGTAAGGAAGAAATATTGGATCACGAAAGCCAACTCTGCAGTGAGGAAGGTCACTGCGAAGTGCAAGTTTTGCAGACTCCACAGGGGAGTGACTGCTGAACAAAAAATGGCAGACTTGCCCACCGAAAGGATAGTTCCTGATCTCCCGCCGTTCACGAACGTGGGCGTGGATTATTTTGGGCCCATCAACATCAAGAGAGGACGTGGCACTGTGAAGCGTTACGGCGTAATATTCACGTGCATGGCGAGCCGAGCCGTTCATCTCGAGGTGGCCTACTCCCTCGATACGAGCTCATGTATCCATGCTATCAGGAGATTCATTTGCAGGAGAGGACAAGTTTCTCACATGAGATCCGACAACGGTACCAACTTCGTCGGAACAGAAAGAGAGCTGAGAGAGGCCTTAGCGTCTCTTAACCAAACTCACATTGAAAGATCTCTGGCACAAAAGGGAATCAAATGGAGTTTCAACCCACCGGCTGCATCTCATTACGGTGGTGTATGGGAGCGCATCATCCGGATGATCAGGAAGATCTTAAATTCTGTGCTTCGACAGCAAACACTGGACGATGAAGGCTTTCAAACAGTGTTGTGCGAGGTTGAAGCTTTGCTCAATGATCGCCCCATCACCAGACCTTCGGACGACCCAAATGACCTGGAGGCGTTAACACCAAACCACCTGCTCCTGTTAAAGGGAAAACCAGTTCTTCCTCCTGGACTGTTTGATAAAGGAGATCTCTATGCAAAGAGAAGATGGCGACAGAGCCAATATATCGCTGATCTTTTTTGGAAAAGATGGATTCACGAGTACCTACCGTTGCTTCAAGAGCGACAGAAATGGACAAGGGAAAGAAGAAGTTTCATCACTGGAGATGTTGTTGCAGTGGTCGATGCATCAGCACCAAGAGGCTCTTGGATACTTGGAAGAGTACTTCAAACCTTCCCTGATAAGAAAGGTCTGGTACGTTCAGTTCGTCTGCAAACGAAGACCAATGTAATTGAAAGACCCGTGACTAAAATCTGTCTCCTTTGTGAGGGAGCAGATTAAAGACATTTTGTGCATTTTATTAATGCCTCAGTTGTGAGTACCTAAAGGGTTCGTGTACTTACATTTTGTTTTTTGGTGTTTATGGCTCTATTTTTATTTTTGTTTGTGGAATTGCTCTGTTTTTCATGTACCAGTAGCAATTAGGGGCTGGTGTGTAAGAGCCATATTATGATTTCTTCATTTTGTCTGACTATGACGTCACTTTAAGGTTCACGCCCAAGGCCAAGGCCAAGGTGGCGAGGTTACTTAGGGACACCAGTAATGAGGGACAGGTGTTGTCGTTTTAGAGACAAACAGTCTTTTGACTGTGCGGTGTGAAGGCTGTTGTGTAGCCGTTTTGTTTATTATTTTCTTTATTATTATACAAGTGACCAAGCGTCTGTTTAACTCTGATTGAGTAAATAAATAAGCCTTTTCTGCAACTCTGAAGAACAACTTTGGACATCAGTTTTTATCGCAACACACGTCTAGACTACATCTTTTAATCGGCAACCAGTAGCGGCAAATAATGGGATTTCGTCGCTACAGTTGTTATGAGGCTCTTGTGGTGTTTGATTTTCTTCTGTTGTTGTGCATTATAGACAAACAACTCTCACGGTGGAATGATGGCCTTCATACTGATTAGCAGCTACAGTTGTTGATAGCTATTCCTCATGATCAACCGAGTGAAAATTATTACTGAAAGGTAGTTATTATTTAAATACATGACACAAAATCAGTAAGGGTGCACAGATTATTCTCCAGGCAGCATATATTTAGTTAAAAATGGCAAAGTAAAATGTCATCATACTAGTGAGTAGCAAAAGCAGCAGATCGACAAGCTACAAGCTCAACATCTATAAAATAAATTGTGTAACACTTTAGTATAAGGTACAGTGGAGCATTCATTTACGGGGGAAAAAAACAAGTTAAAATATGGAGACACAAGGCTATATTTTATTTATTGTCAGGTACTAGGTGAGGATTAGTTATGTCTTAAAATGTAAATATCAGTGTGTGTATACATATATACAAATGTTTTAATCAAATATATATCTAATATGCTTATATATTATTACATATTATACATAAGGCATTTATTCACACATTATTGCTATAAAACAATTATCAATGGCGTCATTGGCCTGACAGTTCTGCAGGGGGATTTGATAAATATACGTGGATGGAGCAGTGGACCTTGAAAGTGTGGATATAATGTCAGAACAGATAGTTTTCTAGAATAACTAAAAATGCACAGTATGTGATGTAGTTAATAGGTTTGTCCAAATTATCAATATTCAACTAATAATGAACATATTCTTTGTAGATGGAATGTATTTTTCATAACATGCTTAATCTTATTATGCTTATTTACCTACTGTATGTGACATACTATTGTAATGACATACTCTTAACTGTGCTGTGAACTTATTTGCCCTTTCCTGATTTCCTCTAATGATGCATAATTTTGACACTGAATGTTTCTGATCTGAGACAGCGAGAATAACAGTGAGAGTGACTTACTTTTATTTAATGAACGAATATCCACTTTACATCAAGTAGCTGGTTTTATCAACGTTGCCTGCAACCACATGCTTCATGTAGTCTTTCACATACAATAGCAATAATAAAATCAAAAAAGGGCAAATACTGCATACCACTGTAACTGATTAAGCTAAATAAATAAATTAAATACAGTAAATGCTTGTTGGTGCTGTCACGGCCCCTTGCCCTTGTCTGTAGGGCCTGTGGTAGCCTGTGCATGGTGGATCTCTGTACCTGTGCTTTTCCCCACAGAGCCTTCGGGTGTCGGCCAATGAGGTGGCTGATTAGGGGCATTGGGAGCACCTGGCAAGTGCTCCCTGGAGCCCTATAAAAGCCTGCATGGCACCCTCATTCTCTCTCTCCCTCTCACCAGATGACAGCACCTTTCGTTTGAGTTCTCACACTTAACAACACCCCACACTACACTGAACACACATCCATGCACTGCTGACACTACTGACGACTGACTTACACACTTCATACCCTTGTACCTAGTGTTTATCTTTATTTATCCTTTTGTTAATAAATTATTGTTATGTTTTATACCACCACCATGTTTCCTCCTCGATTTGTCATTGCCTACGGGCCAGGTCGTGACAAATTGGGGGCTCGTGCCGTTTGCGAAAAGTTGGAACTCGGGTTGGCCGTGACATTATTGACAGGTAAAGTAGTCTTCCTGTTTTGTTTAGAGCTTGTATATTGGCATCTTTGGTCACGGCATTAGGAGGAGGTGCATGGTAGTGATTGGTTTTGTTTAAAAGTTGAGTTAACAATTTGGTTTTGAATAATTTGGTTGTTGAGTAATTTAAGTAAAAGTAATCGGTAAAAGTAATCTAAATAAAAGTAATCTAAGTAAAGGTAAGCTAAGTAATTGTTTGGGTAAATGCAATTATTTTTGGTTTGAGCTGTCTATTAGTTACCAGGTGTGGTAATTGGAACAGGTGGGTCTCGTACAGTCTAGGGGCAGTACTCTGATCCACGTAGGTCAGTGGTGTTTTCCCACAGAGGGACTCACTGTTCTTTTGGTTTGCATGTCTCGCTTGTCTTAATGTGACAGTGACAGAGGGGGAGCATTGGTTCCATTTTGGGAATTTGTTATTTAGTTATTTAAAAATGTCTAATGGCTTTATAAAAAGAGAACCTACATGGTATATTGTAAAATAGGTAGGTCGCGTCTTTTGTCTATTGACCAGGTTGATGTTTTTGTTTTGAAAGTGCCTGAGATTGAGGGCTTTGAGACTGTGAAGGAACATTAGGTTTCCCTTGATTGGTCAATTAGGTTGGTCACCTGTTATGCTAAATGTGTCATATCCATGCGTCTGCTAGGCAGTAGAGGCAATTTCTTTTAAACTGGTTTGTTTAGGGTTTTGTTAATTATGGTGAGTGTTTTTTGAGTGTCAGTTTTGCCCTGCATTGTTCCTTGTGTGGTTCTGCTCTGTCAATATTGACTCGTAACTTTAAAGGATAATAGTAAAAAGGACTTATTTTCCGTTTCTAAGTAAATGAATACATCTCCAACAGGTGGCAGGAAACTGAGTTGATTTGGTCGGTGGTTTGTAGCATGATGGTTACACAAAGCAGGGTCAGACAGAGGTTGGTTCCTCAGACGGTTGGTTCCTCAGACGGTTGGTTCCTCAGACGGTTGGTTCCTCCAGACGGATGTGGTCCACCAGACGGATGTGGTCCACCAGACGGTGCGACCCTCCAGACGGTGCGACCCTCTAGACGGTGCGGTCCACCAGACGGGTGGTCCACCAGACGAGTGGTCCACCAGACGAGTGGTCCACCAGACTGAGGCTGGGAGGGGTTATGGGTGGCCGTTGTTCTGGCCCGTCTCAGAGAGGCGGCGCTGAGGCGCATTTGGTTGCAGGCTCGGTACACTTCCCCCCAGCAGGCCCTGCTAAAACGATGGCTACAGAGAATGATACAAACCCTCTACCAGGTCATTGCATTGATGCCACCATTCACCACCAGTCAAACAAGGTGAGATGAAGCCTTATGTTAACGCTGATATGCGTATGGCTATTAGATGGCCAGAGAAATGTGGAGCTTGGGGGGGTAGAGTTAAAGTTACTTTTTCAATGTATTGACCAGAGCATGAATTGCAAGTGTTAAAGTTACTTTTTCGGGCAGAACATTATCTTTTTGGGGCCAGCTGCGTTTTGCCGTAAAGAAATTGGTTGACGGGAAAAAGCGCTCACCAAATATGTAGTGTGGGAGTAAACAGTTTTTCAAGAAGTGGGTTTGATATGGGTAAAACAAGGGGTTTTAATTCTATTGAAATTGCACTAGGTAACTCAGCTGTAGTGTAGCATGGGTGTGTTTGTTTTAATGCACTGTAAAACAAAGCGGAGTGTACAGTAGTGTTGATTTTATTGGTGTTTTAGCCAATTAATTGGGTTTTGCTCATGAGGATTTAAGTGTAAAAAGTAAAACTTGGACAGAAAAGCTGATCAGGGAGCATTGTGTGGGAGAAGTGGTCTGTTCTGGTCTCCGATTCCTGATTCAGGTTTCTGTACAATGTTTGTTGGCAGGTCTGTATGTGAGTAGAATAAGTCCTGGTGGTATTTTTAAAGATTTTCAAATTCGTTTTTGGATGTGTTTAAAGCACTGCTGATCTTATTGTGTTGGGTCCCACAAATGGTTTAATGTTTACAGCACTGCTGATCTTATAGTGTGGAGTCCCGCAAATGGTTTCATGACCTGTGTTGTTTTTACCCAAGATGTCGTCTTTCTTCTTCCATTATAGGCCATCCTGTTTGTCAGTCTCTTAAAGTGCTCCTGTATACAAGGCTGCTGTGGCTGTGGACAGGAGGGTGTGGCAAGGTGGAGTGGAGGTTAGAGTAGATATCAGGTGGTATTTTGGTTACAGGTGGGGATTGCTAAATGTTATTTGCTAGTAAGGTGGATAATGTGACAATTTCCCTTTGGACATTCAAGAGGATGGTTTTTTTTAACCTATTGAAGACTTATCCTCATTCTTCTTTGTTAGCTGCTGCATGGGTGCCTCCTGCACTTATGGTGTTGGCCCCTGCAGGGTTTTGATCAACAGATAAATAATTAGGTTGCAAGCTTTGACTTGTCGGGTGGGTTTTGTTATACTTTGTTCTAACTTCTCGCCCTACTTTTGTTCAGGAATTTCTACAGGGACCAAGCCAGACGTGGTTGGTACTGTTTGTTGGACAGAATGTCTGAAGTGTTACAGGGACCAGGCCAGAGTTGGGTGGTACTCTTTGTCAGACAAAAACGGTAAAGTAATGGCGATAGGCTCCTTTGCGCCAGTGGCCCTCTTGGCCGGTCACTCATACCTTAAATGCATCAGTTGCTGGGGTGGTGGCTGGTGATAGGGGGGGGTTAACCATTGGAGGAGCAGTTAGGTGTCTTTGGTGTTTGTCTTTGGTTCCAATTGGCGGAACAAGTTTGTATTTTTGTGTCTTTGGTTCCATTGGTGGAACAGTTTTGTCCTTTGTTATATGTTGTTTGTACTGATCAGTGACCTGTCTTCAATGTTTTCCCTACAGTGTCTAATCTGAGGGTTGTGGTCCTATTCGTTGGACATTCTCCATGGGTCCTCATCTTGCCTCTGTCTTTCACCCCTATGCTCCTTGGGTAATAGGTTGCTGGGGTGGAGGCCTGTGACAGGGTGCGGGTGGCCATTGGAGTAGAGGTGGTATAGTATATTTAATGTGTAGTATATTTCACATTTGATATAGTATTTAATGGTAATGGATAGTATTTGATGGTATTTAATGGCATTTATATTCACTAATTAACACATGTGTTTTTCTTCATTATTCAATATATTATATTATGTAGTACATTAATTGTTTTTTTTTTCTTTAGTTTGAATTTGTTATTGCGACTCTAAGGAGTCAGGTATAGTGTTTCGGGCCCTTACGGTCCCTCCTTTTGAAGGGGGAGGGTGTCACGGCCCCTTGCCCTTGTCTGTAGGGCCTGTGGTAGCCTGTGCATGGTGGATCTCTGTACCTGTGCTTTTCCCCACAGAGCCTTCGGGTGTCGGCCAATGAGGTGGCTGATTAGGGGCATTGGGAGCACCTGGCAAGTGCTCCCTGGAGCCCTATAAAAGCCTGCATGGCACCCTCATTCTCTCTCTCCCTCTCACCAGATGACAGCACCTTTCGTTTGAGTTCTCACACTTAACAACACCCCACACTACACTGAACACACATCCATGCACTGCTGACACTACTGACGACTGACTTACACACTTCATACCCTTGTACCTAGTGTTTATCTTTATTTATCCTTTTGTTAATAAATTATTGTTATGTTTTATACCACCACCATGTTTCCTCCTCGATTTGTCATTGCCTACGGGCCAGGTCGTGACAGTGCCAACATTATTGTTCCAAAATGTCTACATAATCACACTTCTTTCAGGGTAAATGAATAAATTGTGTTTAACGGTAATTGTTAAGGAGTGTTATAGGGTAGTGTCATCTCTTGTATAATTTAACCTGAACTTCTACAATATTTAAATGAACCCAAACAAAGCAAATTTGTTTCGTTTTCTTTTTTATTCAGTTAACTCAAACCTGGCAAAAGTGCGCGCACTGGCAAGTGGGAAAACGATAAACTCCTTTCAATACACATGATGATGCTATGAGACCTGCTGAATAGTAGACTTAAAGGTGTGGATTACAAAAGACAAGATGTAGTATAATAGGGTTGAATCTTAAGTCCCTGAGGTGTATTTTCATTATAAATAATGCTTTTTGTACTTTTGCAATTAATACAGAAAGACAGGGGTTCCAGGATTGTATAAACATTGCTTGGGAACGATTCCGCCAGAGTATCATGGTATTCTCACTTGGACGCTCAACAGTACACATTATCTTTAGTGGTAAATTGTGATCACAGAATCCAGGCTGGTTGTGTTACACATATATACTATATGTTAAGGTGTTACATGGAATATATGGGAATTCCATGCTGAAATTATGAAATCAATCATCAGATTTGACACTGAAAACTATTATTTTGATCCAAATATCATCCAAATCTATCACAACAGCAGATTTTGTGATTTCACAAGCCCCAACTGGTAGCCTATGCTATTATTTACCTTGAATCCTGTAACCTGTATACCATAGTCACCTGAAATGGAGAATACCGTTTGTCTTTTGTAACGGGCTACTATCCACTTGTTTCCATGACTATAAAACTGATGACACAGACCAACATTTAAAAAAAAGAAACGTGAACGTATATACAAACACGTGCAAACATACACACGCATATGAAGACTTTAAAAATGAAGAAATTACACAAATAAAATAGTTGATAATCAGTGCCACTTTTCAACCCCTTTTGCTTTTGTAAATCTCCCATCATTAATCACTGTACCGCCCTATAAAGACAAAGCATAATTGCACAGAAAAGTCACTTAAATGTCCTGCCTGCTAAAAGATTTCAGGGAACTGTGCGTCTAAGTTGTTAAATTAAACTCAAATCTCTGTGTAGTTTTCTCTATAATTGGACAATACTCTGAAATGTTTACCTTGCCTTATTTTAGGGCTTGTTTTCTTAATAATTCATAACAATTTAATATGTGGGGTCTGTTGGCTTTCAAATACAAGTAGAGCTTTTTTGCCATTTATACTGTATACACGTTTTTACCTACTGTAACAAAATCACAGAAATTACTTTTAAGTATCTTTATGAACTCTTCATTGACACTGATGTCATTCATTGTTAATGAATAGTTCAGTGCAGGTTTTGTTCCATTCCCGATTCATTAATATATATGTACTCCTAACTGTATCTGTCAAAATCTCTCTGAATAACTTGTCATTTCGGTTCCCATTTTGACGGTCATGGTTCTTGATTGATTAAATGGCATTGTATACTTTTATTGATATGCTACATGCATAGTCAAATGTCTATCATGTCAGATATTTTTGGTCAGTTTAGTTTCAGGAAAAAGGGTAGTAAACACTTTTTTCCTAATGCAAACATTAGGGAATATTATACATTTATGATGAACCCTTGCCCTGCTGTGTGATCTTTAGGGAGTTGTGTTATATTCCTCCTGTATCAGTTTTTGCTTTTTGTTGACCCCTCCACCTTCAACACACTGCAACCCAAGTTAAATCCTCGCTTATAAACTAAATATAAACTAAACACCCTGAGAGATAATTGAGTGGAGGCCATGAATAATAGAGTACTGCTCATAATTCCTGGTACTATACAAATTCTTCAGACAAGGATACATCACTCATTCATTTTTCATAAGTCTTCCCCTGACGTCTTAAACAAAAAACAATATTGTATCCACATTGCCAACTACCTGAGGTTCCTTCCTTGTATACACGAGATGCATAATCTCCAACATGATGTGGAGGATGTGAAGAAGCGAGATGGCTGTGAAAGACCTGCATATGACCCAACGCGTGCCGTCCCCCCAGAGCTGATACATCTCTCTTTCATGTGAGATACATTTTTTACATTACTTTGGATTTTTACATGAGCATGAAGATTTTACAAGGTCCTCCCAGCCATGTCCTACGCCATTAGCTTGTTGATCTGTACTGTATTTATTTGATATGACTGATCAGCTATACTAAATACATATACGGTACATAAAGTATATACCGTATGGTCTTTGCTGCCAGACCGCCCCTAGCCAGTCTGTGTATGCAACGTTCGCACTATGAATTGCCTTACGATAGAATATTGTCTTAGTGATGACCTCATGTGACACTTATTTTCTCCACATAGCCCAACTTTCTTGTTCCCTCCATCCCATTAACCCTGTGCCTTTTAATACATGCGCGCACACACACACACACACACACACACACACAACCCCAATACACGGTCATCACATTCCCCAAAAAAAGATGAAGCAAAGTGATCACACCTTTCTAGTTCGTTTTGCACACTATATATATCTTTAATATAATGGTTTACAAGGTGTTCTTTGAATGGTGCTACAATATTTTTATTGTTATATTAACTGGTGTTGATTTTAATAAAATAATACCATGCCATCTTCAAACGCGGTTCTTTGACCCCACACTATATCAGTTATGTACATTTTTTGTTGAAATATTGAGTGATACCGTATGCTTACAGTTCGCAGTGCCGATAAAATGTGCAAAGTTATGACAAAGTACTGTATATTGTTTTGGAAAACCAAAGATGTGCTACTTGGAATCGGGTGCATCTCTCCACTCCGACATGTCTTCTTTCCGACATGTCTCCATTCCGACACTAACCCTATCTCTAACCCTAAACCTAACCCCTATATGAGTGTCGCCACTCCGACAATAAGAAGTCAATTTCGGAGTGGCGACATGTCGGAATGGAGAGAGCCTCCCCTTGGAATCAATTATCTTTAACCCATTAAGCCGATTCTACAAATGCCTTCTAAATCAGTAGTTCAACACTTTTCATGTCAAGGACCCCCAAAATGATATGCGTTTGGCCAGACCACCCATCTGAAAATGTTTTGTGGCAGGGAAACCCCCCAGAAGAGAAGATTTATGTTAAAAACTCAAAATGTTCAAACATAGCAGATGTACAAGCTCGCAGCGCAGCACGAAGTGACTCGCTGTGAACTTGTATATCTGCTATTTTTGAATAGCCAACGGTAAAATGGCACAGATGCCTTTCAGTTTTTAATGGGTTAATGACAGAAGATTGCATAGATAGAGGGCCACTACTGCGTTGTCTGTGACGACTTAAACTTGAGTAATGTCTTAATTCACTGATAATCACTAATGCCCATTTTACAACCGAGTTTGAAAAGATTTTCTTGAGCCAAACAATTCTGGCAGACACCCTTTTTCAGAGAACTGCTCATTTATTGCCGTTGATGCAGAGCTTTGCAACAACATGCCCAAAGAGCAATGATAGCAAATAAAGGGATGTGTACATTTGTACCAAATCTTATCTACGTATGTACAATTTATCCATTTATCCATCTAAAATGTAGGTTAAAGAATTGGTTCACAGTAACAAAACAGCTAGTTTAACTAATAGGCAGATATGTTTGTTTTAAGCAACAAATCCCTTTCTGTTAAAATACAAATAATTGGTCACTCACACAAAAAGGTAGAGACCTACTACCTCCTGGGAACCTAAACAATGGAATGTCAAGAAAACTGAGGCACACTACAGTGACTGCAGTAAAAAAAATATTGCTATTGTTTTTTTTTATCTTTGTGATTATGTTTAAAGAAAATTAACACAACCTATATAACATCTTCCAGCATTGTGGGGGGCAATTTAGATGTTTTTTTTGTTCTGTGCTTTGTCTTCATAGGGCAGGATGTGACCATCACTGGCATAAAGTGCCATCTCTCCATACATTATGGGTAAGGTCTTCTAGGGAGACTGTCCAAAGGGCCTTTGCAGTATGGTTAATAAATTATTACCCATAATGCGAAGGCTTTTTGGTCTCCCCAGAAGATATTACTAATAATTTCAAGGGAGAATGTCCAAAAATCCTGCCTACCCTTCAACTTTCCTTGTCAGGGACTTGTGTAGGCCCAACTTTACAGAATACTGTGTATATAGACAAAAGGTTCTTAGAATGTCTAACACATACATTGGGTTGTTTCTCTTTTATCATTTTGCCTTGAGGTGAGAACATGTCGTGTCACCTCTGCTAACAGCAAGAGTACAGTGAGCTCTGTAAAATTGCTGCTGCAACAGCCCCCATTGTGTCCAACCCTCGAATCATCACATCACATCTAATGACACAGTAAGTACCGTTGTCACTGCAATGCAAACCATGTTCTGTACCCCACACTGTGTATACCTGGAGTGTATGTATATTCACATCATTGAGGAACAAGATAACACATTGCTCTCCTCTTTCTTTCCCTCCCTCCCTCCTTATTGGCTTTCGAACCTGACTCATGGTTTTCCATTGACACTGGCGTTGGTACAGGTGGCGTTCTTGCTGCGGAACAACCAGGAAGAGAGGAGGTTGCGAGGCCTCTGTGGATGTGCGGGGGTCTGTGCCAGGCGAACCATGCGCGGCGAGCGCCACACCTTTATGGTAGAGTCATCGCTAGCAGAGAGTAACAGCTCCTGGTCAGCAGGGCTGAAGGCCACAGAATTGACCACATCATCGTGGGCCAGACGAGCCAGGCAGATATTGTAGTGGCGGTCCCATATGTATCCATGCTTGTCCTCTGCACCACTAGGGAAGGAAGGAAATATAGATTCAACAGAAATATTTTGGAATAACTTCCAAGTTTTACACCAGCACATTTGCTTGCCCTTTGATCTTAATTAGCCACTTTTGCAAGAAGAAACGATTTATCAGCCACTATGACTAGAAAACGTTCCATGCGCCCTGAACAAAGCACAATGCATTCATAAGATTATCAAATGTATGGAATCATGAAATCTGGTGATATGAGATTTGTGCTCAACATGATACTGTAGCTTGTAACTAACCTGGCAACAAAGTCTCTGCTGACATCCAAGAAGATGAAGAAGCACTCATCATTGGGAGTGAAGGCTCGATGGGCACGCAAGCTCCTCCTCTCCTCCCTGAGGCTCTTCAGGTCAATGACATGGAGGTCAATCTCCTCAGCGATGGGAGGTGGGGACATGGGGTCAGAAATCACACACCCTGCTGGCCACGCTCGGCTGTTCACATAAAGATACCTGGCCATGATAGGTAAGCAAAGAGGACGGGGTTATACAAGTAGTAACAATATATGACAGAAACATGGCTACAAAAGGGCAGCATCAGCTTGAGTAGGTAGAGAGGCTGTCTGGGAATCCGAAGACACCAGTTCGACCCTTGCCCTGAGCAAGACACTAGAAAGAAACTACTAAAGGCTCCCCATGTGTGTTCATCTGCTGGGCAAATTGGCTCCTTTCCTGGGGACCAGTAAATACTCCATATGGAAATTGATTGATTATGTCACTTCAACTTCAAAGCACTTTATTTTCCTTTCTGAACTTTGTACGCACATATAAAAATAATAATCTTTGAATATTGCTTAGTAAATACCATTAATCAACCTCATATCTTCTTACCTGTGATCTGGAGAAAGGCCCATACCAATAATATGGCCATGGATGTCAATCACATGGTCCAGGGAATCAAAGAACTCATCTGAACTCCGCTCCTCACCCAGCACAGGTCCGCAAGTGGTCATCTGTTCAGGCATGATCCGCTTAATACCTGGGAGAGACAAATGAGGAAAAACTCTCCACAAGCCATTCTTATAAACTCTGTCACAGGCACATTCTTTTTTGTTTATCAATGGTGACGGTGAGACAGATGCTTTTAATGGGTATACTTATCCCATTTAGAACGGGTACACATTATTGTGTATCATTATTTTATGCTTTAACTATTGAAAAATAGCAGATATACAAGCTCACAGCGCGCTGCGAGCTTGTAGATCTGCTATTTTTGAAAAATTGTGAAAGTTAGAATTTTTGAAAAACCTATGTTTCTATGTCAGCAATCTGGCCAGCCATGGTCAAAGAAAAGGTCCTTTTCACTTAACTGGAGCTCAGTTAGTCTGTTCTTGAGAGACTACTATGTCAGTGGTTCTCAAACTCTTACATGTGAAGGACCCCCAAAGTGATATGTATTTGGCCAAGGACACCCATCTCAAAATATTTAGTTCCAGGGACCACCCAGAAGCAACATTTGAGTTACAAACGTTCGCTTTGAAAAAATACATATATTCAAAGATTTGTACACATTTTCACGACTTTTTCAAAAATAGCAGATCTACAAGCTCGCAGCGCGGCACTCGGTGCCGCGCTGTGAGCTTGTATTTCTGCTATTTTTCACTGGTTAAAGCATTCAATAATTCTAGGCCTAAATGGGTTAATGGGTATACTTATAGTAGGAAGACTAAGGGTCCTCACATAGTGGAACGATGGATTGCACAGATAATAATGATCAGTGAGTGTGTAATCATATACAGAATATATACTGCAAAAATATCAGAAGTAAGCAAATAAAACCAGCCACAGCAGCAATTGAGCATGACATTTGCATCATCAACCACATATCATTGCTCTGTGTTACATTTTATGTGTCATACATGTGAAGACTCCCATACCTATCTGGTGAGGGGAGTAGGTAAGGCTGCCAGTGGTGAAGAGAAGGTATGTTTTGTCCTCATCCTCCCCAGGGGAAGAAGGGCTCATGTGAGTGGGATCGGGGGCCTTTGTGTGGGCTCTTCCCATCATCCGGGCCACCGTGGCCTCAATCACCCGTTCCGTGGTCCCTACATTCTGACAACTCTAAAAACAGAAGAAAGGGAATACAGACAGCCAGGGTCAGGAATATACTGCATAGTAGCAAGTAGCCAAGAGATCAACAAATGTATTATCTGCAATACATTTTATGTATTTGATTTCAATTTCAATGTGTACATACATTTTTAGTTCTTCTGAATCACTTGCATCGATTTTACATATTCACTAAAGCAAGGGTCTTTAACAGGGGGTCCGGGACCCCTAGGGGGTCCTCAGAGTTACTACAGGGGGTCCAAAAATGGAGCCAAAAATAGCTGATCTACAAGCTCACAGCGCCTTGCAGCACGAGGCGTTGTGAACTTGTAGATCGTCTATTTTCGGCAAAGAGGTTTGGTGTAGAGGGAGAAAAGAGCAGACTAAGTACAGAGTGAAAGGTCAAGTTTATTGATTGTTCAAGTTGAACCTGCTTCATCTCTCACTCAACTAAGGGGTCTTTATCCTGAAAACATTGAAGACCCCTGCACTAAAGTAAAGCTTAAGGTCAAACCGAGTGTGAACGCCCCTTAAAGCTTGACTTTAATCAATGTCACATTATCACCTGTTTGACATGATCCAGCCCTGAAAGAGTGGGCTGTGGAAGGTGTGGACCCAGTAGCTTGGGCTCTTTATGGTTATCATCATCATCATCGTCGTCGTCATCATCCTCTTCTTCCTCATATTCTGTGTTGCCCAAATCAAACAGCAAGGGCTGGTGTTGCTGCCCCTTGTGGCTTTGGGCTTCAGCTCGGGCCTGCGATTGAGCCTCGTAGTCCAGCAGTAAGTCTGGGTTGTCATGGCGACGACAGTGTGCCACCATCACTGTCCGAATGGTGCTGGCATTGACATTCTGGATCTTAAAGAGGCGCTTAACCACATTGACATTCTCTGATTCAATATCCTGATAGAAATAAGAGAAGCAGATGGGAGATTTTATCTGACTGAGTGAAAGAAAATGAATTCATTCCCATTTAGATAAATAAATATTATAATGTATTTTTGGGGATATTATTCTAGTATGCTCTTTTATAGCAAATTAGCAATGACCTGTTGCACAACCACTCAGTTACCCAACATCAAATATATATACATTAAGAATAAATAAACATTGTGGTTCAAAGCAAGTTAAAAAACTGTCCAATAGCATTTATTTCCCTGCTCTTAAATTAAATTCTTAGAAGAAACCAGGTCTGTCAGCTGTAGCTCCAACTGTTGGCTATTCCAGGCAGAGGATGTGATTCTCCTTTAAATATGACGGATAGCGAGAATAGTCGCCCACTGCGGTTCAGATCCCGGTCGTGGTGCCTCCCAGCTTGGCTGAGCACTCCCAACTAAAACAACTAGCAGTGTGGGGAAGCGTAACTGTCCCATCTTCAAGATTGATAAAGGTGGGTTGGATCGTGTAGATTCAAGTCACATGAAAGACTAAAGTTGTGAAAAGCCACTGTCTATCGCGAATATAAATTATTTAGTATTACTTTCTGCTTGAGCATAGTGTGCTTGTCCCAAATTTGTTTCTGACCTGGAAAGCTTTGTTGAGCCACAGCACAGAACAGGAAGTCATGTTTCCTATCCAATGCAGCTTCCCAGAGATCAGGTGGGTCTCATTCAGCCAACAGCCAAACACATCATAGGGCTTGTTCCTTACGCGTGACAAAAGGGTGTAGTTGTCTGTAGGGTAGAAATAAAACACAAAAGATACAAACTAATGTATTAGATTCCTAGCTATTTGTAAGTGCTGTACTGACTGAGTTCAGATTTTGGGATGGATACTAGCATGACTGGAGTGTCCTGGGTGAATGGTCAATGGCATGGATGAAAGAGGAGTGCTTAATTAGTGTGGTTGTCCGAAGGGCAACACACTGTAGTTCTGGGGAGACTTTATTTTCACTAGATAAACTCACTAAACTTTTCCGCTGCCATTGGAAATTGATGGAAACCAGATAGATGCAATTGGAAATTGAAGGAAAAACATTTGAGGTGTGGTGCTAGCTCGAGTATTGATCGAGCTTCACACGACAGTTAACTTGCAATTGCATCTTTTCTAGTGTTATACCTTATGTTCACAATTCACACGTATTATTACAATGTGTTTTATGACACATACAGTATATATACTAGTAAGACACCTCAGGGCGACATGTAACCTTGAGGTCGCGCTATGGCCATCTAGCCAGTGATGTATATCGGACCAGTTACCCATATATGGAGACTGTATATGGAGATATGCTGTGAGAGCCCAAACATGCTTATTCCGTTATTCGTTATGTGAAAGTCATATAACGTCTATGACATCTGACATCATACATACAATCCCTTTTATGCCCATACATGGAGATCTCTGTCTGTAGAACCAGCCACACAGATATGGGCTGTCTTGGCCATATATGGATTATGTTAGTGTGGTATGTGGGCTTCATATATGGGCATTCCCATATGAAGTCCTGTTAGATATGGGCTTAATATTGATGACATCAGGGATCTCCATGTATGGCATATGGGCATAAAAGGGATTCTGTTAGAGTGGTTCCCCTGACATCACTGTGACGTCAGAGCATGATGTCAGAGTGCCTAACCAGTGTCAGGCATGACAGAGATACGAACAAAATGTGCCGGTTTTCATAGTTAACTGTGACCTATGGTCTCAATAAATATACACATATCTCAGCAAGGGGGTACTAGTCTTCGAGGGGTTACCATTTTGTGTAATGGAAATGGCACATATTTTGGGTGCTGGACCATGTGGTATGGTGTGGGGCTAAACTAGCAGTGGAATTCCAGCACATGTGCTGCTCCTACCCATACTGATGACGGCGATTTCTCCAGATGAGGAGTGGTGTGTGCCCAGGTAGACCCCAGACACCAGGAGAAGGCTGTCATCAGCATTAAATTGGGAGAACTGGGTGTAGCCCCAGTTGAACTGACGCATGCTGCAGCTGTGTACCAGTGAGATGGTGCCATCTGGCCGCTCTGTGTCCCATAGCTAGGCCGGACAGAGGAGACAGAGGGGTTGAAAGAAGGTGATAATGAAGAGGACATTAATTGTTGTGGTACAGATAGATATAACAGTAGGGGTGGGCGATATGGTGATAATTATCGTTGAGACGATACAATGAATGTCTCCACGATATGCCTTTTCAGAGGTATCGTATATATCGTGATACAATTGAGGGAGCCTTGTAAAAAATCATGTTTAATCGTTAATACAGAGATTCATTTAAACCTACATTTTGGTCTATTTTGGTCTCCCCTTAACTCTGACAGTTGAAACCAAATGGTTTCATTTGTATACTGTCAGAGTTACATACTTGTAAAGTTCAATTTAGACCTCCCAAAAGGAACCCAGAGAGTCTAGTTTTTGTCAAGTAACTTGAAAAAATATCAATTAAAAAACAACTTGAAAAAAGAATTGTGATAAAATCATGTATCGTGAATCGTGATACAGCTTGGGAAAATATCGTGACATTGCATTTTTCCATATCGCCCACCCCTATATAACAGCCAGACAAAACTGAAAAAATACAAAATACAATAAAAGGATAATATCAATAGATACCTTAACAGTGCAGTCTTTGGAGCAGGATGAGAAACGGTGACCCCTGTGGGAGAAGGCCAGGTGGAGAACTTGGTCGTGGTGCTCAGTCAGGGTCTGAACCTCCTCACACGGGATACAGTCAAACAGACGTTTGAACTCCCTGAACCAGGACACAGCCGCTGCGTAAAATACATTCAGACAGAAGGAGTTTAGGAGTGTAAACCAGTTCAGCCGTTTTTAACATGGCTTCTGTAGACATACATACTGCTGCTGCCGTTTTTTACAATACATTAGTGTTACCAAGTATTTGTTTTAAATGAATTCCTGAAATGAAACACAATGGGCCTGATTCACAAAGCTTTTTACGCACAGATTTTGAACGTAAATGGAATTTACGCAACTTCTCCCTTTACGAGTCAACCTTTTTTGTCTATGAATTAGGGCAGAGGTACATCTGCTCAAAGGCAGACTTGCGTATTATGACATTAGAATACCTTATTCTTCCATTTTTAATATTGACCACATCACATGAACGCAGTCCTACCATCTTGATGATATACAGTATGGGGATGAAATCGAGCTGTGTCCATTACTCCATTTACAATTCAGCGTGACAGTGGAGGGTTCGTTTCAAAGAACAGAATCCTCCCAAGGCCCAAATAATCAATAAATCTAGAAATGTATTTGTACATTTTAAATTACAAATCACGTCGCACTTGTCATTTTCTTTAGCGTAACAAAGAATAATAAATGTATTAATACATTGTTATTCATTCTAGTTTGACATAAAAGCGTGGACTTCGCTGACGGCAGATCACTATACCTGGAATTCTCGCAAACCAAATGGACCCGTGGTCCATGTATTTGTACCCTCTCACTCTCGAGTGACAAAAACACACAAAATGTCTCTTTTAAGCCACTACTAAATCGGTTTGTGTGCTGGTGGGGGGCTGTAAGCATGTAGATCTGACCATTTTGAAGAGTGAAGCTGTTTGCCTGACATTATGTTTCCGGTTGCCTTTACGGTGTTAAATGGAAGTGGAACAATGCAAATGATTCTCCATGTGAGCGAGCCTCTGACTTAAAAAAAAAAGAAAAGAAGAAAAGAAAAGACACATTTGTGATCCGCACATAGTGCTTACTCTTTTAGTCACTTTATTTCCACACTATTTACCAACAGCTTAGTGAATGAGGCCAATTGTCCTTTACCTGGGTGTCTAGGTACAGAGCGAGGGATGCGGTAATAGCTGTAGAACAGCTCCCTCCACAGGAACTCATCTCTGGAAACTGCAAACCACTGTCTGCAGGTCAGACCAGCGTTCAGCACAGCATCATGGGGCAAATGGAGGAAGATCTCCAACACCAGGCTGTCTGGCAGGGCTGGATCACAATCCATTCTGGCATCCTTGGAAACACAGATTAGATCAGGGGTTCTCAAACCCTTTTAGGCTGTGACCCCCCCCAAATAAACATATTTGAACTGGGGACCCCCACCCTGACAAGCACTTGGAATTGTAGGTATTACATTTAATGTGACTCGGTTCCACAGATCAATATTGTGAAAATAGCAGATCTACATGCTCACAACGCCTACCTGAGCATGTAGATCGCATGTAGATCGGCTAAGTATGTTCTTTAAGTACAAAGTTGTAATGTTTATGGCCCACTACAACCACAAATAACCCAACCCTCCCATTCGTAATGGTTCTAATTTCAGCCTGGCAACTGGGAGTTGCTAACTTGAGTTACAGGAGATCACCATACCACCTTTCAGCCTTTCATTCCAAGACTGTTGTGGCAGTTATATGCAGTCCTGCAGTCTGAGCTCTACAGCTTATGAAACATAATGAAAATGTAAAATATACACATGCCAAGCAAATTAAAATGTCACAAAGAACAATTCAAGTATTCTAGACACATGATTTTAAGGGTAGTTTAAAAAACATAACTGAACTCTACAGCATACAAACAAGAACAGCTAAGACGCCAACACTAGCACTTATATGGGTCCTCGTTACAAAGCAGAAAGAACTAAACAAGTCTGGTGGAAGTGGACTTAACAAAACATGGTCAAACATATTGGATGTAGACAGACAGGAAGTGTCAGACTACTGTACTCAATATTACGAAAATATTAAGAACCTTCATAAGCTTCGTGAGCATAGCAATTACAAGTTAGGATAGATTCCCAGTTTATAATACGGATGATTATCAGCAATAACACAAGATGACAATTTCACTTCATAGCTTTAATAGAAACTGTCACTTCAATTGTGTCCACTTGTCAAGTTGAATCCTTGAATTTAACGAAACATTTATTAAAATTAGCCATGCAGACGCGGATTGTGTCGCTATAGCCCAGCTGGCTAACTTGCTAGTTAGCTAGCTTCCCGACGTTCGTCTTCAAAAATTGACATTCGCAAATTCTTTAAGTCGACGCGTTTTGTGTAACGCGCTCTAGTGAGCCAATCGACTACAACTGTGTGGGGAAAAAAGTCGGACACAAATGATGGTTTACAAACCTGCTCGTCCAACGATCAGTTGG
Organism: Nannobrachium achirus; assembly: GCF_963921795.1. Lineage (NCBI taxonomy): Eukaryota > Metazoa > Chordata > Actinopteri > Myctophiformes > Myctophidae > Nannobrachium > Nannobrachium achirus. The sequence goes on from NC_137822.1 coordinate 16,186,438, forward strand.
AAGAGATCAGAAGGCTAACAGCTAGCACATAACCAACAGTCACTAAACACAACAGGACAGAGTCTATCCCTACGGTCTATCCCCAAACCGGTGAACCCATCGTCAGATCAGATCAGACCCGAGAACAACAACAGATGCCAGAGTTGTCGTTCAAGGCATTAGCAACCACTTTTACTTTCTTCGCCCCAATTAACACCCCATCATCATCATTACAGTTATGTTATATAGCAAATGCATGAATGAGAGGAAAGAGGCCGCACACTCTTCAGCCACGATGCAAATAATTTATTTACCAACGTTTCGACTGTTGCCAGTCTTCATCAGGGTTTGCATATAGCAAATGCATACCACAGTTTAAGTTGTAGTAGACTACATTGCATATTATTCAGACCCTAAAAAACATTTTCTTTCTTTGCACCTAAACCTCTGTCATCTGGGCAAAATTGGGACTAGCCCAAAATTGGCACAGTCACTTTCACTTTCACATTAGCCTACAAGCAACCCTCCCCCCCAAGGGCAAACATAAAGTGCAAAAAAAAAAAAGATGAAAAATAAATGAATCATAATAATAATAAGGGTAATAATAATAATATAAGAGACATTAGAAAATAGCTGAGCTTAGATCGTCTATTTTCACAATATTTAACTTGAACAGAGTCAAACTAAAATAACACCTGAACTCCTACAATTCTGCACTGGGGACACACCAGTGCAAATATGATTATTTGAGATACTCAAATCATATTCTAACTGGGTGTAGGCTACCAAATATGGTTATTTTGGAGTGTTGCGGCTTGTAAAGTCAATAGTGTAGTAGGCTATATATTCATTTTGAACCTAGGTTATCTCTGTCTACTTAGCAGGTACAAACTTACTTTAAACAGCTGCTGATACATGATATATTTCCCTTGCCAATAAAGTATCCCTCGCGGTAATATCTCGTTCAGACTCGTCGCTTTGTCCATTCTTGACATAAAGTAATGTCAGCTCAGCTCTACAAGTTGAGAGGAAGAGCAGGAGGAGCAGGAACACCAGAGGCAGCGCCACAGTACACGTTCAACCCAGAGTCACCTCAAAGAAAGGGTCAAACTCGTTCTTCTGCAATACCACAAAATATGTGGATTGCCGAAGGTCTTAAAGGAGTGTGGATCACTAGCATCCTTCAAAATCGCCCTGAAAAACCACTTACAGGCAGCAGCCTGGTTCGCAACTGGTAAAAACAACAGCCCATAGCCCAGCCTCCCCTCCCCTGACCCTTCTTTGTATTTGCCTGCTGTATGTTTTTATCCTTTTCTTTTTTTCTAACTATATCAACTGCATAGTAGGCCTACTGTGTTCTATCCGTCTGTCTTTCAATGTTATATGAGATAGGTCTACTCCAATGGTTTCCTATGTAAATAAGCTTAGTCTTTTCTAGGATCTCCTTTTAGTAGACCTTGTACCAGGCAGTGAACTGTTAGGCTACCGTCATGAAACTGTACCTTTTCCTATGCAAACTTCTAATAAAGTCTTCAATCAATCAATCAATCAATCAATCAATCAATCAATCAATCAATCAATCAATCAATCGAATTTCCACAGACCGTAACATTGAGCTAATAATCTCAGTTCCTCAAGTTCTCGCATTAAAAATTAAAAAAACGGGAGTAAGCAGTGACATAGTGACCTCTGCTGGATGAAATGTGCTATTAGTACCTGACATGCTCGTGTTTTGTCCATGCCAGTCACTCCTCTCCTTGTTCCACACACAACAGGTTGACTAGGTTCAACAGATGTTTCATAGATCAACAGTTAGAGACAGCTACGAGGTACTACTGACTCATTGTCATTGGGAATTATGCTGTGACTAATCTTCTCAGGTATGTAGCCTATATAAACATTCTTGTAGATAGGCCTACATCTTTGGTTGTTACAAGGTTTAGTAAACTGGGAAAACTATGATGATGTATGTAAAACTAGAATATAAAACAATAAAAACACATTAAAGTATAAATGACAACAGACGTTCTAAATAAATTACCTGTATAAAATATAATTTATAGACACATTCATACATTTTCTAGACAGCACTGACCCTTAAAATATTCTTAATACTGTTTTGATTGATTGATTGATTGATTGATTGAAGACTTTATTAGAACTTTGTATAGGAAAAGGTACAGTTTCATGACAGTACAGTTCACTGTTAAAATAAGGTCAACTAAAAGGATCAACACCTCAAAAAAAGATTTTGGCTTGTTTCAATTGGTGTCATTTTTGACAGACAAATAAAACGTATAACTGTACAACAGCTAAAGCCTATTTGGTTTCAGGGTTTATTGCAAAGGCAATGCTGTAAACCAGATAGGGGTAGTATCGTGTTACTTCGTGTTTGACAGCAATACAAGAAGGGTTACTACGCAGCAAAATCCTCAGGGTTCATTTTTGTCTAAGACTAAGATATCTGAACACACATGAATTGACAGAGTACAGACTATACTGTATGAGGTGAAGCTGCATGTAAAATAACTGTGAAATGATCTTCATCAGCGCTGTCCAATGTAGCTGACTGGATAGTGGCTTGCTGTGGGTCCTCAAAGAAGGACAGCTCAACAGCAGGATGACTGTCCAAGAAGGGTAGGCCACTGTGGGACTAATCTTTATAATGCCAATCCAGAGGATTCTCTTGTTGGTATAATTGTCTTGTCTTCTTCCTTTTGCAGGAGAAAATGTTTGGACAGTCTCTAATGAAGAAATGAAGCAATCCAATCAAAATTTACCAGTCCCAGTAATTCCTAAGTCCATCTTGGTATTATAAGCGAAGGAGTTGCACTCATGATTTCTCCAATTTGTAACTGGCTGTTTGAAATAAAGAATGTATTGTGTGTCCTTGTAATAATGACGACTTATCCATAAAGTCCTTCTTGAGGATTTGGATACTGTCTGATGACTAATGTGCATAGGATTATTTGTAATTAAATTATGTTCTTAGGAAAAGTTGAAAACAGCTGTTTCTCACATACGCATTTAAAAGGTAAATCAAAAGTAAAAGGAACAGAATATGTAATGGTATATTATTTTGCCCATATACTACCAGTTGGTAATAGAAACATTGATGACAAGTCAAGTTGGCTTCATTACAACAATGTAAAATTGACTAATTAATGGCAACTGATATTTCTATTTGCCATTTTATGTAGTAAATATATACATGACAGGTTTAAATGCAATGATTTACATGACTTTAATTAATAAAATATTCACACATGGATGATAGTTGGTCAATCCATTTTAAATGTTATTGGTTGCACATAATACTGTATATTAATGCATTTTACCTCTGTTAGCCTTTTACCAGTCAGCTAAGTGCTACTGCATCCGAAGGAGGAATTTAATACCCTGCTGTTGTGCCGATGCAATGAATGATTTATCAGCAGTAGAATTGATTGGAACCTTGTGCTTCAGATAGCCTAAGTGAAGAAATGACAAGATGTATCCATTTCTGCTTATGTTCAAGACATTTTCACAAAGTGATGATGCAATTGTTGTAGCATAGTTTAGGCTTTCTTAAAATGGCTTCCAAATAGGATGATAAGCCAAAACCTTTTATTGTTTTGTGCCATGTGTAGGTGATACAGGCAACCTGATAATGCCATATGACACCCTTTTTATTCCAAGCTAAATCAACACCATTGTACAGAACAGATACACACTTGACACTTACATAATCACACAGAACAGACCCTTACATAAGCCCACACAAACTTACATTTCCATTCCCTAATTATAAACAGACCATTACAGTACAACAAAAAAATAAATGCAAATTCATGTACACATAAACACTTATTTGTCTGCCACAGTTCTAGCCACTTATTCTCTCAGTATTATAGTCATAACTGTTGTTAGTTCAATTTGAAAAAGAGTGTTCTGTTTTAATAAGTGACTCTCGACTTTGCAAAGGCACAATGAACATTGTTTGTCAATTTGAGGTCTAACATTGTGCCATATCCACATTCACTATCACCTGATAGTGAATGTGAATGTATCAGGTGAAGGAGGACACCAGACCTGAATAGTAACTACTCGAAAGACGTGTGATGGATCTGAAGTTTGTCAGCAATGAGAACCACCTATATTGTTCCAATCCTTTTACAATGTAGGCTAGATGAAAAATTGGGACTACAAAACCATAAGGAGTCATACATGGACCTCACCAGTCAGTAACTTTACTCAAAGGCTGACTGCTGATCCACTTGATATGAGGAAAGTTTGAACTTATAGTTTATTGTTACCAGTTTACACCGGTTATAAAGCAGTGGGTAAATGTATATTTTGTTTAAACTTGCTACACATTGCAATTACATTTGAAATACAGAATAAAAATAAGAGTAAAGAATATGCAAAAAGTATAAAGCCTATATATACTGTAGGCCTATACAAGGCACAGGAATGGTACTGTATATGATGAAATAGTTCTATTGGCCAAATATAAAAAACAAGGATACAATACAGTATATATGAAGATGTATCTTCAGTCATATACAAATGTTTTTTGCATTTCTACCAAGCCCAAGAACACCATAACCGAATAAAACGTGCATCCATTGGGTTCAATGGAGAAGTGGCGCTAGCCTGGCATAGCCAGCCTATATACTAATGCAGCTAACTAACTGCAGTATATACCCCCCCACCTTGTTTTAACATGGGTGGATTGTTTAGCTGTGCTAGGCTAAAGTGGCGACATGTTATATTTGGTTCCTCGAGCTACTGTAGCACCTTTGATCCAAAGTGATTCACAAATGATGTCACATTCACACACACAGACAGCTTGAGGCAACCTTGTAAGACAGCAGTTGGCCTTGGGGCTTCAGTTTCTTGCTCAAGGATGCTTCCAACCCTAACCCTAACCCTAACCCTGCCTCCACAGTAAGGAGGATTGAACCGGTTCCAATGTGGCTGCCCTAGGTCCTTCCATCCAGCATAGCCTGTATGAGACATAATGTCTCTTATTCTATATTATAGAATAAAGGTTGATTTGACACTACTCATGCATGTTTGCAGTGAAATGCAAGTATGTAAGGTCTACCAAGCCACAAAAAAACAACATAGGCCTTCAATGAAATATAATCATTACACAGTATTTATAACCAATAAGACGCCTAAGGGCGAAAAGCCGCGCCATCTGTCTTGGCCATCTGACTTGGCCATATATGGATTCTGTTGTGGTTTTCCTAACAGGGTATCATCTGGGGATACAATCCCTTTTATGCCCATATATGGAGATCCCTAACAGAATCCCTTTATGCCCATATATGGAGATCCCTGCTCAGAGTATCTGACATCACTGTGATGTCACACACACACACACACACACACACACACACACACACACACACACACACACACACACACACACACACACACACACACACACACACACACACACACAGCTGGCTGACTGACTGACTGACTGACTGACTGACTGACTGACTGACTGACTGACTGACTGACTGGCAGATTACATTGGCCACCAGTAGATGTCAGCAGCGAGCTACGATCTGACTTCACGTTAGCAGGAACATGACGTCGGATGTCAACATCTCGTTCGACGCAAACTTCTCCGTGATAGCCAATCAGATTTGAGCCAGTCAGACATGGTAAAGATGGCGTCTGCGAGAGACACGGGAGAGAAAACAGACTCCTTTACCGTTATTAAAAACAAACGCTGTTGTTTTCTTTGTTTGCAGAACTGATACATCAACGACACCGGGAATTATTCGACCAAGCATTCTCGCTCTGTGTTGGTCTAGTAGTTGTAATCCTTGCAAGCTTTGTTTTCGGGGCATATAAATATAGCCCCGTCCCTTGGACAGCTCATCGGCTAGAAGTTGGCAAGGGAATGTTAGCTTCTCGGCTAGCATTCTAGCTCAGTCGGCTGGCTCCTCTGGATCTCACCCCGGCGTTCATGGATTGATTGCTGGACCACCGAGTGTCAAGTTCGGACCGCACAGCCCCTCTGCTTTGTACTGTTCTTGTTTTTAACACGACACACGCTTTCATGAACCGCACGGACTGAAAAAGCGCCGTCTGGGAATACCTACGGACCGCTGCCCCGAGTCAGCTGGCATTGCGACACTTGTTTTGAGTGTCGATGTGCTGACTGCTGTCCGTCATGTATTTTCTAACCGGCTGGCCCCGGAGGCTGCTGTGTCCCCTGCGGAGCGAAGAGGAGCCCTTCCACGTCCAGCCGAGCTCCCATCGGTTCTACTTCGCCGTGTTGTCAGAGACTCAGCTCAGCGTCTGGTTCAGCCGGGTAAGCAAGCAGCTGCAGAGACTAGACAAGAGGCCAGGACTCAGGGATGGTGCTCGTTGGAAAATGTGGCGTTGTTAGTTACACACTTAGAATCCTCACTGTGTAATGTTAGTGACTTACGGATTGTAGCTTTAATTGAACACAAGTGTTTCAAATGTCAATCGGTCTTAACTCTCGCGTTCATTTGGCTCCATTTGTACACTGAGTTGCAGACTTGTAAGGGTCAGTTTAGAGTAGACTCCCACTAAAGGACCCTACAGAGTCCCTGGAATCCACTTGAGAACCACTGATTTAACAGAAAGTTAACCATAACATGTATGTGTTCACTCAATGTCAGAGTAACAAATGGATGCTGTTTTTTTGTATATGCAATTCACTGCTTTCCAGACTATCCATGACATGTATTCCATGCATAAATATAGGACGTATTGGTGTACTTGTGTTACTAGTGGCAAGCAACTCTTAATATTACACCCTTCCCTTCCCTTGTGTACGGTTTCATCAACACAGCTGGCTGTTTTGCATTGTAGCCTTTTGAGCATCCGTATTCGTGTGTCACAACCCTATGGTCACAACACGCTCACCGGATGGAAACGGCGAACCGGAAGTTTACAAAATGCATTGAAGTCTATGAGGTGTAAAGTGACAATGAACCACGTGACCAGCGCTGTTTCTGACCCCGCAGTGGCAGGACTCTCTGATTAGACGGCTCTGGGAATACCCAATTATACGCTACGCCTACGTCATCCTCACTTCTTAATCATCCATAACACAGAGGCTTTTTACATAAACAAACTTAAGTCTATGAGCCGAGGTGAATTCTTTGCCCGAGCCTGAGTAGCAAACAAAGGACAATTGTCAATTAATCATCACCACTTGTAAGAACAAGGCCAGCCTTGACCCTGGCACGTGCAGTATCATGATAAGACTGCTTTTTAATTAAAAGATGCATCAAGTCGATCTGAGGACATCAGGCCCCAGTGATTGCTATGCATGAGCATTTAGGACACATTTGTCTTTTCTTTGAACAGGTCAGACGATGGTGCTCTGATGTGGAGTGTGTCAGTCAGGGTCCTTGTTTATTTCCACACTGACAACACAGGGTGTGTGACTGACCACCAGCAAACACTTAGTTTAATTCTCTGTCTGATGGACCCTTAATGTAATGTTTTTTACACTCTGTGAAATGTTACTTTGTAGCCCATGGATGCCAATAGGAGAAAAACACACACTGCACGGATAGTAAAAACGTATTAGACAATTTACACTAGACAGTCTTAAAATAAATACTTAAAATAAAGTAAATACATTTGCATTCTCTGGCCTCAACAATGTTCATTCACCCTGGCGAGCTTGAGTGAGCACTGACAGCCTGCTGTATACAGGGTTCCCACGGTCATGAAATTATTGGAAATATTTTGAAATTTGAAAAATATTTTTCCAGTACTGGAAAAGTTTTGGAATTGATCAAGGGTCCTGGAAGGTCCTGGAAAAATTAGCTGTGCATTGTCTTTGGTTATTGATTTTGTTGATGCCTCTGAAATGACAAATGCAGCATTGGCCAAATTGTCAAATATTAGAGGCAGAAATTTTGAAAATTGCAGATCTACATGCTCACGAGTCACAACGCCTCGCAATGTTGTGAGCAACGTTGTGAGCAACGTTGTGAGCATGTAGATCGGCTATTTTCACCATGAAACCGTGTTAAACAAAATTCCTCAACTCTTAGTGCTCGTCAGGGTGCCAGGGTCCCCAGTTAAAATATGATTATTTCGGGGGTCACGGCCTGAAAAGTTTGAGAACCACTGTCTTTGGGCACTGCGCATAGGAGTAAGCAACTCGTTATTGAGCTGAATTATTGTTATATTGTCCTGGAAATCGGGTTAAATATTCTGGAAACGTTTTGGAAATTAATTGGTAAAAATGTGTGGGAACCATGTGTATACTCGGCTACCTTACTCAGTCATAGGTTCATCATACGTGTGTCTCCCTCCCTCTTTTGTGCCTCCATGATTATCATCTCCCCCAAGGTCTTTTCTCTATAATCCCATCTCTCCTCGAGCAGCCCAGCACTGGCCGGGCCAGTTCAGTGGAGGTGCCATCACTAATCCATGTAACACAGCAGCTTAGCCTTGTAGCCATTCAGCTCCGTCACTGTGCCACCCAGACACAGCTGTCTGAATGGATTGGAAACTGCCGAGGTCCGAGGATGTAGAAGGAACAGAGGCATAATTGTGTGTGTGTGTGTGTGTGTGTGTGTGTGTGTGTGTGTGTGTGTGTGTGTGTGTGTGTGTGTGTGTGTGTGTGTGTGTGTGTGTGTGTGTGTGTGTGTGTGTGTGTGTGTGTGTGTGTGTAATATTTACAAATACAACAATACATGTGACTGTCATTTGTGTGCATGCATGTATGTGCGTGGCGTGTGTGTGTACGTGATCCTTACCGCTCTCATGGGATTTCTTCAGTTACAGAGCCTGTGAATGTAGGCCTAGCTGTTACGTAGTATGGGAAATGGGGGAGGAGGGGTCAGGACACAGTTTCCCCCATGCATTCTCAGTTTGAGCTCAGTTGAAATGTGAGTCTTCTAGGTCACATGGGGTAATACGCTTAGATCTGTCATCTAACAGAGTGAGTTTGCGCTGGTCAATAATTCTACTAGGGCCTGTGTATATCTATATTTGAGTGATTTCTGAAATTATTATCAAAAAGGACATATAACAACATTTTTACAGTATACCTGAATGCCAAGCAGCCTACAACTTGATTTATCAATATGTAACAAGATCGTAATGCTTGTAAGTCCCCTCAAATGTTGACCAACCAAATCATAGCTCATGATGCTATGTACATGACGTCACAAAATAGAAACTTATGGGGGCGCCCGCTGGCCTAGCGGTCCAGGCGCATATCACATAGGCTCTGATGCCAGACAGCGCAGTAGTTTATTAACCACTTTCAACTTGGTTAGCATATTTTGGAACATTTTCTATGATTTATCTTTTGTTGAAAATAGCCGGTCTACAAGCTCATGTCGCATTGCAACGAATTTGTGAGCTTGTAGATCGACTATTATCGCAACATTGGTCCTCACCGATGCTCATTATAAGATTGCGCCATTTCTGTCTATTTGCTCTGTGTCTCAGTCAGAGGAGGGATGTGGATTGTGAACAGTTTGGAAACTTAGCAGCAGGTACCGCCGGTAGGAACGGTTTGGGCATTTACTTTTTTACATTTATATACAAGGACAATGGCTTCTATTTCAGCATGATCACCTTCCAGGAAGGGAAGCTTCCTTGAAAGTATTTTGCTGTATTTTCTATTAGCTTGGAATCCCCATCGATGATGTCATTGGTAGGCAGGTTTCTGGATTGTCTGTAGGCCACCAATGAGTAGTCCGAAATATTGCTGTCTTATTGAGCATTTGTGAGGAGGACCAATGAAGATAACTTGGTTGAAAATGGGTGAAGTGCTATTTGAAGGAAGGACCCTTGGGCAGGGATATAATTGGCATTATTTTAGCCTGTGCTTGAATGAAAAATATGGACAATGTGGGGAGGATTAGAGACCAGGAATCCAAGATGGCGCCACGTACGGCTGCTTCGTCTTGCGCTCCTCACAGTCAATGCAGTTTTTTACTTATTTTATGTCTTTTATATATTTGTATAAGCTTCACTGCAGCTACTTTAGTAAGCTATGACAGAGACTCACTTTTGAGTCTAAGAGATTCCTGGATTGCGCAGCAAAAACCGGAGTTTTTGCACTGGGAAAAAGCACTGGACCGCGCACAGACCACAGCGTCTGGTTGCGAGGCAACGACGGCCCGTAGACGCGCGCGCAGACGGGAAAAAAGACGGGGAAAGAGAGCCGGCTTACAGGCGCGTCTTGACCGACGTCCAGACAAAACACCTCTTCCCAGCATTCTTTTATCCAACGTTAACTCCCTGGATAACAAACTGGATCTGCTCCGCGCTAGGATCAAATACAACAAGGAAACTAAACAATGCAACGTGATTTGCTTGACGGAAACGCACCTAAAGCCACTCGACTCGGTAACATCACCCGTCGGATTTTCCATGTTTCGTATGGACAGAGATAATGGAATAACGGACAAATCCAAAGGTGGGGGAGTGTGTTTTATGATTAATGACAATTGGTGTAATCAGAACTCTGTGCACGAGTTACAGTCGTTTTGCTCCCCAGATCTTGAATTCCTTGCTCTGCTATGTAGGCCATACTTTTTGCCAAGAGAGTTTTCAGCTGTAATACTATTTGCTGTGTACATTCACCCTAAAGCTAACACAGAGCTTGCGTGTAAAGAGCTACACACAGCTATATGCAATGCTGAAAATCGTCATCCTCATGCGTCACTGGTGGTTTTGGGTGATTTTAATCAGGCATCTTTGAGGAAAGTTATGCCAAAAATGTACCAGCATGTTACAGTGAATACTCGGCTTGACAAAACACTGGACCACTGCTACACATCGATAAAAAATGCATACAAATCACTGGTGCGCCCAGCTTTTGGTAAATCAGACCATTCATCTGTGTTTCTCATGCCGGCCTACAAACAAAAGATCAAACAGACGCCTCCTGTGATTAAAACAGTCCAGCTCTGGTCAGAGGAGTCTGACTTTATGTTACAGGACTGTTTTGAATCGATGGACTGGCCAATCTTTAAGGAGGCTGCAGGAGGCAACATTGATGAATATGCTGACACTGTGCTATCTGTGATTAAGAAATGCATTGATGATGTAGTCCCAACAAAAACCACTAAAGTCTACCCAAACGAAAAGCCTTGGGTAAATGGTACAGTGCACTTGGCCATTAAAGAGAGAGACGTGGCTTTCAGATCTGGGGATGAAGGAGAAATTAAGCGTACACATTATTCTCTTCGCAAAACACTGAGATCTGCTAAAAGGCATTATGCCAAAGAGGTGGAGTCGAACTTCACTGAATCAAACAATAGCAGAGACTTGTGGCAAGGACTGAAAATTCTCACTGACTTCAAACCCCCCTCCCCCCAAGTGGACAGTTCCTCCTCACTCCCTGAGGAGCTGAATAGATTCTACTTCCGCTTTGAGGCACAGAGACAAGCAGCTATCTCCCCCACCCCCCCACCTACCCCCTGCACTCTCCAGAGCCCCAACAATGGAGAGGCCCTTCACACCTCTGTGTTAGAATGTGACACTGGGGAGAGCATCACCACAATGTCTCTAGCAGAAGAGGATGTTTGTCTCTCCTTCCGCCGTGTTAACCCCCGCAAAGCTGCTGGCCCAGATGAGATCCCTGGCCGTGTCCTGAAAGCATGTGCGTCGCAACTGGCTGGTGTGTTCACGGACATCTTCAATCAGTCCCTTCATGAGAGAAAAGTCCCATCCTGCTTTAAATCGGCAATAATAGTGCCGATTCCCAAGAAAGGCAAGGTGACTGGGCTGAATGACTGGAGGCCGGTTGCACTCACGCCAATAGTGAGCAAATGCTTTGAGAAACATGTCAGGAAGATGATCTATGACAAATTGCCACCCACACTAGACCCACTGCAATTTGCCTATCGTCAAAACAGATCCACAGACGATGCCATTGCCACATCTCTACACACGACCCTCTCACACCTTGAGGAGAAAAAATCTTATGTGAGAATGCTGTTTATTGACTACAGCTCAGCATTCAATACCATAATTCCCCTCAAATTAGACACCAAGTTGAAGAGTCTGGGTCTAAATTCAAGCCTTTGCGGCTGGATCACCAATGATGATGAAACAGCCTACAGGAGAGAAGTGGAGAATCTGGAAGCATGGTGTCAAGAGAACAACCTATCTCTCAATGTGGACAAAACAAAAGAGATTATCTTTGACTACAGGAGGCCTCCTAAAGTCCACTCACCCCTCCAGATCGGGGGTGCTGCAGTGGAGAGAGTCAAAGAGTTCAAATTCCTGGGGGTACACATCACTGAGGATCTGACCTGGGCAGTGCAGACAGAAAAGGTGGTCAAGAAAGCCCAACAGCGCCTCTGCTTCCTCAGGAAACTGAAGAAAGCTGGGATGGGTCCCAAAGTCCTACGGGCTTTCTACAGGGGCACCACGGAGAGCATCTTGACTGGCTGCTTCACTGCCTGGTATGGCAGCTGCACTGACCTCAATCGCATGGCCCTGCAGAGGGTTGTGCGGACAGCCGAACGCATCAGTGGATGCGATCTCCCCCCAATCCAAGCATTGTACGACGAGCGCTGTGTCAACAAAGCCTGTGGAATCATGAAAGATTCTCACCATCCCAACCACAGTCTGTTCAAGATGCTGCCTCATGGAAAACGTCTACGCAGTCTCAAAGCTACCAGCAACAGACTGCAAAAGAGCTTCTTTCCACGAACAGTCAGGCACATGAACGAACTGTCAAAAACGAGAAAGATCCAGGGAAAAAGGAATCGCTAGCGCCCCAGCCCCCAACCCCTTACGTTCCCTCCTTGTGAAGTTGAATTGCACCTACTGTACATACCCCTTACGTTCCCTCCTTGTGAAGTTGAATTGCACCTACTGTACATAAATGCATACTGTGAAGTTGAATATATTAATCTGTTGCACATAGAACACTCTGTGAAGATGTTTACAAAAGTTAAGTACAGTACAGTAGCAACTACTGGAAAAAATATGCTGTTGGCGTATAGAATATGCCAAACTTTTTGCACATGTACATCTGAGGATGCTCTTTTCTTTTACTGTTGCTCTTTTTGCCTTTTGCACTCCTTTTTAGATTATTATTATTATTATTTTTAGATGTGGTTTGCTGTTATTATATTGTTTTTTTGATATACGACTGCATTGACTGAAGGATGCCAAACAAAAACAGATTTTACTCTTATGTACCTGTACAAAAGACGTAACAATAAAGTACAACCTTGAACCTTGAACCTTGAAGGAACTATATTTTCTCGTCCATGCCTTACCCCTTTACCTTTAGCCTAGCGCAGCTAAATTCGTATCTATCCATTGCTAACACAAGGGAGATATATCCACGCAGTTTGTTGTGTGATATGTCTGGCTAACCCCTTATCCTCCAAAATGTTAGCCTTTTTTTTACTATTTAGAAAAAATCTAGGGATAAAGGGTTATGGTATGGACGAAAATAGGGCCCCAGATCTCTCCTTCCCATTCTAATCAAGCTCCAGTCCAGACTCCACACTGCCAAACATTCAACCAACCCGTTGAATGATTAGCTTAATGACGTGACATATACTATGGCCTTCCACCCAGGAGGAGTAATCGGATATATATTTTTTAACTTATTGTGTATTGACAGGATTAGGGATGGCCAACGGCTAACCGTTACCGTTAAACCGATAAGAAATTGGTTACCGGTAAGCACTAACGGTTAATTTTGACCGATAAAAAAAAAGAAAAAGGAAATCAACCCATGTGTCACACCAAAAGCCCCGTACACCAATATCTACGCAACATCAAGTCATCAACCATGCAACTATACGCGCTGTGGTCACACATTTCTGGACACCATAGTCTGTGTAACATCCATGCATTCACGCAACTGTGCGAGGCAGCTTGATTTGGAGTCGTACACGCTGACTTGTCCATCAGGAAACAAATGCTCCGTCGTCGATTGGATTTTACAAAACAGACCCCCGTCACATTGAATCCCGTTTAAGAAGAGCTTAAAACACAACTTTCTAATGTTACATGTTGATGACGTGAGGAACGCTAAAGTCGTCTTGGTTATGAGTAGCTAGGATATGCGAAAATAACAAAGCTCAGAGTCGCAAATTCAATGATCAGCACACACAAAACACGGGCGAGAGAGAAGAAAATTAATGAAATGGACATCACGTTTAGCCGATCCAACCATTCCAAAAGTCATACGATTGAAAGTTATTGCTCTACATGCGAGCATCTCGTTGCTGCTGTTTAGTTAGGCGACCGACAGGGAGTGCACAGAATTTTAGAGAGGCATGGGCTGAAGGGCCTTTTGGTGGACAATTCTGTTGATAAAAGTTAAGGGCTCCAGCCCCCTTTGCTGTATGTGCGCACGTGCCTGGCGAGAGCGCATCACATTACAGACTGATCATTTCAATCTCACCGTTTCTTTGCAAAAACACATTTCTTTTAGAAAACATTTGTATTCTTGTTTCTCCTAGTTGTATTGTTTTTCATGTGTAAATATGGCACTTTATTATGGGGAAAAACGGGTGTATTTTCCTTTTTTTAAATCGCTAAAATAGCGCATTTTTGAACACATTTCCTTAACGGTTAACGGTTAATTAACTGATAAGGCCTTTCGGTTATCGGTTAAGAAAACATCTCCATTTGGCCATCCCTAGACAGGATATCTGGTTCCTTAAGTTTCTCTCCATCCATATCCCCATTTCTCTCTCTCCATGTCCTCTAGCTGTCTCTTATGATTTCGCTCTTTGCTTGGTCGATGGCTCACTCTCTTCATAACTCATTAACACACGGGAAAGCATCCATGTCATTTTAGACTTTTAGCTTTTGGCTAATCAAAAATAGCAGATATACAAGCTCACAGCGCTTGTGCATCAACATTTAACTAACATTTTTACTACTGTTTTAGAAGACATTTTGTAGAATCGGCCTTGGGTCTCAATGGGTTAATCTCGCCGTTGCGTTATGCTTTTGCTCAGGTAATGAAAGATTGTTTCAAGAATTAATTCTGTTTTTGCACCTTGAGGTTTTATTTCTACATACATTAAATTGTACTTGTTGAGTTTAATAAAATATAAATGCTAATTGAATAATATCGTAGACTTATTTAAAATATTAATTTTAGTTACCGGTATTAGACGGTTGCCTGATTGATTGTATTGCCCACTGATATTGTTTTAGAGCATTTAACTTCTAATCAAACACATTTTATAGATTAAACATTTAAATGTCAATATTAAATACACATTAAAAACACGGTTTTATTTAACCACTTCTAAGCTGTTTTTAAGCTGACCTACAGTATAAGCTCAAACGCATCGCAATTATTTGAACAAGTTTGAAGTATTTTCACCTATAATGGTTGAAAGTGGTTAAAAGTGTTTTGCTCTCTCTCCAGCTCTTTCTTTAGTAAACAGAAAATGCATTTTCAGGTTGGGGGTCAAACTCAATATATCCAATCAGGTGAGAGAACTCATACAGGATCTGGGCTTGACATTAACCTTTTGAGGCACTTGTCCGGGCACAAAAGGACAAGCCTCAATGTCAAGCCCTGAGGATACAAACTAAACTAGTGCAATCGCAAGTGACGACACAAAGAAATTAGTAGACACATTTTAAACTGGAAAACTATAAAATTGAAACTGAAAAATGTGTACTTTTTTCTCATTGTATGAAATTGGCAACCCACATGAAAATGTATTTTATGTTTATTAATGAGATGAGATGGAGAGACAGAGAAACACTGTTATTGAACAGACACACTATAGCAATGATTACCATATGAATATAGAACTTTAATTTAAAAGAAAAAAAGGTTTTGTTTAGGTCAAAAATGTCACTTACAGGCAGGCCTTCTACCCATAGTACTAGACTCACTAGTGCACAGTTTTCCTTGGCACCATCAAGTTTTAATTGTATGAAACAGACACTGAGGGGTGCAATTACTGGAGCTGGTGTCACATTACAGTGATAGGGGGTAAGAGTCGAGATAAATATAATATGGCTTGAGTTGTATGGGATCATGCTCTTTCGCGAGTACAGTATGTCCTAGTTTTCATGAAAGATCAAGAAAGATCTGATGCTGATCCTATAGTTTGTTTTTCCTTTCCTGAAATTGAAAGAATAACCATTTGACAATGAACTGATTGTGCTTTTCCATGGGTGCATCATTCCCTGCAGAGGAAATAAGTAATCTGGATAATCAATATAGTTACTTACACTAGGGATGGGCAATATAATCGATATGGCAAAATATTGTGATATTTTATTTCCCAATACTGTATCAATACTTCAGGCTGTAGTATTGCGATACTTTTGGAGGAAAAAACTCTGTTCCCGTTCATAGAAACTAGTGAATGGTAGAATTCCAGTCCTAACACTCCGCTGCTGTTCAATAAATGAAAATGGAAAGTTTTAATGAAATCGAAATGGTTTGGCTCAATTTGTCCATTGAGTTATCAATATAATGTGTATATGCATATTATTATTAGACTACACAGTTGGTACATGGCAAGTTGTATTTTCAGCTCTACATAAAACAATCTGTACATTCTGTTGAATGTCGCAATATATCGCAATATGTATCACATCGCAATATATCGCGATACAATCGTATCGTGATTCTTGACCCAAGTATCGTGATGCGTATCACCCTAACTTACACATAACTATTTGTCATGGGCTATTTTAATAGTATATGGTGGAGTGTACTTTCCTTGTCTGCCGTGCACACCACAGCCCACACAGTTTCTGATGCATTGGAAAAATGGTGATCCTAAAATGGCTAACATTTGTCCTGTGAAATATTATACCAGCACTAAATGACTGACTGCTGCAGGGCTGTGGAGCTATAGTTTAGATACTGTATAGATGCTGATCATATTGCCTCTCACCCTAAACAACCATACTTGCTCAACAAGAAAGCAGTGATTGGCAATAAATGGTTTCCTTCTAAATAATTAATATTAAGTGTCAACTAATCAAATGTTAATGTTATGCTGTTGTCTTGGCTCTATAGAGCACATGTAACCAAAAATGGCCCTATTCACAAGAAAAGTTTTAAAAAGTGGAAAGTTGGGACACTGCATAAGTGTACTTTATTTCCCTGTGTCTGTCAAATTTGGCCCATATTCAATTGTTGGATTGATATATGGTTATTAGCATGTTGCTGTATACAGAGTTTGTCTGTCACCTTAGCCTCGTGTCCTGGTCCAGGTCCATGATCTCTTATCACACCAGTCAAGTTATTTTATGCCAGTTTCATTAAATCAACGTACTACGTACTCCAGTCTCCCACCCAAACGTTGCTCTTATTTGTGAACCAACCAACGTTGTGTGTATTCACTAAAGTGGTACCACAATGGTGAGTTGCTGACCAAATCAGTGTGACCAAATCGAATGTGCCATTGTGTTAATAACAATTAAGTGGCACGTATTTGTGCTTGTGAAAAGCAATATTTGATTTAGACATGACAGAATTTTGGATACAAAATCTAAATGTATTAAAAAATATATTTTCTCAATGAAAACTATATCTGTATGTATGTATATACAGTATATTAATTGTTTAAATAATGAGTATTTAGTAAACGTCTAGCCAGGAGCCACAGACATTCCTTCCATCCACAATTCACTCTTTGTTGCGACCGTAGGTCGCACTTACTACAGAAAGCTGCTCGAGGTGTCCGTCCGTCCGTCCGTCACACACGTCACACGTCACACTTTTGCCCTGCTCATATCTCCGCAACCGTTGCCCCGATCCATGCCAGATTTTGCACACACACTCCTTACCTGCCAAACTACAACCTCCAAGGACCCCCGGAGCTCCAGGGACCCCCAGCTCCCTCGGGGACCCCCAAGTGTAAAAAATGAGCACATGTGCAAAAATTACCAAATGACCACCCCAACGGGGCTGCTCACGGGGCATTCCCGGGGACCACCCACTCCTGGTGCTCCAGAACGGATGCAAAAGTGGTGGGCCCCCCAGTGGAGGACCCCCTGCCACTGCAGCTCACATAAAATGCCGTAACTCGGGCTAGGAGCGACCGGGAGAGCCGGGGCCGGTACCTATTCGTCCGCCTTGGCGGCGCGGAGACCCCACCCCTCATTTCTCACATGGCCCTCTAGCGCCACCATGAGGCCGATTCAGATTTTGCCCTAAAATCACGAAAATCACTACACAGTATGTCTACACTCATGTCATCAACATGCTCAGGAAGATTTTGGAAAAACACATTTTTGCTCTATTTGTGGAGATAAGTGACCTACGGTCGCTTATCTCCCGATTAGGGAGTCTTACTGGTCAACTTAAGTCCCACCCCATGTCGTTCTGTTACTAGGTGGGACAACAAAGCCAGGGAAGAATATTTTTATAATGGAAGTGAATGGGAAAAAAGTCCCACCCCCATGTCGTTTTCATTTAAAGTACCAAAAGAAAAACATCTACATGATATTAATAAAAAAAAGGAACATAAAAGTACAGTAGTTACATTTTTGTTGAAGCTTAATCATTATACTCATCGAAATCGCTATGACCGTGCCGTACCGCATCGTGGCCGTACCGCGCATCACCGCACAATGCAGTGTCTAGCAGAAGACTTCTATGCAAGACTAGTAATCCACATAGCGATTTATTTTTATAATTTCAACAAATATTCACTGTGTATTCACTCCATTTTGTTCCAAAATGTTCCTATTTATCATGACAAAGCAAAAAATAAAATAACAATATAAATAAATATCAATTTAAAACTACACTCTCGCCATTAATATTAATGGAAGAATGTGGACTTTGTCCCACTGCATAACTCCGCCCCCGGTAGCAAAAGAGAATGAATTTTTCTGGTTGGCCAGTCAGGGACCAATCAGAAGGCTGACAAAGGGTCAATTGGCCAGCTGATGGCAAGGATTTGTCTTGCTAAAAAGAAGCATTGGAGTGGCAAGCTCAGTTTGTCACACCCTATCTTCATTTGACATGTTACATGCAGTTTACAACATGTAATTGGAACGTACACCACACATGTAATTGGAACGTACACCACACATGTCTTTATGTTCTGCGTTCTGGTTATTCTTTATATTGCAGGGGCGGCATAGCTCAGGGGTAGAGAAACCGTTATTAGAGCACGAAGGGTTCCCGAACGGTTCCCAGTTCGAATTCGGGCTCCCTCTGAGTTACTGTCGAAGAGTCCTTGAGCAAGACTCTGAACCCCTATTTGATCCCGGTGAGCAGGTTGGTGCCTTGCATGGTTTCCTCCGCCACCGGTCTATGAATGTGTGCGTGCGTGAATGGGTGAATGTAATGCACAATCTATGTAAAGCGCCTTGGATAAAAGCGCTATATAAATGCACCATTTACCATTTACCATTTAGTTGCAATACATTTAAATTCATTTTCATTCTCTCCCACAGCCCAGTGTCCTGATTGTCAGCTATATTGAGTCTGCAAAAGCTGCAGCACAGTTTGGCTTCTACCAGCAAGCAGAATGGAAACCAGACGACTCCATGATAGCCGTGGCGGTGAGTACACCATTCTTTTTTTCTTGCTGTGAGCCACCAACATCTGCTCTTCTTTGCGCTCACGCTATTTTCCTACTGCTACCTCTTTCTCTGCAGATTATCATGGAAGTCGGGTGTCTCGACTAAGCCCTACAGCGAACAGTGAAAATAGCTTATCTACAATTTAAAAATGCATTGTATTGCTTGTAGATTTGTTATTTCCATAATTTTCTTAATACAAAAATATAGACAATTCTTGAAAATGTATTTAATGACATATCCAAAATTGGGACACAAGGGTTAAAGTGGTTAAATTATATTTTCTACATTTCTGGTCTTGAAAACTCCCTGAATCCCAAATGACTATTGGTCAAGGGGGCCTCAAAGATTGTGTTTGCACAATCGATGCGATCACCAAGCAAACAAGTATGAACAGCCAAGTAATGATGTGGACCATGTCAGCCCTTTTTAGCAGTGGCCTGACCCCGGGTGTTGTGTGACAGACGACCTGTGACCATAGTGTGGTTATATTGGGTCCACGTGGGTTGAACCCTTGTTTAGTGTCCCTTTTCCTCCAACCCTGTTCTTTTGTTAAATGCTAACAAGACAGTATTTGTCCGTACTTACTGAGGTGCCACACTGGAGGGGTTTTCTGGGGAAATTGGCTAAAAAGGTTGTGTTTGAATGAATTATGTATTTAGGGCATCTTGTATTTTAAGGGGGTCTGCTGAAAAATATGTGAGAGAATGAAAATGTAGGGTAAGTGATATTTCTTTGTTGAATTAAGTTAAATATCTCTATTTCTGATTGTACTAATTGCTATTAGTCAGGGAATTATAATAAAACCCTGGGAATAAATTCCTTACCAAACAATTTCTTCACCAATGTGTTCGTAAAGGTGTCTAGTAACATATCTAACAAAGATTGAAATTCAACATCCCTAGCAAAATGTTTGACAGCTAGGGTAATTCTGGGTCTCATTCACTTACTATACACTGTACTATAAGGGAAAAGATTACTCCCAAAAATCTGCTTTAAGTGGGGTGTGAGGGATCTAACTAGGTGTTTTTAATTATTATGAATCCATTGCAAGCATTTTTTTGGCACGAAAAACATTCTTTGGGCCAAAAATGGACCCCATACACCTTGTGAAAAGTGATGACTCATCACTAAACCATAGTTCTTTTGGGTCTGTTTTTAGCCCAAAAAATGTTTTTCGTGCCAAACAAATGCTTGCAATGGATTCAGAATAATTAAAAACACCTAGTTAGACCCCTCACACCCCACTTAAAGCATATTTTGGGAGTGATTTTTTCCCTTATAGTACAGTGTATAGTAAGTGAATGAGACCCAGAATTACCCTAGCTGTCAAACATTTTGCTAGGGATGTTGAATTTCAATCTTTGTTAGATATGTTACTAGACACCTTTACGAACACATTGGTGAAGAAATTGTTTGGTAAGGAATTTATTCACAGATTTGACAGTTTGAGAGCTAACTTTCCCTGACTATATAGAGTGTTTGTTCAGTAACAGGAGTGTCCTTGTCTCTCCAGCTCTTTGGTAAAGAGAGAACACATTTTCAGGTCAGGAACTCAGGATACCAATGTTATCCAATCAAGAGAGAGAACTCATGTAGGTTAAGTGAAATTGGAAGTCATGACACAAAGAAATTACTTTGCAGACAAAATCGGGAAATAGTATACTCTTTCCCGATTTTTGTTTATGTTGATTAAACAATGACTTGTTGTGACCACTGTGGCAACTGGCAAAGGCAATCGGGTCTGTGTCTTTATGACTAGGAAAATTGGGTGTAAGTTCTTTTGTGGCCTAGCATAGATCACATGGATTTCAGGCTCCCATTTCAGTATTATCTGCAGCTTAGCAGCAGTAACAAGGGCCAGTTTGTGGGAACCTTTACCCATGGACCATTATTAGAGAATGATGCCGTTTGGGTAAACTATCGTTCAGTTGCTTAATGATCTAACTCAGTGGTTCCCAAACTGTGTGCCAAAGCAAAGCACACTGGTAAACTGTATAGCAGATCTACAAGAGTGAAACTAAGAAATGTGGGGACCAAGCAGAGATTCATTTTACTAAGTATAGAGTGTTTGAGTGTTTAACAACAAAATGTCACCTCAGTCGGCATGTTTACTGCACATGTAAACATAACGCACACTTGTCCCTCAAGGTTTCTGGATATTTGAGTGGACAGTGGGGCACCAAGTGGCTTAAAAAACACACACAAAAACCATAGTCTATATAAATGTAAATAAGAAAGAAAACATAACTGTACAACCCTGAGGCTAATTTGCAGCATGCTAGGTAAATATGCATCTGTGTGTGTTCTATGCCTTGGAAGGAATTGCAGCTGTATACTATTTCAGGCTACTTCAGCTATTCCAAAGATGGATGAGGAGAATACTCCTTATCCAATCAAAAGTCTGCATTTTGTAAACAAAAATGAAGTTTGGCTTTTTATGTAAGTACATAATATGTGCTTACTACTACTGTTTATGTAGGGATTATCTCCAAATCTAATGTCTTCATCACAGTCATGTCTTGGATACGCTACACACCCAACACTTATGTCCACAAATAATATGTAAAGAATGCGCTCTCTTCCCCATTGAGATGTGCTTTAATGAGGGTGAAATCATAGTGATAGCTGAACAGGACCTTGTATTTCAAAATCTAATGTCCCAGCTGTGGATGATCTAAGATGTGTACCAAACAGGTCTGTTTGACTTATTACTGTACAGATTCATGACAACAGATATACTCCATCATGGAAACCAATGTCCTACTACGTTATTTTTGTATGAACTGTTATTACAAAATTGATACATCTTTGTCCTAAAATGCCATTGACATTGTAACCAGTATGCATGTTTCTGATACTACTGTATGAGAGAGACTGCATGGATGGGTTATTGAGACTATGAGTGGCACGCACGCACGCACACTTTTGCAGACAATGTTTGTGTGCCAGTAGTATGTTGAAATGACCCTGGTCCTCAAATTAGCGTCTGTGAGAGGGACAGTTGTTCCTGGCCTAAGACAGCGGTCTGTCACTGTTGATTATGTTGTTCTTGGCTTTTCTGCTGACCCTCAGACACACCTTCATACAGAGAAATATGAACCAGTTGTTTACCCCTGCTGCCACCTTGACCAGTGTTTTCCACAAGGGAGGGGTGTGTGTGTGTGTGTGTGTGTGTGTGTGTGTGTGTGTGTGTGTGTGTGTGTGTGTGTGTGTGTGTGTGTGTGTGTGTGTGTGTGTGTGTGTGTGTGTGTGTGTGTGTGTGTGTGTGTGTGTGTGTGTGTGTGTGTGTGTGTGTGTGTGTGTGTGTGTGTGTGTGTGTGTGTGTGTGTGTGTGTGTGTGTGTGTTTTGTGCACATCTATGTCTGTCTGTCTATGGGCCAAGTGACGGATGCTGCTTTTGCAAAAGTTGAAGAATGGTGGTGGTTAGATTTAACCTGCTATTCATCACAGCCTATAGTATATTAGGGCTGACCTTCGATTACTTTTTTCATAATCGAAGCTTTCTTTCGAACTTCGAAGCTTCGATGACGGCGACCGGGGGGGGGGGGGGGGGGGGGTAGGGAGCAAAAGTTTATCGGTTACATAAGTGATAACCGTTAAGGAAATGTGTTTAAAAATGCACGATTTACACAATTTTAAAAGGGAAAACACACCAGTTTTTTCCTCATAATAATGCTCCTTATTTTCATTAAATAGTACAACAATACAACGAGGAAGAAGAAGATACGAATGTTTTCTACATTAAAGAAAGGTGTTTTTGCAGGACAAGTAGGATTGACATAATCACGTCAGTAATGTAACAAAGCGCGGCTGCAACAGCAAACACTGCAGCGCGACTCGAGCCCTATATAACAAACAGATTAACTCCCAAGTCCCAAGGTGTTGTACACGCTAATGTAATAGTAGATTTTATAGTAAATAATTGCACTGCACTGTGTCTGAATTAAAGTTCCACACTCATCAACCGAAAGCTGATGGTCAGGCTCAGACAACGTAGCCTACTCTATGCGGGCGCGACTATTGAGCTTGCAGCAGATCCGATATAAACTTCATCAACACCACGACAACGTAACCCTAGCAAGTTGGGTTTTAAGCTCTTTTTTCCTCTTTAAAACGGGATGGACGCTGACGGGGTCCGTTTTGTAAAATCCAATTTTCGCTGTTTGTTTCCTTGCGTTGAGTTGTGTGTCTGTCAGCGAGTGGAAGACAGCAAACGCATGCATGGATCATGTTACACCGACAATGGTTTGATAACGAAATGTGTGACTGCATCGCATAGTTGCATTGGGTGATGTTACTCAGACATTGGTGTCACACATTTCGGTGCCAAACGCATGTCGGTGTATATGTGACAGCGCGCTGTCTTTTCTTTTTTTTCTTCATCATCGACCATTCTGATGGCTTCATGCATGCTCTTTTTGCTGTTGGCTTGTTATTAATGTTAACACGTGTGTGAGAAGGGGGTGACTCTATCACGCTAGAGTGGAGCGAGGCGCATGCAAGCTAAGGCACGCGGCCCCCCCAAAGGACAAACGGCCGCGGCCGATTATTCGAATTTATTTTTCAAATTCGAATACCGTGCCTTCGAACGAAGCTTCGAATATTCGAATTTTTTGGGTCAGCCCTATAGTATATAGGTGATATTATTTCTGGCTGCAAGTATGACTACAATAGATGTACACATTCACCTCGCAGTGTCTCTAAATTTTTATCACTTTATCTGCAAGAACTGAAGCATCATCAATAACTCCTCATCAATAAACTCAATAAAGACCCATTTTAAGACCGGTAATAGATGTGATATTGACTTAGGATCAATGTTGAGTCCAGCTCCCAGAACCAGCTCCATTTGACCCTGTGTGTGTCATAATAATTGTGGAAAATTTGTTTTTACTTTCTTATATCCGCCCATAGTCAATTGTGTGAATACTCAGTCAGTAACCAAGCTGACTGAGTGAAGTATCTCAGTTTTGAGTCATCTCACAGAATGCAAGTGGCTGAGACAAGTCAGCAGATGATTCATCCTATACCAAAAGCCATGTGAACAACACACAGGACAGCCGCCAAGTTCAGAAGACAGTAGGGTTGCAACTATCTAATGATTTCGATTATGTTTTAGATTAATTTAAGTGTATGTACAGTATTAGGGGAAAGATTGTGTTTTAGTTTTCTTTTTTTTAATTGACTACTAAATCAATTAATCTGAGTAAACAATTAAGCCCTATTTTATACATAAAATGGTGTTGTGCAAAAATACCCAATGTACAGTACTAGCTCTGGTCCAGAGTGAGTTCTCTCTAATGCCCTGCTAGGCACTCGGCTCACATACAGGACAAGGAATTCCACTGCCCTGCGAAGGCTCGACTTAAGTAAAAATAAACAAAACTAATTATCAAATCATGAATGCAGCGTCCGATTGCAGTGAAAGGCCAGAGAAGACGTGTCACCCTTTTCACATTGAACTATTATATCGCTACCAGGTGGCCACAATAACCTATCTGACCTGGCGGAGACCTGTGCTCGGAAGAGCGCTGCTTCTAGTTTATATTGTGCAGAATGCAGATGCACAAGCTTGCATACAGTGTGTGCTTTTTGGATACTAGCTGTTTTGCATAGCACAGCTTATTTATCTCATTTTCATCATGTACCCACATCAGCTATTCTTTTTTTATCTTTGGTCTGTCCAGGCACTGTTGTGGTTATTGGACATGAGCTACTGTTTAGAATTTGACGTTGGAACACAGCAAGTGTTTCTCCCGAAACACCCCTGTAGGGATCCTGCTGTCAGGATCAGCACGCACGCACGCACGCACGCACGCACGCACGCACGCACGCAAGCACGCACGCACGCACTCATGCACGCACATAAATTGGCATTAGGGCTGCAAAATATCCTGGGGAAGAGTTTTGAATAATGTCCCACACAATTTGTGCACAGAAAATAAGTGTGCTAAATTAAATATGAAATTCCTGTTCTGGAAGGTCTACCTCGCTTGAAGCAGTCTGTCGTGGAACCTATATGAACTATGAAACACCTACAGTAAATGACTGGACTAATTATTGGACATGATCAAAAAAAACTTCAAAATAAAGGTTTGCCCCCAGGCTTTGAAAGTCTCCTTATATCCAACCCTGAAGATGGAAGATAGATGTCGGTAAACCCCTTAACCAATTTAGGCCTAGAATTATTTAATGCTTTAACCAGTGAAAAATAGCAGATATACAAGCTCACAGCGCGGCACCGAGTGCCGCGCTGCGAGCTTGTAGATCTGCTATTTTTGAAAAAGTCACGAAAATGTGTGCAAATCTTTGAATGTATTTTCAAAGCGAACAAACTAAAATTTTGCTTCTGGGTGGTCCCTGGAACTAAATATGTTGAATGGGGGTCCGTGGCCAAATAAATATCATTTTGGGGGTCCTTCACATGAAAAGGTTTGAGAACCACTGACAGTAGTCTCTCAAAAACAGACTAACTGAGCTCCATTTAAGTGAAAAGGACCTTTTCTTTGACTATGGCTAGCCAGATTGCTGACACAGAAACATAGGTTTTTCAAAAAATCTTAGAAGGATTCAAAAGACACGGGTCACCCAGTCAAAATTCTAATTTTCACGATTTTTCAAAAATAGCAGATCTACAAGCTCGCTGTGAGCTTGTATATCTGCTATTTATCACTGGTTAAAGCATTCAATAATTCTAGACCTTAAGACAGTGTTATGCTGTCTTGCGTTCTGCTTTGCATAATGAATGCAACTAAAAACATGTCACTTAATAATTTCCTAGAAGCCTTTCCTCCATTCTTTCACTCTTTCTTTCTTTCTTTTAGTGACCGACCGATATATCGGTTACCGATATATCGGCCACCGATATGACCTTTTTGGCCATATCGGTATGCACCGATATGCGACGATATGCACCGATATGCGACCGATATGACCGATATAACCGATATGCAACCGATATAACCGATAGAACTTTTTTTAGGGGCTAGTGAGTAATCCTTAATCATATTCCAAAATATTCAAGGGCTTTAGGAGACAAATGAGACTCCAGTCCAGTTAGAGCACAGCATATTGGAGGTCTGTGGCTCTTTAATAAAGACTAAAAGGCCTGTTTTATATAGATGTATATGTCATAGTCTAATAGAGAACCAGCACGTTCAAGACGCGGAGCGTTCGCCGTGCGGTGCCGGGGCGGCGCCGGGGCGGCGCCGGGGCACCCACAGCAACGTGTTCCAGGCGGAGCCTGGCGGAGCCCCAGACACGAAGCCCAACCGAGTTACGAAGCCCCCCTGTATCCACGAAGCCCCAAGCGGCGCGAAGGCCAGCGGTCCTTGGTCCTGCTCTTCGCCCCCGAGCGCCGTAGGCGCGAGTGGCCGCGAAGAGCGGGCCAGGGCCGCGCGGCCGGCGGAGCGCCGCGCGAGTTACGAAGCCGTGGTGGACGCAATCGTTATATTAATATTTGCCCAGGCCGTAAGGCCTGGGCAAGCGCACGATAATGGCTAAGCTAGGCTAGGCTAGGCTAGGCTAGGCTAGGCTAGGCTACGTAAACAACGTCGCAAATATAGTCGCAAACGAGTGACGTCAGCGCCTTCACTAGTAAATGCATAGAGTATGAGTGAATGGCTGTCGTACGCCACCTGGTGGTGATTAGTGTGTGGTGAACTACAAAACGAGCGCTCTTACAATGAACGTCCTGGGTTACCCAAACATCCTGTAACATATATATCGGTATCGTTATCGGTGATGGCTCCCCTCTCTAGAATCGGTATCGTATCGGATCACAAAAAAGTCTATCGGTCGGTCACTACTTTCTTTCCGTCCCTCCTTCCCTCTGTACCTCTCACAGTTAGGCTGAAGTACACATGAATGAATGCTATGAATGTGTCTGGGAAAGCCATAACTCCAGGGACAACCAGCCAAGCACACAGCCAGGGTTCATTTGCTAGGGATGCTAGGGAGTCCATGCTTCTGCTTTAGATATCTCCCACTCTCTGTTCATTCTTTTTCTTTTATTGCCGGTCAGTCTCATGTTTGTTATTTATGTTTGATAATGACACAGTTTAATTAAAAGTGTATGTTAACACTTTGATTGCCATTGTTGTAGATTACTTTCGAGGCTTTTTCCTATTGTTACTAGATTTTCGAGGGCTCCATGTACACGGCATGTGTCCATTATGTACACAGACAGGAGGTTCTGGTCACGGCAGACAAATGTTTTTTTCTTTCACGTGGAGAAGAAAAAATACAACCGCGATGATCTGTGCGTAAGTCTTGGTCCATAGAAAACAGGCCGTTTGACCAAACGCGCAATATGGGAAAATGATCCGAGATATAGCCATTTTTCTTAATGGATGATAGAATATCCTGACTACTGCTGGCTATTGGTTACCATGGTAACTAACTAAGACGTTATGTCTTAACGTTCCCGCGGCGGCACTCCAGGGGGGGAAACGTTAAAACGATGTGTTCACGGCATTAACCCAGGCATCGCTGTTTTGGGCAAATTTTTTATGCTTTGTCAAAATATTTCAGAATTGATCAAAAATGTTTAAATGTTTTTCTTTTTAAAATGTATTATTTAGAAAATGGCAAAATTGCAGATTTACAAGCTTAGCTCAGCACAGCGCTAAGGCATTGTGAGCAGGGCAGGAATTTTATGAAGGCCATGGCCGCCGTTGCCCTCCAGTTTGGCCTTGTGCCCCTCAAACCAATGGCATGACCTTAGGCCACAGTGGCCTTAATGCCCAAGCTGAATGTACCACTTTCTCCTCTGTCTCTTTCTTGTCAATATGTAGACAGTAGACTGCAGTCTCTTTCTTGTCATGTAGACACCATTGTCTTTTGTTGAGATTCTGAAATCTTAACTCCTGAGTCCCCATCTTTAAACCAATCCAGTGACTTTGATTGGTGCAGGGCTGAGCATGGATCAGATTGTACTGTAAATACCATCATTTATCAATTTCACTGCAGATTAGGTTATCCCTAACCCTTAAATTCAACAAATTCTTTCAATGGACTAAAATCTTGTTTAATTTGATGGCCTTCCTGCCCTGGCATTTGGCCTTTCTGCCCTCAAAAACACCAAAGGCCAAGTGGCTTTGCCCCTAAAATGACGAAATTCCAGGCCTGGTTGTGAGTATATAGGGCTTAAATCGTTGAGGAAATGAACCCTCTTCTCTCTTTTCTTTCTTTTTTTTGACACTAAAGTGCAACAGGGAACAGGTGCAAAAGTTATAAATACCAGAGAATGCACTCTCTCACTCCCGAGGATCCGTGTTGACACAGTTTGCTTCTGACATGTGTTGAAAAGTCCTGTGGGGATGTGTTTCCGCTTGCAAAAATGCAGCGTGTTTACAGAGCTCGTGTGTGCTGATTTGTGCAGTTCATCACCAATTCACTACAAAGGCTACATCAGATATATCATTCTAGTGCAGTGCAGAACATCATTGCATAAGACGCCGGCCGCATGTGAACGTGGGCTGCAGCCTTAATTCAAAGGAAGCTTTCATGTTCACGTAATCCTTTAGTCCCTGATACTTCTGATACGCTCCTATTTAACAATCCTTGATTTGCCCGTGACCAGTTTTTTTTCTTTTTCTGCCTTTTGATATTTATTTATTTTTTGTTGGATTCGTTTTATTCTTAATTCACTGGATTTTACTGTTTTGGGCTTGGTTTAGGGTTATAGAAGCCTTCACAGAAAGAACTGTGATTCCCAGAGATCAGTTTGCAAAAAGGATTATATCCTGCAGAACATGAACAGGCTGTGGATTTGGGCTCTGCTCTGATTTCTAGCGATTTACTTCTGTCTTTCAGCTATATTATTGGCACTAGCCATTTATAGATCTATATCACACTGGAATTTGTTACCGCCACATATTAATCTTACAGAAAATAAATTAGCATTCAAGATAGCTTTAAAGAAACACTTGTCGCAGCTGACCACATGACCGAGATATTGATGTTGTATTTAATTACAATGTTATGTTGTATATAATTTTTGCATAATATTTGTAAGTATGTATTTTTTCATGTTTTTATATTTGTATGCATTTTTTATGGACCCCAGGAAGACTAGCTGTCGCCCAGGCGTCAGCTAATGGGGATCCAGTCAATAAACAATAAACTAGCGAAGTGTATATATACGTATAAAAGTATCATGTACTTGGTCTGCACATTGCAGCACCACAGATCACGTCCAACCCAGATTAGACTCACGTAGCCAGACAAGCTATGCTTTATAGAGTCTGGAACTACAGCTCCCGATATCCGTGTAATGCAAGCTGGCATTTCCGTTCACAAAAACATATTTTAAAATGTAATTTCTGCTAAGCAGCAAGCTAAATATGCTTAGATGATTTTTATTTATATTAGGATAAATGTGTGCGATGTTAAAATCGAAACGGAAGTGGGGAGGAGGCTTCACTTCCGCTTTATCCCATACTCATCGTAAGACTTCCGTAGCCACAGACTGTATGACGGGAGCATTTGCAAATCGCAGGAGTCAACAGTCTGGCAACGTGAGACTAAACCCAGATTTGGCCAAAAAAGGTCAAATTCGACACTACCAGAAATGTGTTAAATATGTTAAATCCAGTCTAAGAAAAGTCTAAATAACATGCATCATCGCCCATCACCACATTCTCCCGCTCCATTTTTTTCCTAGCACCCAACCCTGCAACATTTCTTCCACTAAATGTTGAGTCCTTTGTGTTCATAGTTGGCAGGACATCCAGAGTTTAACATGCGTTGATGTATGGACTAAATTTTAATCAGTCTATATCAATTACAATGACACCTTTCTTACAACTTACTGTTTAAATAAGCCTGGACTTAGGGTTTTTTACAGTTGCAGTGGTTTTCCACAACTGTCTCTATGTTCATTACCATGGTTTAAATGTCTCTATTGTTTATTTACAGCTTGCAAAGAAATGTACAGTAGCATATGGCTGCTGTTTTCACTGTTTGTAAGTTGTTTGCCAGGCAGCCAGCCAGCCAGCCAGCCAGTCAACCACAACTGTTTGGCTATTACCACTCTTTGGCCTCATAACCACAGAGGGAAAAACACAGATGACTTGAGCTGTTGTCTGAAAATCCTGCAGAATTTACATTCCAGAGACATGGCATGAGACAGGAGGCTGATGTTGACCCTCTGTCGTCCCATACCTTGCAAGCATTTTAGTGGGCTCAGAGAATTTGTTCTACTGTCTGCAACTGGAATTCCAGTATTGCATTCTCATTCTTTGATTGATATTTTGTCCTTCTGATTCTTCACGTATGACATGTTATATTCTTACAGTGACCCTAACTATTGAATAATACATCCCTGGTAATAGTGCTGATAAATAGAGCCAGTCACATATTAATACCCAAGCCTTGTTTTCTTTTCATGGCTATGTACTGTATTCCTCTCACTAGCTAGCTATTATTTGTTCCAAAAAATAAACAACTTTATAACCCTGGCCAGTATTCTAAAATGGTTGTGGAGACCTTGAGAAGCGAATACGCTGCAATAAACTCCCAATTTGCCCAGGCAGGCTGTAGTTCTCAGTGCAACTTCCAGCTGTTTTCCAGATGTTTGGTGGCTCACACACCCACCCACCCTCCAAGCCCAGGGGCGAATGTAATCACCCTACTAAACCAAGGTTAACTTTGTCTTTAGAGGACGGGTGTTTGTCTGTTTGTGCATGTGTGTGAGTAGATGGAGTTGCTTGTGTGGAAGCTAAGAGAGGATGCTTTTTTTAGCCCCACTACCAGAAGGGCTTTGTTGGCAATGTTGGTTGTTCAGGGTCCATCCGACACTTTGATCCAAATCTTGCACCTATTTATTAGTTTATATTTGTCATGGGTGAGGGAAGTAAAAAGCAATGCAACAGTAATAAACCTGTAGTGATTGGTCAGCTGCTGTATCCTACATGGAGGTTAAAGGACAACTTTAGTTTTTTACAACAAGGGTTCATATTTTAGATTGTAATTAAAGAATATAAAAGATGAGTGTTAAAATGATTTCATTTACTTCTTTCTATTGTTTTAGAGATTCTTATTTCAGTGGTTGGGGGCATGCGTACAAGTGGCTAAATATGTCATTTTACACAGAATAAGCCCATTCCATACACGCATGCCCCCATGCGTACGCATGCCCCACATTTTAGCATGGTAAACGCGATAAAACAATAGAACGAAGCAAATGAAAACATTTTAACACTCACTTTTTCTTTTCTCTAATTACAATCTAAAATATGAACCCTTGTTGTAAAAAAACAAAGTTGTCCTTTAAAAGGGCTAAAGTTCCAACACGCACTGAAGTGTTCATGATGCAACCTTGCCTCTGGGGGCTGCTAACTGGGCTTGTAGTCTTGTTCAAACAGGGGAAATGTATACTTCTCTCAATTTAATTATTTTTCTGTTTGTCTAGTTGGTTTCTGTCTGAGGCCAGATTGTTTCTGTTCTGTTTTTAGACTCTCAATCTGCGACCTTAGCCCCACCAAAGGAATGAGAAATGGGAACTTGATGCTCAGTACATAGATTCTCATTTACAATCAAGTTTACTCACCAAGTCCATTTATCATAGGTAGGTGATAGAACAGTCCACTTGGTGGTTGTTGGAGACTGTAGCTTTATAGATGAAAGTCCATTGCTAGCTTTGTAAGGTTCACCACTCTTACTGTAGATATACATTTATATGGGCAGGTTGATGTAGTAGATATACAGTTGTTTGAATGGTTCAATCAAAAGTGTAGATCAGATATCCTATCATTGCATACAGAAAGGTATTTTCCCTTTGTTTTTGCCTCTGCCGGCACCACCTCCTTTATTGTGTAGAAACAGGAACTCGATTTGTCTCCCCCCCCCCCCCCCCCCCCCCCATTTCTAGTCCACTTCCTCCCGGGGCTTCTGTATTTTTTCCTTTTAACAATAACACTACACGTTCAGGGCAGTGTTGCTGGCAGATTGTGCTGTTAGCAGAATCTGTCTCGAGAGGTTACTGTGGTATGAACCATTTTCAGTGATGTAATCTGTTTTGTTGTGGAAAAAGTATGCAATTGCAAAATCGCTGAATAATACTGGCAGACTGACATTCAACATTTGTATTCCAGAGAAGGGAAACAAATACTCTCAAAGAATATTATACATTGTATTTAGGTTGAGTTAAGAAGGCTGTGTGGCCTAATAGTTTACCTAAACCCACTTCCCAATCGCTTTAAATGCCTGCGATTAATTGGTATATATATTTTTTTGTCGTGCTGAAGCGGCCAACGATTTCGATTGCTGGTATATATCTTATACTGTCAGTGTCCATGTCACGTCACCCTACATTGGCAGAATGCCTGCATTGTTATCCCGTCCTGTCTGTGATTGTTAATGAAAAGACTCAACAGTGATGGTACCGTGATGGTGCTTACTTTGCTTCTATGAACAAACTGTTGTTCTATCAAAAGTGTGCTTAATAAAAACAGTGTTGGTTTATTATGATTTGCTAGAAAAAGCTCCTGTATCCATACTGGTGGAGACAGAGAGAGAGAGAAACTGTTCAATGACCAAACTGCTTGGTAAGAGAAATATTGGCATAACTAAGAAAAAGGTGAAAAATATATTTGCATGGAGTGTCCAACTACTATGCGAGTAAGTAGTATTCATAGTGTAACGTGTTTCAATTTACATAGTGTGCATTGGGAGTGAGTATGGGATAACCAGTTCTTTCTTTTTTTTTATTCAGTGCAAACAATAAAACATCTCAAATGATAAAAACATATTCCCAGTGCACTTTTTTTTTTTACCTCAAGCTGCCAACAGACAATCCACAAAGACCACTCAAGAACCAGTTCTTTCTACAGTAAATAGTAAATACAGCATTTCCTTCACTTAAAAGCTATCAATATAATGTGCATGGAAGTCTGCATATTACACACATTTATTTGGTCATCTTTGTTCATGTTTTGCATACAAACATGCGCCTTGCATGATAGTGACAGTTAACCTTATTACAATTCTCATTCACAAACGTTTTAGCCTTTAACAGTAGAGGTAGTCAAATGAAATGGGATTGTTCTAAGCTATAACATGCACATATCTAGTTCAATTGTGTGATCTTTCTGGGTGCTGTATTTATTTATTGGTGGTGAGGTTGGGTTAAATTCTGTTTTCTCAGTGCCCTGATTTCTTCTTGTTTAGAGGCCCTGTTTAGAATGTTAAGAATAGTTAGGGATGATGTGAATGATGCCTCATGACCCATCTGTTACCCCCATCCCTATAAACCCAGGAACAATGTACTCGTGTGATGATGAATTACCAGGACTTTCCTACAGCCCCCAATAAGATGATCCAGTTGATTACTGTCCCCTCTGAATGCATGCTATTGTATTGTTTGTCACCATGCTACTATAGTTCCTAGCATTGCCTCCAAAGTGACTTTAACTCAACTTTCACACACTGTATAGGTGTATTTAAACAATTTTTTATAGACAACATGTACAGAGAACTATTGTGGCATCCTTTCTGTTCCACTAAACTTGTTTAAACCTGCAAAATTCAATGGCTTAAATTGTCCTTTAGCTTGTGTATATACCTTTCTGCTGACTCGGTTTTCCTTGCAAAAATCTGCTTCCCTCATCCTCCATGCAAGCCTGAACAAGAGTCAGTCAACCTTTTACATCTGTCTCCATCCTTTGATGTTCCCGTAGGTAGGCCAAAGCCAGCATTAAGTGTTAACTGGTAGCGTAAATATTATAGAAAAACTGGCTCAGACGGGAAGGGTGGGTTGCCCTCTAAAAGAAGAGTAGCGTTCCTCTCTTGAATCATTGAAGAATGGGGGATTGTTCCGTTCGTTCTTGTGTACCAGTTATCGCCATTCAATCATTTGGATGAAAAAGTGGTGCATATTGCTATCCTGTGAAGTGTTAGAGACTGGGGGCCACTTGTCTTCTGTTATCTTCCTGTCTGTTTCATCCCTTATGTCTGAGCTCATCAGTCTGACAAGGCAGTGTAAAGTTAAATTAATCATAGTCTCACGAGCAGGTCTATGAATGCTTTCATGTCGTGGAGCTGTCAAGACATTGATGAAAGAGAAGGAAGGGGGGGGGGGGGGGGTTAGGAGGACAACTGAAGTTCACTCTAGGCGCACACACACACACACACACACACACACACACACACACACACACACACACACACACACACACGCCATAGAGATGATCTTTGAAGGGACAGTAGCTGGCATTTCACACTTTCTCATCTCCTGTGTCCCCTCTCAGCCGGGAATGAAACCTTATTTGGCCTTCAGCTAAAATGCGTTGTGTGATACAGTAAGTCGCTCGGCGGTTGTCAAAAAGTCACCAAAGTATGAGTCAGGCTTGATGCCATGTGGAGGAGGATGTGATGTGGTTTTTGTGAGAAGACGCTGCACTGACACGGTCGAAGATCTGGCATAGACATATCACCACTTTTTAGTGTGAAGAAGTTTCTTACTACTTTTGGTTGTTGTTGACATATTCTTTGCACGGTTGTGTGCTTCAGAACATAATATTCCACCAGTGGTTTTTCTAACTGTAGGATTCTAAACCACTTAAACCCTATACTTAGTTGACTGGAGTCCCCCTGGGCTCGATACCAGGCCCCCTCCTGTTTTCGCTCTACAGTAATTATCTTTGCAGAAAATAACCTTCATGCGTGACATGTTGTGAGCTTGTAGATCTTCTATTTTAGTGAAATGTTTGCCCCAGAATAGGGAAGCTACGGTTCAAGTGTCCTTCCAAATGGTCATAATGAAAGAGCTCTCATCAGGAATCCCTTTGAAAGGGGCATCATATCTGGGTTTTATACTCTCCTGGTGGACTTCTCTCCCGAAACATCTGAATCTAGATTTAATGCCTGGAATTCGGATTTACAAGGGGAGCTAACAATGGATGAGTTTAACACAGCCTGTGAGGAGGATCAGGCACAGACTAGTAATACTCGTTTAAAATTGCTACAATATATTGGCTGATGAGGGTGTACATCACACCAGAAAAAATAAACAAATTTAATTCTAATACCCCAGATACTTATCAAGGGTCCTGTAAGGTCCTCGAAAAAATAGCTATGCATTTGTCTTTGGTTATTGATTTTGTTAGTACCTCTGACATGTCAAATAGTCAGAGTCAGAAATTGTGAAAATATCTACATGCTCACAACGCCTCGCGTTGCAAGGCGTTGTGAGCATGTAGATCAGCTATTTTCACAATAGAACCGTGTTATACAAAATTCCTCAACTCTAGAAGTGCTCGTCAGGGTGCCGGGTCCCCAGTTAAAATATGATTATTTCGGGGGCCATGGCCTGAAAAGGTTGAGAACCACTGGCATACACTACCTGTCTTTGGGCATTGCGCATAGGAGTAAGCGACCTGTTATTGAGCTGAATTATTGTTATATAGTCCTGGAAATTGGGTTAAATATTCTGGAAAAGTTTTGGAAATGAATTGCTAAAAATGTGTGGGAACCCTGAATGAATCTTCTAAATCCCCCAAATTAATGTCACTAGCACTGTTACCAATTCTCTCCAAAAGCCATGAAAAACACGCACGTTATAATACATCCAAATTATATAGCCCTTTTCTTGCTACTCAAAGTCGCTTTGGCGATACAGCGGATACGAATTGCCACCGCCCGAGTGGCTATTGTATATCCTGGACATTCTAGGCAGAGTTTTATGAATGGAGTACAAAAAGACCCCAATGTAAACAAGCCATTGTGCTTTGCTTTCTTGTGGTTTAAATCAGTGGTTCCCAAACCTTTTAGCTCAAGACCCAAAAGAGAAATTAGACATTTTGTCCGGGAACCAAAAGAGTGAAAACAGCAGATCTACAAGCTATTAAGAAGTAGCTATTATCACTACTTCTTAATTATATATTTTAATAATTGACCGATAAAAATTGGTTCCTGACCCATTGCTTGGGTGTGGTTTAAATCCTTTTAGTTAGACCTTGTATCTGAACTGTACTGTCCTGTACTTTCCTATATGAACTTCTAATAGAGTATTCAATCAATCAATCAATGGTGAAGTGGCCAGGGCTTAGTTCTGCTATGGGCCAGACTTCAGGTTTAGATCAGTGAAGTGAGAGAGAGAAGCAGACTCTAGGCCAGTCAGGTCTAGCCTCCCAGCCCCCGCCAGTTCACACAATAACAGGAAGGGCATACATACCATGGTTCTCTCCCTCAGCTGCATCTCAAAAATAGCTCCTCCAGTCCATTCCCACAGAGCAGGAAAAGAAAGACCACGACCAAGTACCAGAAAAAGAACCAGACAAGTGTGTAGCCGATGGAGAGAGTGTTAGTAAATCCATTTGGTAAAGACCAGCCTCTGTGTTCAAATAAACTAAATCTTGAGCACTTGTGTCTGTTTAATAGCATTTCCCAAGTCATTATAAAGGATTTCCAATCAAATTGTAAATGTGCAGATTAGATATTCTGAACACATGTGTGACACTGTACAGTTGTGTGTTAACGCGTTGCTGTAGTATTTGCCATATTTTCCCCCTCCTGTTGGCACAAGACATTAGCCTAGCGCAGATAGACAATCCACCCATGTTAAAACAAGGAGGGGAATATATACTGCAGTTAGTTAGCTGCATTAGTATATAGTCTGGCCAAGCCAGGCTATATTTATATCACCCTGAAGAAGACTTGGTTGGTTGTCAGAACGTTTGTTTATGCTTCAATATATTCACGTTGCATCGAGGCTATGAATGTGACTGTTTTATCCTTTATATCAGGGGTCTTCAACAGGGGGTCCGGGACCCCTAGGGGGTCCTCAGAGTTACTACAGGGGGTCCTCCAAATCTTTGAGTGATAGAACGTTTGTTCCCCCCTTTTTTATATTAACCACTAGCGTCCATATTCTGAGAACTTTAGCCAAAAATAGCAGATCTACAACGCCTCGCGCTGCGAGGCGTTGTGAGCTTGTAGATCGGCTATTTTCGGCAAAGAGCTTTGGTGTAGAGGGGAGAAAGAGCAGACTAAGTACAGAGTAAAAGGTCAAGTTAATTAAGTATTGACGGTTCAAGTGGTTAAATATCTGATAACCCAAATTGACATGAATCCAAAATACACTGATGATTGTGCTGTCAAACGATGAAACTATACAGGTAGGTACTGTATCTATGGTTGTGGGGGTCCCTGCTTCATCTCTCTCTCAACTAAGGGGTCCCTGGCCTGAAAACGTTGAAGACCCCTGCTTTATATATTAGATAAAAAGCTATTTCTTTTCCTTTTCTGCCAGTTCACATATCCTGCAACCTGAGATGGTTTCAGGCTGTAAACAATAACACGTCTGCACTTGCAGCACCCAGGTCTGAAACCATGGGTTTCCTGCATGGGAATGCAAGCATCTACCGCTCAAACAAAGGGGAATCCCCTGTTGTCCATAGCGTACAGTTTAGCCAAAACTGCAACATCTGCAAATGTGCATGTTTGATCAGAAAAGCAGTAGCCTAAAAACTTTAAATAGCCCAAAGAGTACACAAATGAAGTTATGGTCAGCTTCCCCTGGTTTCTTACCAACAACCTGGCACCACAAACAAATACTTTTCACAAATTAATCATGACAAGCTTGATATCTATCAGTGGGATCAAAATATAATGCAGCTTGAGCTAGTAGCCACCTATATTGATTCATCAGACCCAGTAGTGCATATCCAGCCTCTTCTCTCTGTGTAATCTACTGTGTCTAATGCCCATGGACCACTGCCAGTGGAGACGGGAGGATATGTGGGCTGAAAACACAGACAAGCAGTTAGTGACAAGAACAGGGTTTGATTTGGTGGTAATCCCATTATGTTTTAGGCGACATCACTGCAATGCAGGCAAATGCTAAAGTGATGCACAATTCCAGTCCTGTAAGTTTGGTCAGAACATAGTTTTGTGACACTTTTGGAAACCATTTCTAACTGCCTATAGATTTGCTGTCTAGATTGGTTTATTGAACATTCCACTAGGAAACATTGGGTAGCCTTGTCAATTTCAGTAGCCTCTTTTAACAGCTCCATATAGCTTGCTATTACGGAACACCTTCATTTTTTACAAACAAGAATTTGAGATTTACAATTTCGTCTAGTTAAGCTTTGTCACTTAGTCATGTAAATTACCAATATCATGGATTTTGCAACATAGCTAGCAAATCAAAAATAATTGTTGTATATTGTATTGAAATTATAAGAGTAACCTGCTACATAGCACAGAATGGGAACTAATTATTACCTAGCCTGCTGCTAGTCAGGAACATGCTTCTGTGTTAAAACCGGCTAATTATTACCCAGACTATCACAGGAATGAAAGACATCAGTTCCTCTGTGTAATCATTCTTCTTTAGAAAGTGAATGTAAAGAGAAGGAGAGCAATGCCTGGTAAGAGCCTACTACACAATACACACAAACTACACAATACACACAACTTGACAGTCATGTCCTTAAGCAGTTTACTCACTTCAACAAGTTTGTGTTTTTACAAGCTGCTTGTTGCCACCTGCAAAAATGAGAAAATGCAAAACAAATTCATAGTTAATGTTTGATTCCATTACAATAGTTCTGACTTAAAGTGTGCTCACATAACATTTTATTTACCATTTATATAGCCTACACACACACACACACACACACACACACACACACACACACACACACACACACACACACACACACACACACACACACACACACTGTATATATAAAACATGGCTGACAAAACACTTTATTTATAATGTTTTTTAAGTTAAACACAGGATTGACCTTTTCTGGTTGTGGTCATTTTACTCTTTGTTCAACACATGGTGTGTAGAGCAGAGCCCCAAGGCTGATGAGTTTAACAGACCTGTTTCCCCTCTCTGTTCTCTCTGGCAGTGGCTGCTCTCTTCTAGCCAAGCTGCATGTTGCTCCAAACACTGTGCCAGCCCGGCTACATTCAATGACTCACATTGGCTCCATTTTCTCTGTGGTTTGGGTTTCATCAGTGCTGTGATGCTCTGCTGGCCTGCCACCAAAGGTGCTGCCATCAGACTAGAAATGTCAAGGTTTACTCTAGGCCACTGGTCATCGGCCAAACGTTTTCCATACAATGCAGCCAAGCAGGACTCAAAGTCAAGAGAAGGACTTATTGGTTCTTCAATGTGTTAAAAGGCTGCTTTACTGCTGCTTTACTGTTGACAGACTGGAGGCTAGATCGAGTGTTTTCTCACGTTTCATCCCGCAGGCTCAAGTTCAGCACAGTGCTTGCTCTCTTTCTGTCTGCGTGTCTGCGTGCCGTGTGTGCGCACGCGCGTGTGTGTTGTCGGGGTGGGGGCCAGTTGATTGTCACATTATATCATAGTACTGTATATGGAACATTTTAATTCAACAGTTTGCAATCTGTAATGATGCAGCTTGCAACTTATGGGGGCTGGATGGTTTCTCGCGTCACCAATATAACTTAATTCATCCTGTATTTTTAAGAATTCTAGTAATGTTCTGCCATCATTGGCAAGTGGCTGATTGGTACACTAATCCATTAGAGTACACTATACGTTACTGATCCCCAGAAAAATCAAGATGTCTCGCTATTTAAACAGCTTTAGAACAATCCTGGCAACGGTACATGCAGGTTTCACATTACCTTGTCAGGTATCCTATCCTATAATACTTGCATAATACATTAAATCTATTTTGCATAATGCATTAGGTCTGTAGCTATTAAGGTTGTTGCACACTGCTGCGTTTTTTCGGCCGAATATAGGAGGAGCGAATTTCAGAGCATGACACATAAATACAAAAATCAACCCCATGTTATGTCAAATTTGTCAATCATGTTTGCACACTATGCTGCCCGATTTGTATTTATTTTCAGACCAGGGTTGATTTTTCTTTCCGATTTTTGCAACTGTAACCGATTTTCGCAGCTCTCTCTCCCTCTCCTCTCTCTCTCCATGGCCTGACAAATTATTTTTTATTTTGTTTCCAAAGCGCAGCAGTGTGCAACCAGCTTTAGCCTAAATGATGCTTTTTTGAGGCACGATTGTTTGCGGCACAAATGATGCAAGTGGTCTGTCACCTCGGTATCTTCGCTCAAGTAGGCTTCCCCCCCCCAGCCAACACCGACCAATGCGACCAAAGTGGCTACCAAAGATATTTTATATATATTTTTACGGTATTTAAACGGATCCCCATGCAATGTGCTCCTAATGAGTTAGAATGGGTAAATGCAGAGGGCATATTATGTGTAAATATACAGTGACAAAAATGGGGGGCTCTCTCCATTCCATTTCCGGCATGTCGCCACTCCGACAGTGACTTCTTATTGTCGGAGTGGCAACACTTCCATAGAGGTTAAGGTTAGGGTAAGGGTAAGAGATAGGGTTAGTGTCTGTCGGAAAGGAGACATGTCGGAATGGAGAGATGCACCAAAATTACCCCTAAGGAGGAGAGGGGACATGATTATTCTTTATTATTATTGTCTTTTAGTCTTTTTTTATGCTGATAATACTGTTTCTCCTTTTACAGTCGGCTAAAGGCTACATCCTCCTGTTTGACGTGCTGGGAGGGGGCGAGGACAAGTATCTCTATGAGCCTGTCTACCCAAAGTGAGTTACTTTCCCTTCTCTCTCTTGCACTCACACACACGTACATGGTACACCACTCACACTTCAAATTGAGTAACTAGCTCAAAACTAGGCTGCGAGTACGGCTGCACAATATAGACGAAACGGGGGGAACGTTTGAAATAAAATAAGTTTATTTGAAAGGTTTGTCTAAAGCAGCTCAATGACTGATTTATTTTCCAAAGTTCAGTCACACAATTGAGGAAATGTCTGAAGTTGCATTTTGTAGACTTTTGAAGCGACACTTTTCTGCTGACTATAAGAACATATTGATTGAGGTGATGATTTAACTAGCCTCTGGAACCCATGAATTAACAGATACCCTTCCTTTAGTTTTTAGGTTTTTTTTGTAATAGATGCATGACCTATAAAAAACAAATGTCGAGAGCAAAAACAAAAGTACTTTAAGCCTTAGCTGTGCAGTATTCACAACTGAAGAATGTAGATGTACAGTAGGCATCTCACTGTCTTTATCAAAATGATCTCATCCTGACCTGGATAATGTAGTGAGATCAGTATCTTAGTTTGACCTTGCATATCTAGCTTCCTACGTGCAGCATGTCTGAACATAGCCTCCTCTTGTAGAACACACGCTTTGTATTTTTCAGTGCTCCAAACCATGTGTCCTCGCTCCAAGATATATCATAACAGTAAAGCAAGGCCAAGTCTGAACTTGTTGGGTGCACTCCCACTTTTCTTATTTGGGAAAGGTTCAGGGAAAGGATCACTGATGGATACATGTACACAACTCTAGCCGCTAGCTAAATACTTTTCAGTGCTTTCCTGTCTACACATTTAATCCATTTAGGCCTCAGAATTATTGAATGCTTTAACCAGTGAAAAATAGCAGATATACAAGCTCGCTGCGAGCTTGTAGATCTGCTATTTTTGGAAAAGTCGTGAAAATAGGCCTAAACAAACCGTGTGTGTGTGTGTGTGTGTGTGTGTGTGTGTGTGTGTGTGTGTGTGTGTGTGTGTGTGTGTGTGTGTGTGTGTGTGTGTGTGTGTGTGTGTGTGTGTGTGTGTGTGTGTGTGTGTGTGTGTGTGTGTGTGTGTGTGTGTGTGTGTGTGTGTGTGTGTGTGTGTGTGTGTGTGTGTGTCTGTCACACTTGAATGTGTGCAGAGGGAGTCCTCGTGTGAAGGTGACCCCAGGCTACAAGGAAGAGCAGTGTGCTCCAGCACTCTCTTTAGAGATGAAGAAACCTGTGGATCTGGAGGCTCCCATTACCAGGTACTGTAAATCACCTGTCTTTGTTTCACCATCTGTCTGCTTTTCTCAAAGCCAGATACACAGATTACCTCACACTTACATTCATATTCACATAAACAGAACACATTTACATGTGTGCATGCATGCACAGACAAATTGGTACAGTATTACCAATACCAATTTCTTTTCTTTTTTTTCCTTTTCTTTGCAGAAGCATTTCTGTAAATTGAAATATGACCTCATGAATCATGATTGTTGTTGCCCTGCCCTTTTAGTTAACCTTCACCCACTGTGGACATTCCTTAAGGGAATTTCCTTCCCGTAATTTGAGGTTCTGCAAATTACACTCTCGTGTTTAGAATCCGAAACAACACAAAGTCAACAAATCGAGAAGAAAACAATTATGCTTCTTACAAGATTATGCATTAATGCAGGGACGTGCTGGGCCCCTGATTCGGCCCGGGAAAAGGAGTTGGAGAGGCCCTCATTGAGTGCGGCCGGTGGCCGCGCACC
Organism: Nannobrachium achirus; assembly: GCF_963921795.1. Taxonomy (NCBI): domain Eukaryota; kingdom Metazoa; phylum Chordata; class Actinopteri; order Myctophiformes; family Myctophidae; genus Nannobrachium; species Nannobrachium achirus. Next base: position 16,229,256 of record NC_137822.1, read on the forward strand.
AGATTTTTTCCGCCTTCCAAAGTCGCTGCGAGGACCCAAATAATAATCGATGAACGGTTACTTTTAGGTCTCATCGTTTTTCTGGTATAAAGAGAGTCTAATGATGTTTATGTAGACCATCTAGGAGTAGTCAAAGAAGCTAGGGCAGGGGTATTCAACTAAATTGTCCAGGGGGCCACATTGACAGAAACCCAAGGGGCCGGGGGCCGCACTAACGTACCCCCCCCCCCCCCGCTATTGTACACTTGAAACAACGGCACATCCACATTTTCACTACTACATTTTCACAAACAACCACATTTTCATCTAACTACATTGCAAAGCAGAATACTTTTCAAGTAGAATACTTTTCATGTTAATGTGCTTAATTTCTGTTCAACAAGTTGACAACTGTAAACATGCTTTCTTGTTTAAAACCTAGTGCTAACTACATCACACTAGTGATAGCCAACCTGGCTTTGATGCTATCTTAGAGTAGATGTCGACCTTATTGACAGTGCACAGCCACACACAATTGCCTTCTTTGATGCTTTAATGATGCTCAACGAGGATCGGGTGGGTCGCAGACACACACACTCCACTCTGCTGCAGTGCTCTGACTGGAGTCACTTCACTTGAATATGATGGAATATGATTAGGGATTACTGGTAAGATGAAGCTCACGTTTCATATCGCGCAAACCATACATATAACGTTCATTAGCCTCCACAAAAAAAACGATTTTTTTTTATTTTTTTTTTATTTTTCAAAATCTTTCTTTTTTTTTTTTTTTTTTTTTTTTAATTGCTCCAGGGGCCACAAGGAAGGTCCCCGCGGGCCGCATTTGGCCCGCGGGCCGCCAGTTGAATACCCATGAGCTAGGGAGTAGTGGGTTGGTATTCAGATGATAGACAGTGAGCCGACCATTTTTTTTAATGGCCAGCCTGGACCGGCCGGGAATGGACCGGCCGTTTGGGAGTTGTCCCGCTTTTCCCAATGGCCAGCACGTCCCTGCATTAATGCCTCTGCCGTTAACCACCTAACCTATTCTTTTGAACACAAGATTTAGCAGAAAGCTTCTAGCGTTTGTGTTACTCAATACTTCATATACACATGAGTAAAATTGCTGGGGTGGTTTGTTTATTTTTGAGCACAGTTCTTTTATGAGGCGTTCTAAGATTCACAACACAAACAATGACAATGGGAACTGGGGGGTTAACACCCTCTAGCGGCAGTGACGTCAGGAAGGAATTTAATTTCATCTGACACAAATCAGAGGTGAACTGATTAGAATTTGGTGGTCTACGATCAAGGCACTTTGACCTCACAAAACCCTATAACTCAAGAATTCAACTGCAAAGACATGACATAGGACAGGAACATAGGATAGGACGTTATATGTTATATAAGGCCAAAAGTCAACTTCACTGTGACACCTACAGTAGATGTAAAATATTATGCAATACAAACGCAATGCAATATGCTTGTTTGAGTTTCCATTTATATTTATCTAATCTTCATTTTGTGCCTCACTCATCAATTCATCGTACTCCTTCCCTAATCTCATCATTCTGTCTAAATGTGACAGGATAATTTATAGTGCTATAGTCATTTTTTATTTATTTTTTTACTTTCCCCCCAAAAAACATTTTAATCGCTTGTTCAAAAACGTTATAAGCTTAATGTTTTCCAATGTGAGAGGAACGGTGTGTGTGTGTCTGCATGTCTGTGTTAGTGCATGCATGCATGCGCTAGTCAGGTCCGTGGTCTACTGGTTGAGAAACACTGCGCTGGTCTATCGTGTGTGCGCGTCATAGCGGTGTACGCCGACTGGATTTGTTTACCTCCTGCCTTGTGCATGCTTGAAACTAAAGCTAGCTTGTTAATTGCAGCGCCTCCATTGTGTGCTATGATTTTGTCAAGATTGACAATAAAACACAACACAAAGTATTCGTATTACTCATCGTCAACGTCAGTGTTGTCAAATTACATTAATGCAAGACACCCGTGTGGTCAGAGAGCGGGGGGGGGGGGGGAGCGAGAGGGGCAGACCAAACATCCACATTGTGATACACGGCAGAAAGGATCACTGACAGCCAAGATGATATCCAAATGATATCCCAACCGTCGTTTAACATCCCTACTTCATACATGGGCATGGCTGCATCAACCCTAGAGTAATGGCTTGACTAGCGGACTAATTCCATCATAGTTATAGATTTATAGAATAAAATTAAGGAGAAGGGAGAGATCGAGCTCTACAGAGGCAGTGTTAAATGGTAAATGGTGCGTTTATATAGCGCTTTTATCCAAGGCTAAACCATGCAACCAACCTACTCACTGGGAGCAACTAGGGCTCAAGGACTCTTCGACATTAACTCAGGGGGAGCCCGGATTCGAACTGGGAACCCTTCGTGCTCTAATATCGGTTTCTCTACCCCTGAGCTATGCCGCCCGAAAGGCTGTGTGCCATGTTCAAAGGAAAACTAGTGAAGATGGTTAGGGAAGTTGAGTGTGAAATAGCTCGAATGAATGGCATATTTCTGTCTAGAAGGCCATTTAGGAATTGCATGTAACTTATGTAAATAATCTTCGCAGCTTTTATTTGGACTTAAAGTATTTCGATTTATCTAGTCATTTAAAAAGGTCAACATGAAGAAAATGTTTATTCTTGTGCTTCAGATTTAAACATTTTGTGAACAATAGAGAAGTGAAGAAAAACAATGCATTTTGTGACAATCAAAATTATAATGCTTCACCACTCCATTGTTCTAATTTGTATAGGATTCTGTCTTCACTTTGCTCCCACAATCACGTCCTCTTTGATTGAAGCTGTTTGCTTCCCTATTTTCATCCTGACATTTTCACAAAGTATCTTCTTTGATTTGCTGAATGACTCACACTCTCTCCACATGGTTTCTGCTTCTTGTTGCACTCGCTTCTGTCCCACATTAATCAATCACGTCCTTCCTTTTTGAGGGTTTTCGGTATCTGCAGTCACGCAGCCGATGTATCGTGATTCTTTTTAACTAATTTACTGCCATTTAAAACATCACTGAACTAATGAACTGCCAGGTCTTCCTTACCTTTTAACGTGCGCATTCGCGCACGATCTGTGCACGGATCATGTACCAGGCGTGTGTAGACCCGATCAGTTTTCAAAAAAAAAATCCCATCGAAAATAGTCCTTTCTGTCGTCAAGCAGTATTGCTCCATGTTTACATGGAAGCGAATGGAAGCAGCGATAAGGTCCTGCGTGGGCACGTGCGCGAAATGCGCGCTCGATGTGTGCACGGATCATGTACCAGGTGTGTTAACTCATCTAGTGCCATTTGCGTGATGTCACGCAATAAGTACTAGAGTACGTATAGTGCCAAATGCGCGATGTCGCGCGAAAAGTAATATATTACTGTAACGGCGAGTAAAAATACCTAGTACAGTGGCCGACGCTCCGGAGACGAAATCCGCGCTGATTTGTCATCATCACGGCTCCACGAGCACACAATAGTCATCCCATAACATTGAGGTGGACGGGCCGCCTCATCTTTAATGTCCATTATCTCAAAACTACACTTTAGAAGCGAAGATGGAGGCAGATGCTCGCTTATAAAACACATGTATAAACGCTACGAGCCGATCCAGCATGGCTCCACATAAACAATGATCGGTTCAGTCGAAGGATCCGATGACGTCAGACCGGAAGTACTTCCGGTGGCCTTCAAAATAAGACAAAATAAGAGAACGGCCGTGAATGGGGGGGGGTGGGAGGCACTCTGGATATTATAATCCGTTAATGTCTGAGGCTTTTAATGAGTTAAGAGCCGATCACGGCTTCCAAATACAAAAATCTGATTGAAAAACGACCTTTGTCGCTGCGCAGCATCTGCTAGTGTTACAATGTAAGCTAATGGAAGCTGCTAGCAGGTCCCGCCTCCTGACCGGATACGGAAACCTGATCCGGTCGAAAACCGGAAATGCGGACGGAAACAGTTCTCCGAGGGGCCGATCCAGTCTGGATTGGCGATAAACAGCGATCATACTTTTAATTGTTACATAACGATTAAACTATATTAAATCTTCGGTTTCCTCAGGCGCAGCATAGAGTTACAGCAGCGTTTCTTCGGTTTCATCGGGGATAGCAGTAAATGAGTTAATCACTTCAAACCTTTTGGGGGAAATCTTTAAAGATTTTAGATTTTTGATTAAAAAAACTTGAATCAAATATTTTCAAATTGATTTAGTACTTTTTGATAAAATATTAGTGAAAACAGTAATTGGATCCCAAAATCTGGCATCGTTTGGGCTCTAGTCATTTCTATGTATTCCTTGTTCTCTCTATTTGGACTTCATTAAATATCATGTCTAATAAAGACATCAGGTTTTTCATTTGTATTGAGAATGCTCTGTTTATGTAAGCAATAAGTGTTACACAGATACGATAAACCTGTATTGATCCATTGGGGAAATTAAAGTTGTCTACGCAGAAACGGGGGTGGGGACTGGAGTTGGAGTTGATGATAACAGCTATCACCCCTAGGGCTGATATGGCTTATCACCTTCCTCACCCAGGAGGACCAATAAGTGTCTGGACTCTCCACAATCAAAGAGCCTTGTAATTGTCTTCCTCCTCTCCTCTTTATACTATCTTTGGTCCTAGACCCGCAATGCTCCTCTATTGGAGACAATGCATTGCTTTGTGGCTCCTGGAGACACACACACACACACACACACACACACACACACACACACACACACACACACACACACACACACACACACACACACACACACACACACACACACACACACACACACACACACACACACACACACACACACACACACACACACACACACACACACACACACACACAGCCAGCCAGTGTTGTTGAGGCTACATGGCCTCATTACAGATGGCCAGCAAAACCCTCAGGGTTCACACTATAGACACAACACAACCATGACTAGTTCTCTGTTCCCAACACCCTACTGTTGTTATCATGCCCCCCCCCCCCCCCAACACACACACACACACACACACACACACACACACACACACACACACACACACACACACACGCGGTTTGTTTAGGCCTATTTTCACGACTTTTCAAAAAATAGCAGATCTACAAGCTCGCAGCGTGGCACTCGTTGCCGCGCTGTGAGCTTGTATATCTGCTATTTTTCACTGGTTAAAGCATTCAATAATTCTGAGGCCTAAATGGATTAAATGTGTAGACAGGAAAGACACACACACACACACACTTTGTTGAATAGCTGATCTACAAGTACAAAATGCTCTCAGACGCAAAGTGCCGAGAGTCTATTGTGGATTTCTTTAGTTTTATAATTATATAGCCAAAATAGGATTGCCGGGTTCAAAGTAGTTCATCTTCTCGCTTTCCTCTCCTCTCCTCTCCAACTCCACCCTCCTCCAGCCTGCAGTCACTCCAGGAGGACTTGCTAGTGTGTACAGCGGATGGCTATCTCCATGTGCTGCACTGGGACGGCCTGGGCAGCAATGGGCGCAAGACCATCAGCCTCACGACCATCCCCTTCTCATTGGACCTGCAGTCTGCAAGAGGTTAGTGCAAACTCCAGGGTTCCCACGGTCATGAAATTCCTGGAAATATTTTGAAATTAGAAAAAAAATAAATCCAGTACTGGAAAAGTTTTGGAATTTATCAAGGGTCCTGGAAGGTCCTACATGCTCGTTGCGAGGCGTTGTGAGCATGTAGATCGGCTATTTTCACAATAGAACCGTGTTATACAAAATTCCTCAACTCTTAGTGCTCGTCAGGGTGCCGGGTCCCCAGTTAAAACATGGTTATTTCGGGGGTCACGGCCTGAAAAGGTTGAGAACCACTGGCATAAACTAACCTGTCTTTGGGCATTGCGCATAGGAGTAAGCGACCTGTTATTGAGCTGAATTATTGTTACTAGCCCTTACCCGTTCAAAGATATGAGCTCCAAAATGATGTGCAGTGTGTGGGTTATGGGATGTGCACTGTGCACACAGTATATGAGGGATGGAAAGTAACTTTAACTGGTGCTTGCATGATAATATGTAGGAGCATCAATATAAGAAATACCCATTTCGTTTAATGGCTACAGAGATACTGTCCGCACGCACGCACGCACGCACACACACACACACACACACACACACAGAGCTGGTTAAAGATGTTGCCTCATGCTAGATGCAGAATAGATATGCCTCATGCTAGATGCAGAATAGATAGTAGATACACCATAAAAATGCTAATATACAGCATATGATTTGTGAAAGTGACAAACGGGCTTCACAGTTATGCGGTGATGCGATTTCAGATCAATTGCTCCAGCCACTGAGGAGAAACGCTGTTTCAGACAGACAGACAGACAGACAGACAGACAGACAGACAGACAGACACTCACTCAGACATTCGGAAAATTATATGTTTGATATAGTCCTGGAAATTGGGTTAAATATTCTGGAAAAGTTTGGGAAAAGTTTGGGAAATTAATTGGTAAAAATGTGTGGGAACCCTGAAACTCATGCCGACATAACCCCCCCACATCCCAACAACTGTTAGCTCCACCTTACAAGATCCCAATGTTTTGCAGTAAATGTCAAACATACAATGAATTGCATGGTCAAAATAGAAATCAAATGAGGGAGAAAACGCTTCTTGTGCAAGTATAGACAACATTCATAAGCATTGTCGACTTCATTACACAAGTCGACTCCCACCAGAGAAAGTCGAAGTTGAAAGAAAAAAAAAATGTTCTATTGTGAAAATAGCCGATCTACATGCTCACAACGCCTCGCATCGCGATTTCTGCCTCTATATATTTGACAATTTGGACAATGTTTAATTTGCCATTTTAGAGGTATTAAAATGTCCTTAAATTGGCACTTTAGAAATGTGAAGATACCCTCTATACACTTAAACTTTATGTTGGTTTGTTTACAGTTGAGTGAGAAAACAATGTTTCACATTAAGTTAATCATCTGGGGACCCCCCAAAATAATTGGGGGGTCGTGTGTGATGTGATGAAGTCATCAAACGATAAAGTCGACTTCAACTCAACTTATTACTTAGTTGAGTCGACTTGCAATCACAAGTCGTTAATGCCCTAGTATATACTATACATAAAGTGATAATGCCTGTGTGACGGCCTGTCTTGCCATGCCTGACATGGTGACAGCCAGGGCTCAGCTCTTGTTCCACAGTCTGATGGTTGACAGCCTGTCAGGTGGATGATTCACGCGCGCAATGTTGATGAAGGCGAACAGGCCGAAACGCATCCGTCATACCCATTTAGGCCTGAGCACATTATTACGCAATATTTTATGCTTTAAATATAAAAAAATAGCAGATATACAAGCTCACTGCGCGGCACCGAGTGCCGCGCTGCGAACTTGTAGATCTGCTATTTTTGAAAATTTGTGCAAATCTTTGAATATTTTGACCCAATTCTATAAGTGTCTTCTAAATCCTTCTAAGGTTTTTCTTTTTTTTTTTCTTCTTTTAACTATGTTTCTGTCAGTGGTTCTCAAAATGTTTCATGCCAAGGACCCCCAAAACTACATGTATTTGGCCACAGACCCCCATCTCAAAATATGTTGTTCCAGCGACCCCCCTATCTCAAAATATTGTATCAGGGAACCCCCAAAAGCAAATATTTGAGTTACAAATGTTCACTTTCAAAAAGATCGCGTATATATCGCGTTTTAAAAAAAATAGCAGATCTACAAGCTTGCAGTGAGCTTGTATATCTGCTATTTTTCACTGGTTAAAGCATTCAATAATTCTAGGCCTAAATGGTTAACGCTGCTGCGGCATATCAAAGATTTTAATCGCGAGTAGTACGGATGTTTCCTCTGTTGACGCGTCGGTTAATTTGAATCTGTGTGTGTGTGTGTGTTTTGAAGGTGGTCCATCCATAGACCTGGAGGGAGTGTATATCAGGTGTATGGAGTATTGTGTGACCCTGGATGGCTTCGCCGTGGTCCTGAGTGACGGGCGCCTTGGCTTCGTCACACCACTCAGTAACACCATAACGGCAGAGGTAAGGACACACACACACACACACACACACACACACACACACACACACACACACACACACACACACACACACACACACACACACACACACACATACTCTCATGGTTGCACAGACACACACTTCACCGCTGTTATGGGTGAGTACAAGCACATATAGCATTACAAATGTGTTTACACATACACCATCATGACTGATAAGGGCAGTTGGCCAAAAAAAAAAAAGCTTTGAGCTGTCCAGATGGCAAGTCATGCAAATATGGCATTAAATACCGAAGTACTGTATATAATATAGTGGTTACATGATTGCAACCGTTAGGTCGCAAGTTACTATGAAAATCTCCACCGGCGGTCTGTCCGTCACGTCACGTCACAGTTTTGGCCCTACTCTTAGCTTCACCACCTTTGCCCCTATCCATGCCAAACTTTGCACACACACTCCTTGGCTGCCAAACCACAACCTCCACCCCTGATTTATCACATGGCCATCTTCTAGCGCCACCATGAGGCCGATTCTTGCAAAACACATTTTTGGACACTGCTCCTACAGATTTTGGCCTAAAATCACACAAAGCGCTACACAGTATCTCTAAAGTCATGTCATCAACATGGATCTGTCCCATTTCCCATATTTCCTCCTGATTGGCTACGATTGCCTTCTAAAGTATTTGTATGCGACGTGACGGTCGCTTATCTCCCGATTAGGGAGTCTTTACTGGTTGTTATTGACTGTTTGTGTGTGTGTGTGTCTGTCCGTCCAGCCACTACAAGGAGTGTGGGCAGCAGATGTGACCGATGGCACTTGTGTGGCTGTCAACAACAAATATAGGCTAATGGCGTTTGGCTGTGCCAGGTACGTGTGTGTACACTACACTACAGTATACAGTATGTGGATCTTTGTGCTTTCGAGGGCATCTGTACAAACTGTGTTGCTATGCCTGTGCATGTGTGAGATGGCTTGTGGTTTCCGTGGCCACCTTGACTGTGTGCATGTCACATTGATTGGGCAATCTGCAAGCATGGCAAGATTTTCTTGTCCTCGGTCACCCTTTGCCTCCCTCAAACGTGCAATTTCTTTCTTCTTTTCACTTTCTTTATCTGGCTTTCTTGGACAGTTGCAGTTTGCCCCAAAGTTATCTAATGGACATTCCTGCGTAATTGATAAGAGAAGATAGAGTATGTCCTGTAGTAACTGTGGCACATTGTGAACCTGCTATTTTTAAGATTTAAAAGAAATGTTTACATTTGAAAGCTTTCTTTATACATATTGATACCAATACTTTTGTACTTTTACTAAAGTCATTCAATCTACATTGCAGTATTGATACTTTTGCTTAAGTAAGAAACTTGAGTACTTTTTGATGTTTTATGTGTCTGTGTCCTCCCAGCGGCTCGGTGCTAGTGTACATGATAGACACAACCACAGGATCAATGCAGCTCTCACACAAACTGGAGCTAACTCCAAAACACTACCCAGGTATGTCCATCTTTCAACTACATTCTCTATCCCTCTCTGCCTCTGCCTCCTCCTATTCATTTCAAGAGGGCTTTGTTGGCGTGTGAATGAACAATCAAAACAAAGTAAGTACAATTAAAATCTAGGGCAGGCCTACTGTTCTAGAATAAAGAAATGTGTAAACTGCTTTTGCTGTTAAAAACAAACAAATACATTGACATGAGATAACTTCATATGAAATAAATAATAAATATCTTCCCCCTCCCTTGAGATTTAATTAATTGCCTCCCTTTCTGTCTGCTCTCAAGTGGCAGTATGATGATTACTATGAAAGAAATGCACAAATCTCTGAAAAACACACAACCAGTTTGCCAGTGTTTTGAGTTTGCACCACAGCGCTCCCTTGTGGTCACAGTTGACTCAGGCATAGTCCTGTAGGTGGTCATTTGCAATTCATTTTTCAGTTTTCATGGAACTTTCAAAGTACCTGTAATTTTTTTTTGAAAATGTTCCAGTATATCAGTGGTTCTCAACCTGTGGGTCGGGAACCCCAGATGATCAATTAATTAATGTGCAACACTGTTTTCTCACTCAACAGTAAACAAACCAATATAAAGTTTAAGTGTATAGAGGATATCTAAACATTTCTTAAATGAAAATTTAAGGACTTTTTAATACCTCTAAAATGACAAATTAAACGGTCCACCCTATGTTCCCCAGGTTCTATGTTCCCCTCTCTATGTTCCCCACCTCACAGCATTAGTTTTAGTGAGGTTAGGGTTAGGGGTAGGTTTAGGGGGCTAGTCCCGTTTGGGCGGTGTAAGGCTTCATCCCATTCATGCGTTTATCGTGCCCTTGCCCAGGCCGATTGCATTCACCACGGCTTCGTAACTCGCGCGGCGCTTTGCCCTGGTCCAGGTCCGCTGGCCTTCGCGCCGCTTGCAATGTCGTGGACAATAACTGTGACATATAACCATTGTATTGCTCATCAGTACGGTAGGAGAGCCCGTTCGTACATTTGCCCCTGTTAGTCCACTTCGCCTTATCGCTACACCGCCTTATCGCTACACCGCCCAAACGGGATTTTCCCAGGTTTAGGTTGTAAGAAAGTGGGTAACATAGAACCTGGGGAACATAGAACCTGGGGAACATAGGTAATGTCCCAATTAAACAATGTAATGCCTCAACTCTTAGTACTCGTAGAGTGGGGGTTGTCCCCTGTTAAAATATGATTATTTCGGAGGTCGTGGCCTGAAAAGTTTGAGAACCACTGCTGTAAATGACATGTCCAAAATAGGGATGCCAGGTTGAAGGTTGAAGTCTGTTGAAGCTCTTACTGTGAACTCTCGTTCAGACATCTATAACAACCTCTTACTGTGAACTCTCGTTCAGACATCTATAACAACCTCTTACTGTGAACTCTCGTTTCAGACATCTATAACAAGACGGGCCCAGTGAAGCTGATCTGCTGGTCTCCTGACTACAGCGTTGCCATGGTGACATGGGAGTGTGGTGGTCTGTCATTGTGGAGCGTCTTTGGAGCTCACCTCATCTGCACCCTGGGAGAGGACTTTGCGTGGGTGTCAACACACACACACACACACACACACACACACACACACACACACACCCTGGGGCTGGGCAATTAACCGAAATATATTGAAACCGATATTTGAACCAGTAACCAATTTACAACTGATCTTTTATATATATTTGTTCTAAAATGTTTTTAAATTGACAAAACGATTAGTCTGATTATAACCACTTAACCCTGTATTATACTTTGTGGTAGCAATGGTAGCATACAAAAAGTGTGACAATAGCCTATTTACAAGCTCACAACACTAGATCAGCTATTGTCACTATTTTTTTCTATTATAATCGAGGCAAATGTTTTAAATAATCATGATATTTAGTTTGAAGTGTCATCGCCCAGCCATAACACAAACGCACACATCACTGTGAAATAAAATGAAACATCACACACCAGCTTACGTACACATTTCTGTTAACGTCTCTTTTGTTCTTCTGTTTCCTGTCTTTCTGCTGTTCTTTCCTTCCTTCAGCTATCGATCAGATGGGACCAAGAAGGAGCCCCTTAAAATCAGCTCTATGGTGAATGGATTCATTCAGATTATTACCTATTCTGAGAAGGGACTTTTGCCAAATAATTACAGATCTACAAGCTCACAGCTGCTATTTTTGGAGAAGAGATTTGAGTCTGTAGACTAAGGTTCCAGTTTATAAAGACGAGAGGGTTTTAAGAATGGTCTGCATTCACAAGGTTGCTCATATTCATGTTTTTATTTCTCCATGGGGGGGAATAAAAACATGAATATGAACAGTTAGTGTGGACCTTTTCTATTTGCAACACTAAGTGGGTAATATAAGGCTGGGGGTCACAGACCTATTTTTATAGGTTGTGAGGAAATTTCAATTTTCTTTTCTACGTTTACTACAAACAACTTTTCAGAAATAAAAAAACGCAGCGCGGAAAATAGACACTTCACGGACGCGTTTTACTGTTTTGCCGTTTCAGTTTTGCCGTTTTACAGTTTTGCCGTTCCTTCAGCTGCCTTTGCTTCTCAATTTCTGTGCTTTTGCGGCGATAGTTGAGTCTTCTTTCACTTTCTCCCCACCATTTGATGCCCCCCAAAGCCTTGTGCCATGTGCTTTAGCACCTAAAGCCCTTGCATTAAGCCAGGTCTGGATCTGTAACACTAGTGAATATACACCTGCCTTAATAATAAATCATTATGGTAGGTGAGCGTGGTGTTCAAACTTTGATTGTACTGTTAAAAAAATACTATATAATATAATATAATATATTGTTGTTCTATTGTTGTCATTGGCCCTTTGTCAATTGATCGATTGATTGACTACTTGATTAGTCAGAAATGTAAACGGCACGGTACAGTCAGACATTTAGCCTAAAAGGCTAAACACAGAAAGGGCCTGGGGACTTATTTCCATTGTGGTCGTATGAACCGAAAAACTAAAACTTGTCTTCCTTTCCAGAGCTGGGGTGCAGAGGGTTATCATCTGTGGGTGGTTCCCAGTAAGCAGGAGAGGAAAGGCCAGGAGGAACAAGAGGAGGATGCGGAGGTAGAGATGGTTACTACACCTCCTCCTCGCTCCTCACTGCAGGCTGGCATACTGCAGTTTCACTTCATCAAGAGTGCCCTAACGGTTAACCCCTGCACAGTGAGTCATACTTGCATATGTAAAATGTACAGTCACGCATACATGCCTATCTACAGTATACACACTTGTACATACAGTACATACATGCTTGGGAGGCACGTGTTTTCCTTAATCGATGGTCAGCCATGTTAATGCCCAGTTAATCGATTATTTTAGATTAAGAAAAGGAGCAGCTTTATGATTAGGGCATCATGATACATGACATTTAAGCATTATCATTATCTGCTTGCAATAATGTCTACAAAATTACACAAGCAGACTGTAAAAATGAAGTGCAATGAACTTTGTAGTGCACACTGTGCAAGACAAAATCTATAACAGGGCTTAACCTATTAAAACTGGGAAAGCATCCGTGTCACTTTGGATTTTTGCATTGGCTATTCGAAAATAGCAGACATACAACTCCCAGCATGGCACGAAGCTTGTCCATCTGCTATCTTTGAACATTTTTGAAAAATCTTGAAAGTGTGAGAACTACTGATTTAGAAGGCATTTGTAGAATGGTTCTCAGGTCTTAAAGTGTGGGTTAAGTGGTTAATCTCTTCCGTCTCTCTCTGCCTTACAGAGTAACCAGGAGCAGGTGTTGCTTCATGGGGAGGACCGTCTCTACCTGACGTGTGGCGACCCCACACAAGCTCCCGGCGCGTCTGACACACACAACCCCCACGTACACCCCCGGGACGGCAGTCCACTGCACCACCCCTCCAGCCCAAACTCCTCTCTCTCTCAGGGACTCAGCACTTTATTGGGGCACAAGCATTGGCACGTGGTCCAGGTAAAGACATCATAGACACTACAGTATTTACACACAAAAGCTAGGTGGAATTCACATAAGTTAGATGTTGTGAATGCCAATGGGTTTGCAATTGCGCTGCCTGGGTGGTGCATAATGTAAAGTTCCTGCCCACCTCTCTTGAGGCTGCGGTTCGATTCCCTACAATATTAGAACCAGGAAGAAAAGTAAACTGAGCTGACATTCTCCCATTGTAGCAGTGCATTTCACTCCTCCACCTCTCCAGTATAACTGCTCTGTGCACCACAGGAACGCTGTGTCTGTCTGTATAATCCTGGTGTGAATGTGTATGACTACCTGAACATAAAGTTAGGTGTTATTGGAAAAATAACATGCATGCGGAGTTAACCTTCCCCGAAAAAGACTGATGTCAATAGCCAGCAGTATCCTACAAGTACCTGTATGTGCATGTGTTTACAGTACAATATGTATACACAGGCAATGGAAATGGACTGACATATTTCTGTGTGTTTTCATTGTCTGTTTTTTACTCCTTCTAGATTCACAGCACTTACCTAGAGAGCAACTGGCCTATACGGGTAAATATGGAAATAAACCACAACTTCATGGCATTTATTGATGATTATAAGATTGTTGTCGTTGTTTTTTCCTTCTTCTGAAGTGAGTGTATATGTGTAAATCAGTTGTGTCAACAGTGTTTTTGAGAATGAATACATCAGTTACTGCAGGGTTCCCCAATAGGCGGCCCGCGGGCCATTTCGTCGGCCTGCGGGGGGGCTACTGTCTGGCCCACACCAACCCCAGTTATAATGGTGGTATAAGAGCAGCAACAACACTAGTATATCATCGTTGTCGGGTGGAAATCTCGTATCTCCAAATTTGTACGTTCTTTCGCAAATCATACAAGGCCGTCGCACAAAAGTAGTGAAAACAGCAGATCTACAAGCACACAACATCTCGCACCGCGAGGCGTTGTGTGCTTCTAGATCGGCTGTTTTCACTAGTTTAAATCATTTTTAAAATTATAAATTCAAAACGAACGGTTTTGGACATACAAGATTTTCACCCGACAACGACGAAAACTGTCGCTGGAGTAGCGGGAACGCCACCGTCGCCCCCTGCAATGTTGTGGCCCTCGGCTTGGTACCCTAGACATAATTCAGCCCTTGGGGAAAACTAATTGGGGAACCCTGAGTTAAGCCCTTTGCACACAGGACAGTTGCGTTCTTTTCGTTTGCTGCATGAATAAAACACATTGGATTTGGTGTGCAAGGCTGTGCGGAATCGGCGCTGCGGATCCCAAAAGGAGTCATAAAAGGAGTGATGAGTTTTTTACCGCATGCGACAAGACGCACGAATCGAACTGGGTTCGATCGAGAAAAAAAACGCACCGCGGCAGCCACTCGTCGCACGGCTAATTCGGATCCGGTGTGCATGAGGTCGTAGAGAATCATTGTTTTCTTTTTAAAAAATGAAATTGTCCGTTTTATCCGTGCGGATAAACGCGAAAGGGCTTTACTGTATGTGTGATCACAAGTCTTTATATCTATATATTGGTATGTCTGTGTCTTTCCAGTTTGCAGCCATAGATACAGTAGGCCAGTGCATGGCGGTAGCAGGAAGACGGGGCTTTGCCCACTACTCCTTATACACCAGGAAATGGAAACTGTTTGGAAACATCACTCAGGTAGGCAGTGCTCTTGAACAGAGACCGCATTGTCTGTTATATTCCCAGTTCACTGAGTTCAAATGGCAGATTTATCACCCATATCGTCACTGCTGCATGGGCGGAACGTTCATTTTCAGTAAATGGAAAAAGGAACCTGTGTTCCAATGGATCCAAAGTAGTTATTATTTAGTCACAAGCTCTTATTAATACATAACATTGGTTAACTATTTATATAAAACCCACCGTCTAACCACTTATTTTCAAAATATTTAAAAAATATCACATTTAGCAGATCTATAGTGCAAGCTCACAATGTGTTGCTTGTGATGTGTTGTGAAATTGTAGATCTGGTATTTTCTCTATTTTTGCATGATGCTCTTGTACGATGAAGTATTAGGGCTAGGGCTGGGATGCGATTAAAAATGTTAATCGAATTAATTACAGGCTCTGTGATTAATTAATCGCAATTAATCGCATTTTAATCGCATTTTAATCGCACATCGATATTTGACCTGAGAAGCATTCTTTTCAAGTAAAACACTTTTTTTTTTAACAAGTGAGTTTTTTTAATCTAAATTTCGCATCCACTGGGCCAAGCAAAGCGCTCTGATCGGCTACTTCTCCCTTTGCGTTTGTTGTCTCTTCTTGATTCGTGCATCGCTATGATCGGTATGCCCGAAACTGAAGGTTCTGTGGTGCAAAAAACTAAGTGCGATTAAAATGCGTTAATTTTTTTAATCGCGTTAATTTTCTGTAATTAATTCATCACAATTAATCAGTTAAAGTCCCAGCCCTAATTAGGGCATACATTTACGAAAAAAGATATATACGGATACAAGGTTTCTGCTCGACAGAATGATATGTGTGTTTATGTGCTTGCATTTATGTATACAGGAGCAAAACATGACCGTGACAGGAGGACTGGCTTGGTGGAATGACTTTGTTGTTGTGGCCTGTTACAATTTCATCGATCAGCAAGAAGAGGTAAGAGCATGCAATATTAAGCCTTAGTTACACATGGTTGCTCTTCCCGTCTCTTTCCGAAAACAACCGATCTACAAGCTCACAATGCGTCGCTGCACGGCAAATTGTAATCGTATAGATTGATTTTTGGTGCGAGGCACTGGCATACACCTTAGTATAATACAAAAATCCACTCGTCCGAGACAGTTTGCCCTCCTGGCCCCAAAGTTGTGGAATAAACTCCCTGTCGAACTTAAAACAACGGACTCACTCGCTAGCTTTCGCCGTGGACTGAAGACCCACCTGTTCAGACTCTACCTAAACCCATAGCACTACTGAAACACTCAATGACCATACATGAAGCTAGTTAGCATTTGTTTTTAGGTTTTTTAGAACTTTTATTTCCTTGACTGATTATATTGTTTCCTAGATAGATATTCATTTGCATTTGTTATATTGCTGTTGATGTACTGACATATTATCTTGTTTATTATTGTGATGTTTTATCTGCTTATTGTAAATCGCTTTGGATTAAAAGTGTCTGCTAAATACCTAAACTGTAAACTGTAATACCGTTTAGAAACTGAAACATTTTGGGAAAAAAAACTAAAAACTAAACAAAAAACAAAAGTGGTTAATCTATTGTTGTTGTCATTCAGCTTGTTTTGATGTTTTATTTCCCTGTGCCCCTCTGTGTTGTCCTCCTGTTCCACCCTCTCTCTAGCTGCGGCTGTACCTACGGTCATCCAACCTGGACAACGCCTTTGCCTTGGTCACTAAGCTCCAGTCAGACACGCTGCTGCTCAATGTCTTCAGAGACATGGTCATCCTTTTCAGAGCCGACTGCTCAATCTGTCTTTACAGCATAGAGAGGAGGCATGACAGGTGGGGCTGCATCATGTACACACATACCTGTATATTCCTGTCCTTCTTATTACAGGACAGTGTGTTGACAGTATTTCTCTAGTGCCTTAAAATGTGATATTGTTTGGTTAAAATAAGTGGTCAATAGCTCCACATTCTGTTAGCAATTATTGCAGGGCCGTGTTTAATACCTTTTCAGGTCAGGTTACCAATTGTATGCAATTAGGAGAAAAAAAATGGATACAGGATAATCAAAAACACGCTACTCATCAAACGTGGACAGTGATCTGCTACACCACAATGTACACCTGTCAACATATCCATGTATGTACACTATGTAAAACTGACTAAAGACCTAGCTAATGCCATGTATGATATCTCCGTTCCTGTAGTTCTTTTTAAATAGTTGTATTGCATTGACTACCCAAATTATTTTGGGGGGGTCCCCAGATGATTAACTTAATGTGCAACATTGTTTCTATTTCATCCCTCCTGACCGCCAGAGGCGGTGCTTTAAGCACTGAATGATTCCCTTCGCGCATGCGCAGTCGAGCATTAATATCAACAACGTCACGACGTGACCCCGGGATGAACCGGAAGAGATTATATCTTCCATCGTTCATCGGGGGTTCAGTCCCTTTTTCTTTCTCGCGCGCGCAGGTTGTGATCTGCGACGAGCCATATTATTACTAAATTCTACAAGTCGCTGGTAGTTCCGCGACCGTTAAGGTCGGAGCAGCGGATTCGCCCTCCAGGAGCTGCGACTTGTTACTTTACGTTTTCTCCTATTGAAGAGTTCCGAGGTAAGTCCCATTGTTTACAACCTGTGTTTGGAAAAGCCGCGTTCGCGCCGCTTCCCTCGGGCATACGGTTGACAGTGATGTCGTGAACGTAGCGTTCCGACAAGCTGGTGCTTCATCTGTCGATCTGTTAATGAGCTAAAGCTAAGGCTATACGGCAAGCGTTATTGCTGCCTGCTTCTGTTTAAGTTGTGAGTTAAAGTCTAACTGCACTGTTGACGACGGTAAGCGTCTGCGCTGCCCGCTTTGTATTGTTTAAGTTTTGTATAATTTAAGATATAGCCATAGTGCTAATAACGGCAAGCGTTATCGCTGCCTGTTTTCAGTTAACGTTCAGCGCTGGCTGACTTTGTTTGGTAAGCTAGAGTGAGTATAGGCTACCACCGACGACGGTGAGTTATCGATACGGCAAATGTTAGCGTTGCCTGTTTTTTTCATATTGTTATTGCTGTATACTCTCTGTGAGTTAAGGTTTAACCGCGGCAAGCGTCTGCGCTGCTTGTTTTGTTTATGTTAGTTGATAAAGCTAACGCATAGCCATAGTGCTAGCAACGGCAAGCTACTGCTGCCTGTTTCTGTTTATATTCGCTTGTAAAGCTAACGCAGAGCCATTGTGCTAACAACGGCAAGCTACTGCTGCCTGTTTTCAGTTTGCGTTTAATATCAGCACGCTACGTCAAGCGTTAGTGCTGCTGTGTTGTGTATTCTTGTCTGCTGAATTAAAGTTGTTACAGCTGGATTACGAGAGAAGGCAAGCGTTAACGCTGCCTGTTTCTTTTTCGTACGGCTAACCTGTTTTGTCAGCGGGACTTTGTGTTGTTTGCTGGTGCAGGCGGCGTTCGCGCCACCTCCCCCCAGCTCACGGCACCCTAAGTTAGGCAGCCAGCTGCGTCCGCGCCCTGTGCTGTACTACTAGTTGGTGTGGTAGCATCCCATCCAGTATGCATAATTCCCACCACTGTACTGAATGTCAGGCCTCTCTCCACCCGGAGGATGGCCATGATTTATGCCCAATGTGCCTCGGCCTCGACCATCTGAGGGAGGCACTTGAGGGAAATCCATGCATGAACTGTAGTTACATGCCAAGGACAGTCAGGGAGGCCAGGCTGGCAGAGGTGGAACATCCCCTCCCTGCGGGCCAAGGGGCCTCATCTAGAGCTGGGCGCTCAAAGCGCCGGGCCGATGCAGCTGCTACTGCCACTGCTGGCCCTCCCACTAAAAGGAAGTCGAAATCAGACCGCCGACTGGCATCGAAGGTCTGCGAATTATCCACAGAGCTGGAGCGCATGAGAGCAATGCTCATCCGCCAGTCGGAGGAGTCCTCAGAGCGTGCACGGGTGCCTGCGCAGCAAATGCCACACCTGCTCCCAGAGGACGATGCACTTTCACTGGCTGCATCTGCCAGTGACTTTCGGGAGTATGATGATCAGGATGGGGACAATGTCTCCCTGTCCCAGTCCTCGGATCAAGACTCCCGCTCCTCTGCCCAGTCTTCACTGCTGGAGACTGAGGATAGCTCCATGCGGGCCATTTTGCGCTCGGCTCTGGAGCGCCAAAATTTGACCATACCACAACAGGCGGATGCAGCCCCTGCAAGCCGCTTTTTCCCGCGCAGGCCAACTTCCACAGCATTTGCTGTTCCACATGCAGAGGATTACATACGGGAGCTGCAGGCCTGTTGGAGAGATACCAAGGCCTGCTCCCGCCTTTCTGCTGACGGCCGTACTCTGGCAGCCATGCATGACACAGAGCGTCTCGGCCTGGATGCCATGCCAGGGGTTGAGACCAATATTGCCGCCCTTGTCATTCCCCCTGGTGAGGTGGTGCGTAGGGACATGAGATGTCCTCGCCCACAGTGTAGACAGACGGACGACCTACTTATTAGGGGTTATAACGCCGGAGCGCGTGCCGCCAGGATCGGCAACTCCATGTCACACCTCCTGCTTGCCCTCTCTACATCGCTGCAGGAAGCCAACACAAATGCAGCCACAGCCACCGACGCAGGCACTACCACAGACCCCATTACGTTCTGTGATGCGTCTCTAGAGGCTTTTGGGTTGCTTACAAGGGAACTTGGAAGGATGATGTCCACCATGGTCCAAGCCCGTCGCCAGGTCTGGCTCTCCCAGGCTAGGATAGGCGAGAGGTCCAGAAGAACCCTCCGCGGTCTCCCAGTGGAACCGGGAACGGTATTTGGGCCGGGTGCTCAGCAGGCACTGGACCAGACCATCCAGGCAGGGCAGACCAGACAGCAGTGGCTGAGTCTGCAGCAGAACTATGGGTCTTCCAGCAGGCATCCCTCTGGTAGGGGCAGGGGTTCCTCGGCTGCTCCGGGAACTCGCTTTCCACCAGTCTACCCTAGGGACCAGGGGCCTCAGCACATGCAGACCCGTAGCTCTCGGGGGACCAGCCACTTTCCCCCTAGGCAGTTTCGCGCCCCGGACCCTGGTAGACTCCCTCCCAGGGCCCCTAGGGGCCGGGGGGGCAGGCACTGAGACCGGGGGGCCGGCCGTCGGATACTTTTCCCATCAGCAGCTCAATCAATGGGCTGCTCAAGCTTCGGACCCATGGGTGGTTGCCACCTTAACCCACGGGTACAGGCTTCAGTTCCGACGCCGGCCCCCCACAGCCAGCCGGGTCAAAATGACCATCATAAGCAACCCGGCAAAGGCGCTCGCACTAGACCAGGAGCTATCCGCCCTCCTGGCCAAGGGCGCCATCGAGGAAGTAGATCCTCTGCAGGACCCCAACGGGTTCTACTCGACCTACTTTCTTGTGACAAAGAAGACCGGCGGTTTCCGTCCTGTCCTAGACCTGAGGATACTGAACAGGTACCTGAAGGTCTTACCTTTTCATATGTTGACCGGGGCAGACGTAGTGCGCACCGTCGTACGCGACGAGTGGTTCACGTCAATAGATCTAAAAGACGCATACTTTCATGTCCCCATCGCCAGGCAACATCGGCAGTTCCTGCGATTCGCGTACAAGGGTCGCCACTGGCAGTTCAGGGTGCTCCCCTTCGGGCTCTCCCTCTCCCCAAGGGTATTCACCAGGGTTGTGGCAGCAGCTCTCCAGCCGCTGCAGTCCCGAGGCATGAAAATTCTCCCCTACCTCGACGACTGGTTGATCTGTGCAGTTTCCCGGGCGCAGGTAGCAGACGACACGGCACGCCTCCTGTCCCACGCAGCCTGCCTAGGACTGAAGGTAAATCTAAAAAAAAGCAACCTTACTCCTTGCCAATGCACAGTCTTTATCGGTCTGTCCATAGACACAGTAACCATGACGGCCCGTGTGTCCCCCCGTCGGGTGGACGACATCATGAGGTCACTAACACGTTTCAGAAGAGGCAGGCGGCTGCCGTTTCTGATTTATCTCCGGCTATTGGGCCGGTTAACTTCTGCTGCGGCTGTTGTGCCGCTAGGCCTGCTCTCGCTGCGCCCTCTGCAGAGGTGGCTCAACAGCTTTCGCCTCGATCCAGAGCGAGACCGGCGCGTAGAGATTACGGTGGCAAGACAGTGCCTCCTCGCCCTGTCTTTATGGAGAGACAGGGCCTACATCTCAAGGGGTGTCCCTATGGGTTCCATCCCGTCCCGCAGGGAGCTAGTTACCACCGACGCCTGCCCGTTAGGCTGGGGCGCGGTGTGGCAGGGCAGGACGGCTCAGGGGCAATGGTCCGAGGCCGACTGCACGAAGCACATCAACGTGCTAGAACTGAAAGCGGTGCATCTTGCCCTGAGGTACTTTATACCGTACCTCAGGGGCAGACATGTCCTCGTCCGATCGGACAATACCTCGACGGTATACCATATAAACCACCAGGGTGGGACCAAGTCCGCTCAACTGCTGCAGGTTGCCACGGACCTCCTGCAGTGGGCAGCCCCCCGTCTAGCCAGCCTACGGGCTATCTTCATCCCAGGGGAGAGGAACCAGGTAGCGGACTTCCTCTCCCGCCAAAGTCCTCCATCGGGGGAGTGGCGCCTTCACCCAGACGTGGTGCAAGCCATCTGGGGGCGCTTTGGCAGGGCAGAGGTGGACCTGCTCGCCTCAAGAGCGTCAACCCACTGCCCGCTCTGGTTCTCCTTAGCGGAGAAGGACAGTCCTCTGGGCCAGGATGCACTGGCCCACCCCTGGCCAGAGGTCCTGCTGTATGCTTTTCCCCCTCTACCTCTAATTCATCAGGTACTTCACAGAGTAGTTCAGGGGAGTCACACAGTCCTTCTGGTGGCTCCCTTCTGGCCGGGGAGAGTATGGTTTCCTCTCCTTCACCAACTCTGCCGCGGGTCACCATGGCGCCTCCCCGGCAGGAAAGACCTGCTCTCGCAGTTAGGGGGCAGGATTTGGCATCCCGACCCGCAACGCCTCCAACTGTGCGTCTGGCCGTTGGTCGGCCCGATCCACTGCTGAGCAGCTGTTCACAAGCGGTTCAAAACACAATCTTGAACGCAAGAGCACCATCCACCAGGTTGCAGTACAAGAACAGGTGGACACTGTTCTCCAGGTGGTGCAGGGAGAAGAGGGAGGATCCGGTGCACTGTTCGGTGCCCATAATCCTGGACTTCCTCGAATACCTCCTGGACAAAGGCCTGACCCCATCTACCCTAAAGGTATACATGGCAGCTATTTCCTGTCATCACGTCAGGGTGGACAACAGCACAGTGGGGAGCCATTACCTGGTGTCCCAGTTCCTAAAGGGAGCTCAGAGGGACCGTCCTCAGAGAGCTCCTAGATCCCCGTCATGGGACCTTAATGTAGTGCTGAGTGCCCTTTGCGGGCCTCCGTTTGAGCCCTTGGCACAAGCAGAGCTCAAGTGGCTGTCATACAAGACAGCCTTCCTGCTGGCTATTACATCTGCCAAGCGTGTCAGCGAGCTGCACGCACTATCAACCAGCGACACATGTCTCAGGTGGAATCCGGACGGGTCAGGTGTCACCCTGTGGCCCAACACAGCCTTCCTTCCCAAGGTGTTGGCAACAGCCCACCTTAACCAGCCTATTAGGCTGGCCCAGTTTAACCCTCCTCCAGGTGAGCAGACGGACCAGCTGAAGCTGTGTCCTGTGCGGGCCCTGAGGTCCTATTTAGGGGCTACCACACGCATCCGGCGATCGGAGCAGTTGTTCCTCTGCCATGGTGGCGCTAATAAGGGCCATGCCCTCTCCAAACAGCGCCTGTCGCACTGGGTAGTCGACACCATCACCCATGCATATCAGATAAGTAATCGCCCCAGACCACCGGGTGTGCACTGTCACGAGACCAGGAGTGTCTCCACCTCCTGGGCTGCCCTGAGGGGTGTGCCCCTCGAGGAGATATGTGCCGCCGCCTCTTGGACCTCAGCAGGCACCTTCTCGAGGTTCTATAGAGTAAATGTGGCCACTCCCCACCCATTGGGTGTGGTCCTCCTCCCGGAAACCTCTGATCCGACTGTTTAAGGTTTGTAATCAGGGTTCCTCGTGACTTTGTTGGTACAAGTCATTCAGTGCTTAAAGCACCGCCTCTGGCGGTCAGGAGGGATGAAATAGAACGAAAGTTACGTATGTAACTACGGTTCTATGAATCCCGAATGACCGCCAGAGCGCTCAGTCACTCGGAACCCTCGCGTTCTTGCGAGAAAGTTCTGTAGGGACTGAACCCCCGATGAACGATGGAAGATATAATCTCTTCCGGTTCATCCCGGGGTCACGTCGTGACGTTGTTGATATTAATGCTCGACTGCGCATGCGCGAAGGGAATCATTCAGTGCTTAAAGCACCGCCTCTGGCGGTCATTCGGGATTCATAGAACCGTAGTTACATACGTAACTTTCGTTTCTCACTCAACTGTAAACAATCCAACATAAAGTTTAAGTGTATAGAGGGTATCTGCACATTTCTTAAGTAACAATTTAAGGACTTTTTAATGCCTCTAACATGACAAATTAAGCATTGGCCAAATTGTCAAATATTAGAGGCAGAAAACTGTGAAAATAGACGATCTACATGCTCACAACGCCTCGCAACGCGAGGATAGCATGTAGATCTGCTATTTTCACTATAGAACAGTGTTATACAAAATGTAATGCCTCAACTCTTGGTGCTCGTCAGGGTGGTGGGAGTCTTAAAATATGATTATTTAGGGGGTCGCGGCCTGAAAAGGTTGAGAACCACTGACTTAAACTGTGGTTGTAAGTAATGCGTTTGTGTTGGCCAGTTCCAGTCCCAACCCTTCAGTCAGCGTGGAGCTGCTCCAGGAGGTGTCCATGTCCCGCTACATCCCTCACCCTGCCCTGGTGGTCTCTGTCACCCTCACCTCTGTACGCACCGAGACTGGCATCACGCTCAAAGCCCCGCAGCAGGTAACACACACGCGCACACCTCTGCACACACGCACGTTGCACGCACACACGCACACACGCACACACGAATACACACACAGGGCTGTCACGATGTTGACATTTTACATGACAATTAATTGTGACCCAAATAATTACATTTAACGATTTAATTGTGTTTTTGTCGTTGACAGTTACATTTCTGTTTGGCTTGTAGGCACATGGCAGATATGACACGTAACCTAAATATACAACAAAGTTACTGACACATTTGACAACTTAATGCTTAAAAAAGAACATTGATAGTGGAAATAGCTGATCTACAATCTCACAACGCGACGCGTTGTGAGCTTGTAGATCTGCCATTTTCACTACCTTTTGAAAGTGTTTGAAACTATATGAACGTATCTCAACATGTAAACGATTATGACGATTATGCAAAATAATTGCGATTACCCCAAATAATTGCGATTAGACGATTATGTAATTATTGTGACAGGCCTACTGTACACACACCCACACACACACAGCTGTACACTGAAATCTGTATTGCTAATTCACGTCTTATCTCCATATACTGTATGTTTCTGTCCATTGCAGGCCTGCATGGCTGAGAGCATCATGTTGAATCTGGCTGGCCAGTTGATCATGCTACAGAGGGATCGATCGGGACCCCAGGTGAGAGACAAAGAAACTCCTGCCAACAACAAGAAGCTGGTGAGTTCAACCGTTGATTTGGTTTCATGCTCGTCATGCACTGCATGTTGTACTATCTTATATAGCATCACAGCAGCAACGCATGGCTATCGTGTTTTGATTTGCCTTGGTTCAGTTGTATCAATCAGGGTTCCCACGGTCATGAAATTCCTGGAAATATTTTGAAATTAGAAAAATATTTTTCCAGTACTGGAAAGGTTTGGGAATTGATCAATGGTCCTGGAAGGTCCTGGAAAAAAGTAAGCTGTAAGCTGCCATGGGTTTGGGGTTGGATCCTGTCCTGACTCCTGAAGATAAGGCGGTGCATGACCTTGATAGCCTTGTAGCCACAATTGTTTTGTACTGGGTGCCACCTGAAGTCTGTAAAGAGAAAGAGAAAGGGGAGAGATGTGAAAAGGTTTGGGACGTTGGTAACCCGGCATGCCACAACATTCTGGATCATTTGGTGGGGCTTCAGTGAGCATGCTAGTAGGCCAGTAAGAGAGGTCGTTTCTATGGGCAGGCCTGGAGATGACTGAGGCCTGGATATAGCTGGGCAGACTCTTTGGTGAGGAAGGGTCTGATTCTTTCTACTGTATGTTTTAGTGTAAGCCTACAGGATCGCTGAAATTTGTGCCTCGAAGTACAGCCGAGTCTCCAGGCTGTTGGAAACAGAAACAACCGGGAGTTGCCGATGGAAATAAAAAGATCCTGCATGGGACAGGACTTTTCACTTGAACCCTCCCTTGTTCCATATTGACATGTCTTTCTCTCTTTCTTTCTGTCATGCAGCTACCGTTCTGCCCTCCAGTAGTTCTGGCCCAGTGTGTAGAGAACGTGTGGACTACCTGTCGTTCCAACAGGAAGAAGCGTCACCTGCTAGAAGCCCTGTGGCTGTCCTGCGGTGAAGCAGGCATGAAAGTCTGGCTGCCGCTGTTCCCCAGAGACAACCGCAAGCCCCACTCATTCCTCTCCAGACGCATCATGCTGCCCTTTCACATCAACATCTACCCGTTGGCCGTTCTCTTTGAGGACGCCCTGGTCCTGGGGGCCACCAATGAGGCAGTGCTGTACGACGGCCTGCAGGGGGCATCGGAGCCCCTGGAGGCTGTATTCCCATACTGCACTGTAGAGAGGACCTCCCAGATCTACCTCCACCACATCCTGAGGCAGCTCCTGGTTCGCAACCTGGGGGAACAGGTAATTGGGTGTCTACGTCGATGCTTCTAATTGTGGGGTCCAGGGACCCCTCGGGTATCCTTGAGTGTTCCCGGCGGTCCCCAGCTAAATGATTAATAGTTAGGAGGAACCAAATGGACCCAATGTCATACTGAGGGACTCAAATTGATGAACAAGATCTCGAGCCGTCTGGGTTGTAGAAAAGCGTCTTGGTTTTATTTCTCTTTTCTATGCATGCACTACAACATGAGCCATCCCTGAATGCTCCGTAAAGCAAATACAAAATAAAAGCAGGACTATTGCTGGCTACACAGGCTGAATCAGTGTGTCTTCCCCCCCCCAACCCCCACCAGGCATTGCTGCTGGCCCAGTCCTGTGCGTCACTCCCCTACTTCCCCCATGTCATGGAGCTGATGGTGCATGTGGTGCTGGAGGAGGAGGCCACGTCACGGGAGCCCATTCCTGACCCGCTGCTGCCCACCGTGGCCAAGTTCATCACCGAGTTCCCCCTCTTCCTCCAGACCATTGTGCACTGCGCAAGGAAGACCGAGTATGCACTATGGAACTACCTGTTTGCAGCTGTAGGGAACCCCAAGGATCTTTTTGAGGAGTGTCTCATGGCTCAGGATCTGGATACAGCTGCCTCCTATCTGATTATACTGCAGGTAAGCTTTGTGAACACATGTTTCTGCAGCTGTGAGCCAATCACTGTCGCCTATAGACCCATATAGAACCTCACCCGTCGCTGCATACTGTTGTGCTCCGAGACGACGTCCTATAAAGGTTTCCCCGTGGCGGGGGGGAACGCCTCCAACGTTGAGGTAGAAAACACTCTTCCCGAAATTGTATCCACAAAGTAAAGGTAGTTCCGAACTCCCAGACTGTGATAACCTAACCAGGGTCAATAAAACATGAACCAGGGCACGAAACAACCCCTTAAAATCGCTAGTTTTGTCAGCCGGTAATGTTTACAAGCCTGGAAGTTGCAGGCGGAATGGCAGCATTAGCACCACCTCTGGTCGAACGTAGTCCTAACCGTCGCTGCATTCGAACAGACATTCGACCAGAGGTGGTGCTAATGCTGCCATTCCGCCTGCAACTTCCAGGCTTGTAAACATTACCGGCTGACAAAACTAGCGATTTTAAGGGGTTGTTTCGTGCCCTGGTTCATGTTTTATTGACCGTGGTTAGGTTATCACAGTCTGGGAGCTCGGAACTACCTTTACTTTGTGGATACAATTTCTGGAAGAGTGTTTTCTACCTCAACGTTGGAGGCGTTCGCCCCCGCCACGGGGAAACCTTTATAGGACCTCGTCTCGGAGCACAACAGTATGCAGCGACGGGTGAGGTTCTATATGCGTGTATGTGTCTCCCGTAGGAAGTGAGGCCGATCGCCCCCCGCTACCCCCGCCTCCCCGTTCTTTGCTCCCAGACCACGCCCCCGACCGTCGCGATTGGCCGGCTGTACTCTGCTGTACTTCCTGGCCATGTCCTGTTACTGTTGTTGTCGCGTCGCACTAGTGCTGTCACGCGTAGAAGGATGTTTGAGAGAGATGAGATTCAATTTATTGTCAGTGTACAGTACAAGTACAGTACAGTACAGCGAAAAGTATTTTCACATCTCATACGTGGAGACGTTTGGACTTTTGGAAAAATGAAAATGCGCGTGATTTACAACGCTGCCGACCGACCGATGACAATATTGTTGTTGGACCGTCGCTAAATACCATCTAATGATGTAAAGTTCGATTACTGTACCACATGAATAGCGTGGCATTACTGCCCACAGAAAAGCAGTGTGACTGCAGGTTTGGGAAGAGAGGGAGAGGGGGAAAAACGTCTGGAGACTGATGCTTTAGTCTAAAGTAGCCAGCGTGGAATCAGACTATTTTGAGTTCATTTTATTATTGTTATTGTTATTATTATTATGTTTGGGAAGAGAGGGGGGGGGGGGAGTAGCCAGCGTGGAATCAGGCTATTTTGAGTTATTTTGTTATTATTATCATTATTATGAAGGACCGACTGTGGGGGGGAAAATAATAAACGTATTGGTAGCCTAGTATATACATAGAGATGATTAATGAGGTGTTATAGTGATGCTAATTCTACACCACCTGAAAGGTAGATATATGAGCCATCAGAATTCCATCCATTCCTCCTCCTACATTATTCTATAGGCCTATTGTCTGCATGACATCATTGTTAGTAGAGATGCTTGATGAGGCGTTCGGCAGCGTTGTAAATCACGCGCATTTTCATTTTTCCAAAAGTCCAAACGTCTCCGCGTATTCAAACGTCTCCACGTATGAGATGTGAAAATACTTTTCGCTGTACTGTACTGTACTTGTACTGTACACTGACAATAAATTGAATCTCATCTCTCTCAAACATCCTTCTACGCGTGACAGCACTAGTGCGACGCGACAACAACAGTAACAGGACATGGCCAGGAAGTACAGCAGAGTACAGCCGGCCAATCGCGACGGTCGGGGGCGTGGTCTGGGAGCAAAGAACGGGGAGGCGGGGGTAGCGGGGGGCGATCGGCCTCACTTCCTACGGGAGACACATACACGCGTTCTATATGGGGCTATGTCGCCTAAAACTGGACAGTGTACACTCCACATCAAGGCAACAAGTGGCTTTTTATGACCTTTCTTATATGTGTGTGTTTGTTTAAAAATCCTTTCTGGTCCGTGACCTACAAATGGGTCCCGACTCACCATTTGGGAAACCGTGTTCTAGACCAGTGGTTCTCAACCTTTTCAGGCCGTGACTCCCAAAATAAGCAATAAGCATTTAACTGGGGACCCCACCCTGATGAGTACTAAGAGTTGAGGCATTACATTTTGTTTGACACGGTTCTATTGTGAAAATATCAGATCTACATGCTCACAACGCCTCGCGTTGCGAGGCGTTGTGAGCATGTAGATCTGATATTTTCACAATTTCTGCCTCTAATATTTGACAATTTGGCCAATGTTTAATTTGTCATTTTAGAGGTATTAAAAAGTCCTTAAATTGTCACTTTAGAAATGTTCAGATACCCTCTAGTCTATACACTTAAACTTTATATTGGTTTGTTTACTGTTGAGTGAGAAAACAATGTTGCACATTAAGTTCATCATCTGAGGACCCCCCAAAATAATTTGAGGACCCCCCTGGGGAACCACTGTTCTAGACGACTCACCCCTTGGTGTCACGCTGTAAAAATCTATGCCATGGCTAATCAATAGGGATGGGAACTGGCAGCAGGTTGCCATCATCTGTTGTTTGTTCTCCATGTGCCTTTGTAGAACATGGAGGTGCCAGCAGTGAGCAGACAACACGCCACACTGCTCTTCAACACAGCCCTGGAACAGGGCAAGTGGGACCTCTGTCGGCATATGATTCGATTCCTCAAGGCCATTGGCTCAGGGGAGATGGACACTCCGCCCCCAACGCCCACCACACAGGTGAAGATCTCCAGGTTTTCTAAAAACCTTTCCTTTCCACTAGTTTATTGAACTTGCTTGTGAATATAATAACCAATGAGTTCATGGAAAATTAAGTGATGAACCAGTTAATTCCTTAAAAAAGCTTTTTTCATCTGGTGTCAACATGAGTTGCCACTGTTTAAAATTCAACTTTATGTCACAAGTTGTCAGTGTAAAACAGTGTGTGCAATCCTATTCTATACAAGCTCTCAGCTTGTATAGATGTATCTATTCTATAGTCATAATAGTAGAGTACTAACAAATGAGAAAGTCAGAAAATAGCATATAAAGAAAGGAAAAAAACACATTGAAATGGGAAGAATATCAGTCTTGTACAAGTATGAGACACTTAACACATCATCATTTAACAGCAGATATAAAACTTTAAACGTGATAGTGCCAGAGGAGTGCATCAACAATGGAGTGTAATCATAGTCAAATACATAAAGTTATAATGCCTGTATTAAAGCCTGTCATCAACACTGTGGGGCGGCATAGCTCAGGGGTAGAGAAACCGTTATTAGAGCACGAAGGTTTCCCGAAGGGTTCCCAGTTCGAATCCGGGCTCCCCCTGTGTTAATGTCGAAGAGTCCTTGAACCCCTAATTGCTCCCGGTGAGTAGGTTGGTGCCTTGCATGGTTTCCTCCGCCACCGGTGTATGAATGTGTGCGTGAATGGGTGAATGTAATGCACAATCTATGTAAAGCGCCTTGGATAAAAAGTGCTATATAAATTCACCATTTACCATTTAAATGCACCATTTAACACTGACATTGTAACAGTGGTCGTTAATCAGGTTGACAAGTAGAAACCAACTGTTCAATAGTTTTGTTGTATGGTTTTTGATACAGTACTTGGGTATTGCTTGTTAGTTTATCATGAATAACCAATATTAATACCTTTAACATCAAACCAATTCATTTGTAAACTTGTGAAGCATAGCTCCAAAGTTTTATTTACAATTCAACATAAGCCATCTGGGCAAAGTAGAAATCTTGCAGATCAGTTGCAGAAACTAGCTTTTGTTTATATTTTCTGTGTTCTGATTGGCCAGTTAATTTGCCTACCAAAGCCCACTCTTAACACCATAGACCTTTGCATGAACCTAGTTGAGCCTGGTGTCTCTCCGTTTCCAGGAACCCAGCTCAACAGGAGGTTTCGAGTTCTTCAGGAACCGCAGCATCAGCCTATCCCAGTCAGCTGATTCCGTTACATCTGGCATCCTGCAGAAGACCTTCAGCATGCCCAGTGGACCCTCTGCTAAAGGGTATGTATATCGTGTACACTTCTCTTTCATTAACTGTGCATGCCATACTACTTTTATTTGTTTGATTTGTCTGACTTGAGTGAATGAACTCTTGGTTAAATGTTATGCTCAAATCGGTTAAAGTGTGTACAACATAGTAGTGGTACACACCCTTGCTGCGTGTCACTCCCTGACTGGTCCCTGTTTCCTGTAATTCAACTGTACAATCGAATGAAGACAAAAAAGCCCCCAAAGATATATATATACGTATATTTAGCCTGGTTCCAGACCCTGAATTGCTAGCCACAGCCCCTTTAAAAATATGTTTCTGCGGTTCAGGGGTCTGGTGACTCGGTTTTCCTCGGTTGAAAATCCGTACGGCGAATCAGCGTCGCTTCAACTCGATGACGTCGGGGCTTGTGAGCAGCGTGGGTGGGTTTTTTCCCAGAACTCAAGTGCGATTCCAAGTAACCCAGCGCCGCACCGTATATTCCCAAACATAAACATCGAGTCGCCCGCCATGGTAACATGCAATCGTATCGATCTCGCTATGAAACATCAGTAGCTGACATGTTTTGTTGTGTGTCGAGAGGTGGAGTGTGCAGAGAACATGTACATTGATCTGATGCTATGGCGTTATGCTCGCCACCTGCTGGACCTATTCTGCCTGTTTCTTTGGTTAGGAAGTAGCAAGCAACAGGCTAGCCAGCCACATAACAACAACACCAATAACAACTACGTCATCTGCTTTGCTACTGTTGTGTTTGGTCAGGCGGTGAACCAATCGCAGAAGACTGCCTCTTTGGCAACGCCCATCCTAGAAACTGCTGCAGATAGAAGCGATTTCAGACTGAATAATGGAGTGAAACAAAATGTCAATTCAGATTGAGTGTCAGGCTAATGTATATTTTTTTTAAAAGCTCAAAGCGCTCGGGTGGCGCAGTGGTTAGGGTAAGTCCCTGCCCACCACCACGGAGGTTGTGGGTTCGAATCCACTGTGGTGCATCTGGCTTTGTTGAGCGTCTACAGTACACGAACACAATTAGCCCATGTACGGGAAGGGAAGCCAGGTGGGGAGGATGAGTGGTCCATGCACGTACTCCTACTGGCTGGGGGCGGCGCCTGTCAGCGGGGAGCAGGACAAAGGCTCTATGTCCTCCCAGTGGGGGATCCTCACTGGCAGGTGATTTAGTAGGATTGGACAGCAGTGACAACACAGACATATTTGTGGGGAGGAATCAATTGGCCTAACGACTTTGGGGAGAGAAAGGAGTACAAACTAATCTAAATCTTTTTGCTCAAGTAATGACCGATATATCACCCCAAACTACACTGCTCAAAAAAATAAAGGGAACAGCCCAGTCCATGTGTACTCTGGCAAATGTCAATCGGGCTGCACAGTGTTGGGCTGTGAGCACAGGCCCCACTTGTGGACGTCGGGCCCTCATACCACCATCATGGAGTCTGTTTCTCACAGTTTGAGCAGAAACATTCACATTAGTGGCCTGCTGAAGGTCGTTTTGTAGGGCTCTGGCAGTGCTCCTCCTGTTCCTCCTTGCACAAAGGACCAGATAGCGGTCCTGCGGCTGGGTTGTTGTCCTCCTACGGCCCCCTCCACGTCTCCTGGTGTACTGGCCTGTCTCCTGGTATCGCCTCTATGCTCTGGACACTGTGCTGGGAGACACAGCAAACCTTCTTGCCACAGTGCGCATTGATGTGCCATCCTGGATGAGCAGCACTACCTGAGCAACTTCTGTGGGTTGCAGATACCGCCTCATGCTACCTCTAGTGGTCAGGGCACTAGAAAAATCCAAAACTAAACAAAAATCTGCCAGAAAGGATGAGGACAGGCAAATGGTCTGTGGCCACCACCTGCAAAACCATTCCTTTTTTAGGGGTTGTCTTGCAAATTGCCTCATCTTCACCTGTTGTCTTTTCCATTTGCACAACAGCAGATGAAACTGATTCATAATCAGTGTTGCTTCCTAACTGGCCAGGTTGATATCCCAAAAGTGTGATTGACTTGGAGTTACATTGCAATGATTATGCGTTCCCTTTATTTTTTTGAGCAGTGTATATAACAGCATGTAGGCCACCTCCTACACCACACCGAAACTACTTTGGGCTTTGTTTATCCATCTGATTGTTCTATAATCCTGCATTGAAAGCAGTATGCTTTGAATGTGTGCATCCTATTGCTGTGACACTTCTCTTCCGCCAAGTTAACAATTAGTTTCTCTCTCTCTCTCTGCAGTCGAGAGGTGGAGTGTGCAGAGAACATGTACATTGACCTGATGCTATGGCGTCATGCTCGCCACCTGCTGGAGCAGGTGCGCCTTCGTGACCTGGGCTGCTTCTCTGCACAGCTGGGCTTCGAGCTTATCGGATGGCTGTGCCGGGAGAGGAACCGCGTGGCCCGCATCGAGGATTTTGTCATGGCGTTGAAAATGCTGCACAAGGACTTCCTGTGGCCCTTCCCTGTCATCCCTGCTGGCAGCCTGAGCTCCCCACTGAGGAACGGTCGATGTCGTACATGTAAGATTGGAAAGCTCAATATACGAAGCTTTAGCTGTAATCAAAGCATCAGTTAATAAAAAGCAAGTTTAAAAATAGTCTCTAAGAAGGAATTTAAAACATTAAAGTCTATGTATCCTCGATATTTACAGTATATGTATATACGTATATGGGAAACCAGTTGTAAACTGAGGTTTTGGGAGTGTCTTCATATCAACACTGATGCTTTAAATTGTTGGTTGCTTCCTGCGTTGTTCTATAGCACTGTTTCCCAAACATGGAAAATCAATTTATTTTCAGAAATAAATAAAATGTTCAAACAAACACATCTAAGAAATTCCCTAAATAAATATAATAATGAGCTTGTAGATCGGCTATATTCACTAGTGTGGGTCCCGGGGCGAATATCTCATTTCTATTTTGGGTCACGGGCTAAAAGGTTTGGGAAGCACTGTTCTATAGTGACACATACCTGTCTTCTCGCTGTCCTTCCCAAGTATTGAGCACACGGCTGCTGAAGTCGCAGTCAGCTGACAGCCTGTTGAACAGCGACATGGACACTGCTCCTCACCCGGAGCCCCCCAGGAGCCACACCTGGCTGGACGGCCTGGGCTCCTCCGGGCCTAAAGACACAGACACCGCTTCCTCGGCCCACTCCCATCACCATCACGCTCCACAGACACACGATGCCTTCCTCTCGCCGCTCACCAACAAAGGTAACATGACTTGAGTTTACTGTCCGACCCATGCCAGATCTCTGGTTGGGCAGGTTGAAACTGGTTAGAAACATGGACACATCGGCTACTTAATTGCATTTTTTAATTTTCGTCAAAAAGGTAATGACCAATATATCGGCCAACCTGATGTACTGTATTTAACACTCGCATGACTGAACCTGATTTTGAGATTTTTAGGTGGTTTGGGTTTGCTCAGGAAACTCTGAAAAACTCAGGAAATTTTCCCTTTCATGATTTTTCCTTATCATACAAGCAAAGTCTTGTTTTTTTTCTACCATTTGAGACGTAATTTGAAATAAAATGTTTTGAATGTTTCCTGAGCATTCTAATTCCATTTCTAAATATCAAAAACAGGTCAAAATGACCTATTAGTCATGCGAGTGTTGGACTCTGGCCTCCTAATGTGTTCTCACAAGAAGCAAAGCGCTCTTTTGTTATTGTTTTACTAATCCACAATATAATGACCCCCTGCTCTCCTTGCAGTGGAGGAGTACAGCATCGGTTCTGCTACAGACCTGACAGAGACCAGTTCAGTGGTGGACGGTGACTGGACCATGGTGGATGAAAACTCCTCCACTCTGAGCCTCAGCCAGGCCGAGCTGGAGCACATCTCCATGGAGCTGGCCAACAAGGGTCCGCACAAGTCCCAGGTGCAGCTCAGGTGAGAAAAACCAACAGGACTGATTAAATGATATGAAGACTGCGGAGCTGGTTCAGGCAGACAACCCAAAAGTCAAATCGGCACCAACGTCCGATCAGGTGATCAGTCACATGCAGACTTTATCTGATTGGGTGAGCTATTTAAACCTGTCCTGCTGCGCTCAATTGACTATCTTGCTTCAAATCTGTCTGCCTGTTCTCTGTATGCTTGTTTTTTGGGGGTTTTTCTTCCCCGTATGCTTTCAACTCACATAGTTTTTTTTTTTTTTTTGAAAAAGGGTGTTGATTTTTGAGTGGATTTATCGGCTCAAAAAAGCAAGGAGCATTTCATTGACACAATTATTCACCACCATGTCTCAGAAAAAGCGATGGGCATGGTTAGGGCGCATACCAAATGGGCGCAAAATGACCTATTTGAGTCCACATTTCAATTCCCAGCCAACCAGGCAATTTGATGTACTGTATGTCATTCCAAAATAACTTGTGTTGTGAGACATTTGATAAATGATGCTCACTCTGTTTCTTCATACCATGTAGGTACCTGCTCCATGTTTTCATGGAGGCAGGCTGTCTGGAGTGGTGTGTGGTGATTGGCCTCATACTGCGAGAGGCTAGCATCATCAAGCAGGTGATTGGCTTCTTGGACAGCCCTGAAGTTCCCCCAGAAACCGTGCAGAGTATTCGTAGCGGCTTATCAGCTGTTGATGTATGGGCCTCCACTGACTGGTATGTTTAGTTTAACACATTTTACACTTGTTATTTATTCACTCCTTCCATCTTGTCTCTCTTTCTCTTATATTCTGTACAGTACTTCAACACCTGATGGTATGTCCAAGGATAGAAATCGTTATTGAAGGCGTATTGTAATTACATTTGGAATACCTATAGTTGCTAACTGTCAATCAATATTATGTTTCAGTTATAGTCTTGATCGTATTCATTATTTCATAGTTTGCAAAATGCTCATCCATCAAAGAAATATCACAGTCTATAGGCCTAATTCTACATAATGTGCTTCAGAGACTATTTGCCTGAAACTTTGTGTGTTGAATATGTAATTCTAATTATGTCATAGTACTTTTTATACAACTAACTAAACTTAAAAAAACGGTGATGCCAACAGAAAATATAATTGTCTTAGCACAATAACAACACAGTTAACCTCGTCTCTCTCCAGCCTGGGTTACAAGCCCTTCCTCAACCTGATCCGGCCTCAACTCCAGCAGCTGATGGAGACAGCCGCCGAGCAAGTTCAGCCCGAGGCCTTTCAACCCACCAGTCAGTCTTCCAAGCTAGGTGGCCCTGAGGGGCTGGGGGGCCCCGCCTTATTACCCCGGGCTGAGGACAGCCGAGGTGGAGCGGCTCCCATGGGCCTGTCTCTGCCCTCCCATGAGCCCCCCGGCGGCTTCCCCAGACCGGCCTCAGAGGACTGCCCCCCAGAGGAGACGGAGGAGCAGGGGGAGGAGGAAGGAGTCTATGATTGCACCTTGTCCTGAACCCTGTTCCTGAACTCTGGATGCTGGAGGGAGAGGAGGGTTCAAGCAGTGGAAGACTGTCTGTCTGTCTGTCTGTCTGTCTGTGTGTGTGTGTGTGTGTGTGTGTGTGTGTGTGTGTGTGTGTGTGTGTGTGTGTGTGTGTGTGTGTGTGTGTGTGTGTGTGTGTGTGTGTGTGTGTGTGTGTGTGTGTGTGTGTGTGTGTGTGTGTGTTTTCGCTCATATGCACGCATGAATGTGTGTTTGCACATGTGCACATGCACACTCATGCAGGCACATGTACGTAGACATGCCTTTGTGTCTGTCATATTAAGTAGCTCTCATGCAGGTTCCTACTTTAATCAGTATTATCCACTCTTCAGACCCCTCATCATGTGGGCTTCTGTGTAGACTAGAGCCACTGTGGCCACTTAATCACCATCAGACAGCAACAGCATAACAGCTGGCAGCCTGCCGACCCCGGACAGTGACTTCAGAGCACAGCCAGCGTAGTGTTGGCGGTTTGATTCTGGCGGTTGTCACTTTTCAAAACATGTCCATTTAGAAAGCCTGCTACCTGGATGTGCACGTGTGTGTTCCTGAGGATTGCGATTTGTCAGTTTGGAGGCTAACACAGACATCTGATAAATATTGCATGTCAATCCATGGCACTCATTCAGATGTATCTGTCCACTTAGAGATACATGTTGCAGTCCAGGCATACATCTATATTGTGCCCCCTGGTGGAGACAAACGGCGTAAGGAATCGGATCAATAGCAAGACTTTTGAGTTGATCTCATGGCATTATGCTAAAGCGCTAATCATGTAGTCAAACGAACCTCTAGTCGTCAACCATTGTGTGGATGCACTGAAGTGTGTCTGAGCCTGTGTGTGTGCACGTTTGAGTGAAAGAGGGGTCTCATGCTTGAGTGAAAGAGGGGTCTCATGCTTTTATACCTCATAAATATATTTTGTGATAACTGGTAATATCATAATGTAAGGGGGTGTGTACTCTATATACAGTATATATATATATATATATATATATATATATATATAAACTTTTTAATTGCATTACTTGTTCA
The DNA here is from genome assembly GCF_963921795.1 of Nannobrachium achirus. Classification (NCBI taxonomy): domain Eukaryota; kingdom Metazoa; phylum Chordata; class Actinopteri; order Myctophiformes; family Myctophidae; genus Nannobrachium; species Nannobrachium achirus. Next base: position 16,266,363 of record NC_137822.1, read on the forward strand.
TATCCCCTTAAAAACCTGGTATCATGGTATTAAATATCTGTAATGGTGAGAGAGGATGGCCGTAAGCTTTGGAGAAAGTTTCCTTTGGAAATCTATTAAAAGTATAAGCAAGCCCAGTTTATTTGTAGAGCACATTTCAACAAGGCAATTCAAAGCGCTTTACACAAAGTATCACTCATTGAGACATAAAGACACAGAGCATTAAGACAGTCTATAGCACTGTTTCACAAACAGTGGGTCGGGACCAACCTTTATGGGTCAAATATAATTTCTTTTCAAAAGATTTTCAACAAATTGTCATAAAAACGAATTCAAATGTTTTTTCCAAAGAATTACATTTTAGTATTGGGAACGATTTTTTATCCATTAATTAGAGGGGGGGAAATACTTAGAAGTAGTGAAAATAGCAGATTTACTCACAACAGGTCGCAATGCTTATCCCATAAGCTTGTAAATCTGCCATTTTCACTAGTTTGGGTCCCGGCAAGACATCAAATTTCTCTCTTGGTTCTGGAGCTAAAAAACTATGGGAACCACTGGTCGGTAGGAAAATGTCTGACCACTAAGAATTACCTCTGCTTATGTGTGTGTGTACCTGGCGAGGGTGGAAAAAGCCTCAACCAGTCTGACTGGTCATAAGGAAAGTTATCCATGTGGACATTCTTGAGTCACACGAAATGTTTAAAAATGTCTGCTCACGTGAGCATATTATGCACAAGGTTTTGGCCAGTCAAGGAAAGATGTACTAGGTACTACAGTATCAAAGGTTTTGAAAACCACCCTCTAAGTTGACCAAATATTTTGATTAAGACTTTAACATTCACCCCCATAAAATGTTACTTTTGACATCTTAATGGTTTCTAACCCAGAGACACTATTGGCGGTTTTTGTATGGTATTATTAAAGTTATATTATTCAATGTTAAAATTTATGACTCCCTCGCATAGAGAAAATGACTATGCACACTTAAAGGTAGTGTTAAAAATGCCACATTTCAGTATCTTATTATTGCCTTTGGCAGTAATTGCACGGCCATTGTGTATGGAATAGTTCCTACATAATGACCTTGATAAAGACTTGCATCTTGCTCATTTTTACATTACCACGTGCACGCTACAGTACCATACATATCAAAACATTGAACCGCATAAGACAGTGATTACAATGACTGAGGTTCCTCCACGATACAAGTCTCTCGTTTGTACTGTATGTGTGTTTAGATTTTGACTTATATGCCACATATGTATTGAGTTTGTCAGCGATTTGTGTTGGTGGCTATGCTCACATGGAATTGAGAATTATCATAATAGTCATCATATTATTTATTGGTATTATAGTTGAGTGATAATTACTGATATATATCTTGATGTGTTTTTTCCCCCCAGTTTGTTTTTATTGGCTGTCTGATAAAGTAGTCTGAATGTTCTCCTACCAGTTATCTTCTATAATAGCTCTCTGTCAAAAGCACAACAACGCTTTCCAATTATGTGCGTCAGTGTTATATCGTGCAATGCATTGAAATGTTACTCAGCTTTATTTTATTTTTCATATTTTTATTTTTTCTCCATGTATTTGCTGTCACTTTTTTATAATTGACCAAAACATTTTCAACTGAATAAGTGCTCGCTTGTTGGGCCATGGCGGATGGTTAGGATGTTTTAACTGCTGTTTGGGTTTTATTTTAGATAACTACTTAAACTCATGCTATAGTTAGGCTGCACTTTTAGAACAAGACTCACTAGTTAGGACAGGTTAAAATGACTATACAGCACAGTTGTATTGCTGTTGCTAATGTAGGCCTACTGTTACCATACAGTGCTCCCACGTTTAATTGATAATTCTAGTTTCTCCCTAGTTTAAGTAGGCATCAGCTTACTGTCTTCACCTTTAACAAGCCTACGAATAAACTAGGCTACTCTCTCTGAGGTTTACTTTACTTCAAAACAGAACCAAAGACTTTTGATCAGAGGCCTTGTGTTTTAGCTGGTGATTTGGACGGATTCCCTGTATTATGGTATAGCATAATCTCCTCAAATTCCCCACTAACAGAAACATGACCATTTGATCCTCAAAAGCCAATACAGACATTATACACGACACAATTTCCTACGGAAATGATTATAACAGATTTTTATTTTATTTCACGTCTCTGTGGGTGAGGAGCAGTTTGGTTAGGCATGTCTATCTCTTGGCCTAAGTCGAACTAGTGGTACTTTGGTCTCACAAACACTATGATATGAGGCCTCAAGTCTCTGAGGTGGAGAATGCTCCCTTCCTCCTACGTATTGTACAGTTTAAAAGTATTGCCTATTTTCTGACTCAGAATAACTATTTATTCCAGTGTCCGGAATGGCAGACATCCTCAATGCAGTGTAAAGATACTCTCTTGTACAGTTGCCTTTTCTACTCATGTTTGGTTTTCTATTTCATTTTTCCTGTACATGAACAATAAATTATTTTTAAAAACAGTTTTATTGAGATTCTGTTCATCAAATTTAAACTAACGTTACAATGCTAATTCTTACCAACATTGATGGCTTGGAGCACAAAGGACTTATGTGACATTTTTGTCAAAAAATAAAGAAACGAAGCCTAATCTGTATAAAAGTATAGACTATAGATTGTTGTTGAATAAATAATGACTATCAATGAAAAGTTTGGTTTGCTACCCTCAAGCCCTCATAAGCACCCAATGCATTTTCAATGGAAAAAGAACATATGCAGGCTACTAGAGCTACATACATGCAGTGGTGTAAAGTAAATAAGTACATTTACTTAAGTACACTTTTGAGGTATTTGTACTTTACTGAAGTATTTCCAATTTCCAGTACTTTTACTTCTACTCCACTACATCTGGGATCCAAATATTGTACTTTTACTCCGCTACATTTATTAAAAAACTTAGTACAGTTTGCAGATATAAATTATAATATTATAAAACATACATTAACTATGTAAGAGCCATTTGAGCCATGTTCTTATTTTGTTGTAATTGATGACATCACTTAAGTCCACAGTCTCCACACCCATGTTCAAGGCCAAGGTGGCCAGGTTATTTAAAGGGATATTTCACTTTCAAAAAAACTTTTTCTCATTTTATCGTCTAATCAGGCTTTTGGGAACACCTAGGAAAGATTTTGAATTTCTTCATTCAGTATTTAGATATTTGATATTCATTTCCCACCATTTTCCCCCTTTCAGGACCTTCCTATACAAACCCATTATAACTTCAAACTCCATTTTAACCATGATTATTCAATGAAAACACCCATCCTTTTTTCTGGTGACTCCTGACACCCTCCGAATACGTGAGCAGGCTGTGTTTTTTCAATATCTTTTTTTATTTATTTTTTTTATAATCTTTTATTGTATTTAATAATTTTCATTTCCCCAAAAGATGAATAGAAATCAATGAAAAAAGTTATCAAAAAAGCACGGCCTGCTCATGTATTTGGAGGGTGTCAGGAGTCACCAGGAAAAGGACAGTTGTTTTAATTGAATCTATCATGGTTGAAATGGAGTTTGAATTTACAATGGGTTTGTATAGGAAGGTCCTGGAAGGGGGGAAATGAATATCAAATATCTAAATACTGAATGAAGAAATAAAAAAAAAACAGTCACTCCTGGGTGTTCCGGTTCCCAAAAGCCTGACGATAAAATGACAAAACGTTTTTTTGAAAGTGAAATATCCCTTTAAGGCTGATGGGTAATCAGCCACAGGTGTTGTCGTCTGGGACAAACAGTCTTTTGACTGTGTCTGTGAGAGGCTGGTGTTATGCATCTATGTTTATTTCTATATAATGCTGAAGTATAGGACTAAAGTGTATAATAAATAACGTTTATGCTGTAAATCTATTGGAAGGTTTGGACATCAGTTTATTGTCACACCACACGTCAGGACTTTGAGCCCTTTAGTCGGCAACCAGCAGTAGAGCTCCAAATATAGGATTTGGGCGCTACATTAAGTCAAAAGACTAGTCTCGGGAATGTTTTGAGTTGCTTATTGGGAGCAATTCAGACCAGCGGGGCTGTGGACACGCACGCACGCACAGGGCGTGTGTGAGTTGCGTGATTCAAAATAACGACGGAGTTCGGCCAGTGAATCACGCACTACTGTCATACTTAAGGCAACGGGCCAATCAGAGGCAAGCGGAACGAGAGGGGCGTCTCCACTGGCCGAACTCAGTCGTTATTTTGAATCACGCGTGTGAGTTTGGTGGACGATCTACCTACTACGGCCGGCGGAGATGGCAGCCGCCAGCGATCAACGTCTGCTGTTCCTGTGATCGATTTCTACCAGGAGCTACAGGGGTGCCTACCGGCGGGGACATCGGGCGGCGGGCAGCAGAGAGCAGCGGGACTGGAACAGAGTCCGGACTGGGCGGAGGAGGTGGATCGATTGTCTACAGTACACTGATCTACAGGTGTGGTTAGTGTTTGTTCAGCAGCCCACTGGGCGCTGGCTGCATCGATAGCCTACAAACCTTGGCCATGAATGTGTGCACTGGGCACACTTTAATTGACAAACTTAAAGCCAACTGAATTGGTAACAAACGTCTTAAAAGAACTTTGCGCGTTACTTGAGGCGTTTGTTTGGACTTTGTTGCGTGCGGCCGTCTACTTTGTAGGCTACGGACACGGAACATTGCCTTTGTATGGAAAAAAGAGGAGGCGCACACGCGCTGACAAAGAATGACAATGTGGTCAAACCTGGACATGAGTTTGGTGGGGGAAATTGGGGAATGGGCAAACCTTGAAACTGCAAAAATGAATGTGCTGTCTAAACTGAGGGAAGATATTGTTTCCTTGGTGAATGATGAAAATGCAAATGAGGCTAAAGGTTTATTTCGCAATTTTGTTGGTGTTTATGAGGCAGCCAAAAATGTTCACGTGATGATGTTGTTTTTTTTGCCTATTGCTGAGTCAACTAAAATATGGTACAAAGCAAAAATGTCCAGTTTTGATGGTTTTATTCATGAAATGACCAGGTGGTTATATGTTCATGATTGTGATACTGCTTATATGACAGCATTTTGAATGTTCCATATAGGCCTAGGCCTAATGTTGGGTCTGTTAATACAGAACATGCAGTTAAATCCACTACAAAGGAAAGCAAAAGGGTCCGTGTACCTTTTGATAGTTTGTTATTGGATTTGGTTTTTAAGAACGAAAAACGAAAAAGGAGACAATTAGTTCTGGTTTGCCGTTTTTTGTTTTTGATTAACAAATCGAGAAACGGAATACCAATCCCGGTCCGTCCATTTACACTCTGTTGTTTACACGTGACAAAACCAAAATAGCCAATGCAAAAACTGCGAAACCACTCCGCGGTCCGTTCTGGGTCCTGCTTTCATCCGTTTATCATTCTCATAATGAAAAATGAAAGAACGCAGAACGGAAGCAGCAGTGACGTAAGTGTCACGTGACCGGAAAATCTGTGGCGGTTGTAGTTCTTTCAGGTTTTTACAGTCGTGGACCCGTGTACTATATTAAAAGCTTTTATTTGTAGTAGATCTACACATTGTGCAAGTAAGCAGTGATATGGAGTGTAATTTTATTATAGAATTGACCCGATAATTATAGGGGAGAAACGCGACATGGGGGCTTAATCTATTAAGTGCAGCAGGCTAAAAGGTCCGTAATTGCAACATTTGCAACACACGTTTTCCACTGCAGTTTCAGATGATAATTATATTCATGGCCCTGTCCCCTACAATATAATTATATTCTAGTAGTGTATAACAATATGGGCAACTATTCAGGCATTTAGCAGATGCTCTTAATCCAGAGCAATAAGCAAGGTCAATACATCAATCAAATGCATAGAAATAATATTCTAAGGAAAACAAACAATCCCCTTGTCATACAAATGAGAGAATTACATAGTTTAACAATTTATTTAAAGTGTACATATACTTTAAACTGATGACACATGGTACATGTGTATAAATACATAACTGGGTGTGCACATTTAATTAGAGACAATAATCCCATTTAGACTGGGAACGCATCTTTTTATGTTAAATTCACCTCCTGAAAAATAATACAATATTAAAACATTTGAGCAACATTAATCTTAGAAACAGTTGTTCCTGAAAAACATTAGGATTTAGATTTAGAAGAATTCTTTGTCATTTTTCAAGCTCAAAGCTGTGAGCTTGTAGCCTAGATCTTACAGAAATAACAGGAATTTAAGAGACTTTTTTGAGTGGGCGCTCGAAAATGTAGCACATTCCAAAAATAATTTGAGAATATTAGACATATTCACTCATATATTGAATGACAGACAGATAGAACACAGTACTATGATAGATATTTAACTGATATAACATTGAATGACAGACAGATAGAACACAGTACTAAGATAGATATTTAACTGATATAACATTGAATGACAGACAGATAGAACACAGTACTATGATAGATACAGTATTTAACTCATATAACATTGAATGACAGACAGATAGAACACAGTGCTATGATAGATATTTAACTCATATAACATTGAATGACAGACAGAACACAGTACTATGATAGATACAGTATTTAACTCTTATAACATTGAATGACAGACAGATAGAACACAGTACTATGATAGATATTTAACTCATATAACATTGAATGACAGACAGATAGAACACAGTACTATGATAGATATTTAACTCATATAACATTGAATGACAGACAGATAGAACACAGTACTATGATAGATATTTAACTCATATAACATTGAATGACAGACAGATAGAACACAGTACTATGATAGATATTTAACTCATATAACATTGAAAGACAGACAGATAGAACACAGTACTATATGATAGATATTTAACTCATATAACATTGAATGACAGACAGATAGAACACAGTACTATGCATTATATATTTTAAATTTACACTCCCAGTAGGCTATAAAGTTAGCAACATTTGGCACATGTGGCCCATCAGAACACTGGTTTTCAATCTATCAATTTGGAATGATCAATCTGAATGGCATATTAAAAACGTATATGTATTTTTGACAAAATTCTGTGACACCATGTATGTACAATCATATGTCTATTGTGTGTCGCCTATGAAGCACCACATCAGAAACATTACAAGAAATAAAAAAAAAACATGAAAATATAAAGTACAGAACATATTTTGATTGACAGGGAAGGTCCCGGATCCAATCAAATAGCTGCCGGATCCAATCAGAGACGACAGAGAGGTGGGGGAACATGTTCCCCCTCAAATTAAGCACTTGGTATTTACAATAGAAAGGTCAGGGGAGGCCAAAATTAAGGCATGCAATACACTGACTGCTGAAGATGCTCAGCTAGGCTCTACAATATATGATCTCACATACTGTATGTGTATTTCCCAGTCAGATTTGTTTCTCAGATCATAAAAGTTGATTTCACTGACACTGGCCAGGAGTTGTACATTAGGGATTAAGGTGTCTGAGAGAATCAGTGTCAGTCTCTGAGCACCATACAATTAAAAAAGGGAAGAACAAAATGTTCATGTCCGGTGACATAGTTTCCGAAATGAAGATAAATAATGATGTTAATCTGAATGAGAACAAATATCTGTTTGTCAGTATGCTAATCCTCCTTAAAGGTCCAACCAATAAAACTAGTAAGACGCCCGGGGGGAGACAAGCGACCTCGCCCTAAAGGGCGAAGTCTTGCCATATCTTGGCCGTCTGGCCAGTGATGTATATCGGACCAGTTACCTTGTACTCGAGATCCATGTACTGTATGATATGATAGATATGCTGTGAGAGCCCAAACAAGCTTACTCAGTTATTTGTGAAAATCCTATGACGTCTATCACATCTGACATCATACATACAATCCATTTTATGCCCATACATGGAGATCCCTGTCTGAACCAGCCACACAGATTTGGGCTGTCTTCCTCCATATATGGGCATTCCCATATGAAGTCCTGTTAGATATGAAACGCACGCACGCACGCACGCACGCACGCGCACACACACACACACACACACACACACACACACACACACACACAGTAGTACCCTATATGTGGCTAGAGTTGGAATGCACTTTCTGCTCCCTTGCCAAAATAGCAGATCTACAGTGAGCTAGTAGATTGGACACTTTTGGTTAATATTCCCCCCAATTTGGGATCAAGTGGTTAAACATCAAGTATAACGTTATTTTAAATATGTTCTACACAGATGTTCTATCAAGTTGTACTTAATTATAAACCATGTCACAGTATAATGAGAATTAATGAGTTCTTAGAGCATACAGGCCCTACACTTAATGCGGCCCACAGGCAAATATCAGAATACTGATATAATATTGATTTCTGCTGTTATAATTCCAAATGTAAAACATGACCCACTTTCATTATGTCAGTCGACTGTATATTAGTATCTTCTTGATGACTAGTAGCCTATTACTAGTCTTTTTTGTCAAATGCATTTGTGATTAAGTTCATAAAGTAAGAACATAAGTTGACCTGTACATGCATTTGACATTAAATAAAACAATTACTTTTAAGGATATCAATTAAAATATTTGCAAAAATAGCAGAATAGCAGAGCTTGTAGATCTTCTATTTTTGGTATATGCATTGTGGCCCTCTGGAGTGTGTGTGAAAATGTAGTGGCCCTTTTCAGCATCAAAGTTGCCCACCCTGTCTTAGAGTCATAACATACAGAATGCATAGCAAAATGTCTGAAAATGTCACTTTTTTGAGTGAGTGGCTGCACTGGAAAGCCAACAGAAATAGATTTTACACCTCTCCTGCTTAGTGGAGAGTGTGTGATGTGATGGAGGAGGTCTCCCCGAATGCGTGCGTGTGTTCAAAGTGCCGACGCAAAGAGCCGTCTGCTCTCCAGCGCCAACTAGAGTTTGAAAATGTCTGAAAATTTCACTTTTTTGAGTGAGTGGCTGCACTGGAAAGCCAACAGAAATAGATTTTACACCTCTCCTGCTTAGCGGAGAGTGTGGTGTGATAGAGGAGGTCTCCCCGAACGCGTGCGTGTGTTCAAAGTGCCGACACAAAAAGCCGCCTCCTGTCCAGTGCCCAATTTGTAAAGGCTATGCACTCCAGCGAACTGCATTTATCCATTTATAATGTTTTTCTAATGTTAATAAAACTTTTTTTTTACCCAGAAACATAATTAGCATTGTGTGTGTTCGTTTAAATGCTTAATCTATGTTTTGAATGTGCATATCATGGGACAATTACTCGCTCAACATGTTTCAATTGCCTCGGGGGTACTCTTATTCTGAAGAGATCGGCACCGGAAGTCTTATTGCAGCTAACGCTAATGGGGCTTTTAAGAGTGACATCATTTTGTTGGCAGAGGAGAATCTGCCCCCAGAGCATTTTCTGTCCCTTGCTATTTCAAAAAACAACGACTAAAAAATAACGACTAAAGTATAATTCTAACACTTTCCTTTCAACAACAAAGAGAAGAAAAATGTGTAAATAGTAAAAATATTTTGCCTACAAAATGATGTCATATTAACAGCCCCATGCAGCTGACTTCACATAGGCTCGGACGCCTAACAAGTCTATGAATCTATCTATGACATTGATGAAAATCTGCATCACGCATTTATACAATATGTGCAGGGAGTCCCTGCTTCATCTCTATCAGCCAAGGGGTCCTGCCTAAAAACGTTGAAGACCCCTGATGTAGGCCCCAAAGCATGATAATTCTGGACCGTCATTCCTGTGTATTGTCTTGGAAAGTATACTTTGGATTACAATAAGAATGTGGTAGAAATGTTTGCACATTTACAAACAATTAAACATATTTCAATTCATAAACATATTTTTTCGAGGTTATACAATATAATAGAGAGACTATCATGGTGTTAATCATCAGTGGTCAATGATCAAAATCAGTGATCCTAATGTGTTGCACAGACCCAAGTTACATGCCAGGTCCTTTCCAGTGATAAACTTGCATCGTCTGGCACTATCCGTTTAGATTAGAACAATCATCTTTATCCAGGGTTGCAGATCAAAGTGCTTCACAGGCAGGACATAATTCACTTCACAGTAGATAACTCAGACATAACATTATAGTAGGCAACATGCAAAAATACAAAGCCATGTAGGTGCCATGGTTTTGCAGGACAGGACAGATGCCAGCATAGCTCACTTTCACAAGTATAGTAATAGGCCTATTACAGTAGCTGTACAGTATCGGTGGCATGATGAGAAAGTATCTGCAGTGAAATGACTAGCTCGTCACCTGCTTTGAGGTACAGCGATGTTGCTTTGACATGTCAAGAGCATCATCTGCCCCTATGAAAGCATGAAATGCTATAAAATCTATGAATGTGAGTTGCTGTTGGGTGTCTTCTTGCCTTGTTCTCCAAAAAGTGGATTGACTTTGACTTGGTGACAATTGTAACATTGTTTCATCAAGACATGGCAAGACTTCGCCCTTTAGGGCGAGGTCGCTTGTCTTCCCCCGGGCGTCTTACTAGTTTTATTGGTTGGACCTTTAAGGAGGATTAGCATACTGACAAACAGATATTTGTTCTCATTCAGATTAACATCATTATTTATCTTCATTTCGGAAACTCTGTCACCGGTTGTTCTTCCCTTTTTTAATTGTATGGTGCTCAGAGACTGACACTGATTCTCTCAGACACCTTAATCCCTAATGTACAACTCCTGGCCAGTGTCAGTGAAATCAACTTTTATGATCTGAGAAACAAATCTGACTGGGAAATACACATACAGTATGTGTGATCATATATTGTAGAGCCTAGCATCTTCAGCAGTCAGTGTATTGCATGCCTCTGTATGGCAGCCTTAATTTTGACCTCCCCTGACCTTTCTATTGTAAATACCAAGTGCTTAATTTGAGGGGGAACATGTTCCTCCACCTCTCTGTCGTCTCTGATTGGATCCGGCAGCTATTTGATTGGATCCACCTTCCCTGTCAATCAAAATAGTGCTGTTGGTTATTTATGTTTTCATCCTTCCAAATAGAGACCTTTTTGGTTGCAGCATTTTCTGTACTTTATATTTTCATGTTTTTGTTTAATTTCTTGTAATGTTTCGGATGTGGTGCTTCATAGGTGACACACAATAGACTTGATTGTACATACATGGTGTCACAGAATTTTGTCAAAAATACATATACGTTTTTAATATGCCATTCAGATTGATCATTCCAAATTGATAGATTGAAAACCAGTGTTCTGATGGGCCACATGTGCCAAATGTTGCTAACTTTATAGCCTACTGGGAGTGTAAATTTAAAATATATAATGCATAGTACTGTGTTCTATCTGTCTGTCATTCAATGTTATATGAGTTAAATATATATCATAGTACTGTGTTCTATCTGTCTGTCTTTCAATGTTATATGAGTTAAATATCTATCATAGTACTGTGTTCTATCTGTCTGTCATTCAATGTTATATGAGTTAAATATCTATCATAGTACTGTGTTCTATCTGTCTGTCATTCAATGTTATATGAGTTAAATACTGTATCTATCATAGTACTGTGTTCTGTCTGTCATTCAATGTTATATGAGTTAAATATCTATCATAGCACTGTGTTCTACATGTATCTGTCTGTCATTCAATGTTATATGAGTTAAATACTGTATCTATCATAGTACTGTGTTCTATCTGTCTGTCATTCAATGTTATATCAGTTAAATATCTATCATAGTACTGTGTTCTATCTGTCTGTCATTCAATGTTATATGAGTTAAATATCTATCATAGTACTGTGTTCTATCTGTCTGTCATTCAATGTTATATGAGTGAATATGTCTAATATTCTCAAATTATTTTTTGAATGTGCTACATTTTTGAGCGCCCACACAAAAAAGTCTCTTAAATTCCTGTTATTTCTGTAAGATCTAGGCTACAAGCTCACAGCTTTGAGCTTAAAAAATGACAAAGAATTCTTCTAAATCTAAATCCTAATGTTTTTCAGGAACAACTGTTTCTAAGATTAATATTGCTCAAATGTTTTAATATTGTATTATTTTTCAAGAGGTGAATTTAACATAAAAAGATGCGTTCCCAGTCTAAATGGGATTATTGTCTCCAATTAAATGTGTACACACCCAGTTATGTATTTATACACATGTACCATGTGTCATCAGTTTAAAGAATATGTAAACTTTAAATGACAAGGGGATTGTTTGTTTTCCTTAGAATATTATTTCTATGCATTTGATTGATATATTGACCTTGCTTATTGCTCTGGATTAAGAGCATCTGCTAAATGCCTGAATAGTTGCCCATATTGTTATACACTACTAGAATATAATTATATTGTAGGGGTCAGGGCCATGAATATAATTATCATCTGAAACTGCAGTGGAAACGTGTGTTGCAACTGTTGCAATTCGGACCTTTTAGCCTGCTGCACTTAATAGATTAAGCCCCCCATGTTTCTACCCTCCCTCCCCGGCTCTCCCCTATAATTATCGGGTCAATTCTATAATAAAATTACACTCCATATGACTGCTTACTTGCACAATGTGTAGATCTACTACAAATAAAAGCTTTTAATATAGTACACGAGTCCACGACGGAAAAAACCTGAAAGAACTACAACCGCGACAGATTTTCCGGTCACGTGACACTTACGTCACTGCTGCTTCCGTTCTGCGTTCTTTCATTTGTCATTATAAACGGAATTACGGAATAAGCAGAACCCAGAACGGACCGCGGAGCCGTTTCGCAGTTTTTGCATTGGCTATTTTGGTTTTGTCACGTGTAAACAACAGAGTGTAAATGGACGGACCGGGATTGGTATTCCGTTTCTCGATTTGTTAATCAAAAACAAAAAACGGCAAACCAGAACTAATTGTCTCCTTTTTCGTTTTTCGTTCTTAAAAACCAAATCCAATAACAAACTATCAAAAGGTACACGGACCCAAAAGGTCCTCCATCTCATCTGCATTAAAGCAGGCAGAGGCAGAAAAAGCTGCATTCATGGCTCGTGCTGCTGAAATGAAAGAAAGGCATGCTTTGGAGGAGCAGGCTGATGCTCTGAGGAGGACACAGAGTGAGCAGAGGAGGAAACAGGAGATGGAGGCAGTACAAGATGCCCTCAGCACCCTTGCTGAAGAACCGACTGTTTCTAAGAAGCACCAGCTGAACAGCGAGGTGCAAGAGCCACTCAGTGCAGAACCAGCTGTTGCGAAAGAGCACAAGCTGAGCAGAGTGGTGGAGGAGCCACTGATTGTGGCAGAGCAGCAGCCATCTTTCCCTCCGGCTCCAGACAAGGTCAAGATGATGACAGCAGCTCCAAGGCCCATGACCCCTGACTCCAGCGTCGCTGCTCCACAACCCAAGAAGACCAGCTCCAGCGCAGCGGAGCTTGCAGTCAAGGCCTTGTCAGCCTCCAAGGAACAGAGTGGCGTGTGCTTGGCTGCAGTCAAGGGGGCTCTGGCTGCCAGTGACTGCGATGTGGAGATGGAGGGGGCCCGCATCAAGAGCCTGGTGGCGAGGAGCACTCTGGTTGAGACTGGGGCTGCCGGTGCAGTGAGAGCGAGAAGGCCTGCTACTGTGGTGGCTGTTGGAGCCGGGAGGCCTGCCGCCATGAAGTTAGCAGCTGGCTGGGGGCTCCAGAAAGATGAAGAAGAGAGAAAGATGGCAGAGCCAAAGAAAGAAGAAGGAAAGATGGCAGAGCCAAAGAAAGAGGAAGAAAGTAAGATGGGAAAGTTCAAGAAAGAAAAGGATCAAGTCTATTGAAAAGAGCCACGTTTCAGACAGGCTGTATCATGGCCAACGCTGCACGGAACAGCAAAGCAGCACAGGAGAGACTTGGCCAGTTGTGTCTGGTGGTTAAATGATGCCCACTGCCCAGCCATTAGTTGGTGACTTTCTTTATGTGAGGTACAGATTTAAAACAACTGAGTTTGTTTTGCATTATGTAAATTGCCTCATTTATGAATGCCTAAAAGGTTTTTCTATTTTGTTTATTTCTAAAGATGTTTTGGTTTGATTTATGGCTCTTTGTATTTTGATTTTGAATTGCATGTCTTCCGCCAGTTGCAATTGGGGGCGGGTGTAAGAGCCATTTGAGCCACACCACACGTCAGGACTTTGAGCCCTTTAGTCGGCAACCAGCAGTAGAGCTCCAAATATAGGATTTGGGCGCTACAAACTACTTTAGCCCTATTTTATACAAGAGCTATTTTCAAACATTTAGTACTTTTACTTTTGGAACTTCAAGTACATTTTGATACCAGTACTTTTGTACTTTTACTCAGTTACATTTTGAATTCCGGATATGTACTTGTAACAGTATCTACAATGCAGTATTGATACTTTTAATTAAGTAAAACATTTGGGTACTTTTTCCACCACTGCATACATGTACTTGCACCTCGAAACACTGTTCAAACTTTATCATGGTAATCTTAAAAAAGGTATCATTAACAAGGCGTAGTTCTACTTCCTGGAAGCTGATGACAGACAGGTTCACCTATGGGAAAGTTTGTAGGGAACAAGCTACTAGAAAACTAGATGGTTCGGACAGACGTTTTGCTCGTCTAGTCAAGTTTAGTTTTCAAAGGTAATAGAGTATAAAAGAACAACTCAAAAGCACAGAGACAAGACACCTGCTGACTGAGGTCCAAAAAAGTCTGCCTTGGAGCAATGGTGTGGTGTACTTTAAAGGAGTAGTTCACCCCCAATGAAGAATTGAGTTCAATGATATATCTATTTTGTAGAATTCCTGAGACAATATTACAATAAATGTACCCCCATCCAGAATCAATGGGGTGAATTTACCTTTTGTAACTTTTTTGTCTTAGGAATGCAACGAAAAAAGGGGGGAGGGGGGGTGAACTATTCCTTTAATGGTTGCCTCTGCTACAGGCAATTTGCAGGTTCAAGTCCCACTCCATCAAGGTACTGGAGGACCATCAGGCAACCACGTCCTTCCCGTTTCCTGAAAGGGAATGGTGGTGGATTCTTTCTGAAAGACTATAACAGAAATAAAAATAAACGTGCTAAAGGTTTTTCAATTAAACTTTATCCAATCACATTTTCACACAAAACCACCCCCAAACAAACACCCCAAACAGTTAAAGGGAGGGACTGGGGAATCATGGGGTAAAAAAAAAAAAGCATTTGTAGAAAACACCCACATTTTACATCTGTTCACAAACAAATATATCAATCAATATCATCAATAATATACTAATAATAGTAGTGCACGTTGCATTGCGATCTACAAGCTAACAACTGGTCACAATGCTCATCGCATAAGCTTGTAAGGTCATTATGACTATTCCATACACATTGTGTATTTACTGCCAAAGGCAACATGCAATTACTGCCAAAGGCAATAATAAGATACTGAAATGTGGCATTTTTAACACTACCTTTAAGTGTGCATACAGTCATTTTCTCTATGCGAGGGAGTCATAACATTTAACATTTAACATGGGTGAATCAAAATATTTGGTCAACTTAGGGGGTGGTTTTGGCTTGAGCATAATATGCTCACTTGTTCACACGTGGTGGTGGTGGTGGTGGAGGAAACAGCCCCTGGAACACAGGAAAGCAGGGAAAGATTTAAAACTGGGCTTTTTGCCATGCTGCACAAATAACATACAGCAGGGGTCTTCAACGTTTTCAGGCCAAGGACCCCTTAGCTGAGAGATGAAGCAGGGACCCCCACTACATATTGTATAAATGTTTGACAGCCCTGTCATCAGTCTATGTTGGATTCGTGTTTTTAGTTAATTTGACCTTTCACTATGTACTTGGTCTGCTTTGTTTTCTTTTCTTTTTTTTTACCTCTAAACTAAACCTATTTGCCAAAAAATCTATCTACAAGCTCTCAACGCCTCGCGGAGTTGAGAGCTTGTAGACCTGCTATTTTTAGCTAAGGTTCTCCTCAGAATAGGGATGTGAGGGTTAAAGTTGTTCATTTAAAATAATTATCCTATCACAAATATTTGGCGGACCCCTTGTAGTAACTCTGGGGACCCCCTGGGGGTCCTGGACGCCCTGTTGAAGACCCCTGACACATTTTAACCAATGAATTTCCAAGACTTTATCAAAACTTTTACCTGCTGAAAACTGGCTCTTATGAGCGTGAAATGGAGGGTCTGATTTGGGTTTGCCACCAGATTTGCAACAGAAGGTCCGGGATCTGCTTGCGCAGCTTGAGCAAGCGGGACTCTCAGCTGGCGATAGATCGACGCCACAGCATTTTGGTTGAATAAGTCCACGCCATAGAGATGTGGAACTTCTGTTCCTGGAACAAGAAACTGTCAAGAGCATACATAGACAAGTTAGACGCCTAAGAGCACAGAGACAGACACACAAATAGGCCAGTCAATCTTAAGTAAAAAATATAGCTGCAAGCAGCGATAAAGTGGCCAAGGCAAAAGCATCAAGGGAAAGCAAAGAAGACATCAAAGAGAAACTAGAAGCAGTGTTCTTCCGAACAGGTCAGGTGTTTTTTTTTGGCCTACTGGTGACATGTGAGAAGGGTGGCATCTGTTCCTTGGCCTAGTGGGAATGTGTGTGCAAAATCTCACACACATAGAAGGCTGCGTTTGAGACAATTTGTTCAAAAAGGAGCAATCCTGCAAACC
Source organism: Nannobrachium achirus (assembly GCF_963921795.1). NCBI lineage: Eukaryota > Metazoa > Chordata > Actinopteri > Myctophiformes > Myctophidae > Nannobrachium > Nannobrachium achirus. The sequence continues at coordinate 16,282,942 of NC_137822.1, forward strand.
TTGGAATTCAATTTTAGCCAATTAGATAGAATATGATATCGGACAAATCCGTCATGATCACATCACTGTAGAGATACTGTGTACTGATTTGTGTGATTTTCGGATAAAATTTGAAGGAGTAATATCGAAGAATGTGTTTTACATACTGTAAGTCTGCCTTCTGGTTGCGCTATAAATGGCAGATGTGAAAAATGCACGGCACAGGTTTTTCCTTGGCCTCTGGGAAGTGTGCATACAAAGTTTTACACTAATCGGTGGTTATAGGTAAAAGCACTGTAATGTTTGATACTGATCACAACATAAGCTCTTATTGTGAAGTTGGAGATACACGTTATGAGACACCTTATTGTGACAAGCACTAGACCGGATGTCAGTTGATCGCCGGTACTCCTACAGAGAGAGTGAATAAAACAAGAGCTCCCGCGTTAAGCTGAAAGTTATATCTTGTACCTGTGTCTATTATTATATAGTTGGCTATAGTACACGTTGTATATAGACCATCACAACAAGCACAAATTGGCCTCTACACAACATGTATGCAAAAGACTGTAGGATTTGGGAACCACTTTGTCACGGGGCAGCCCGTGCCCTATAGACATATGCAATCTGCTTAAAGACATTGCACACACGCACGCACGCACGCACACACACACGTGTAGCCCTATGTATGGTGGATCACTGTATGTGTGCTTCTTCCACAGAGCCTATGGGTGTCGGCCAATGGAGCCTGATGATTAGGTGCATTGGGAGCACCTGGCCAGTGCTCCCTGGCTCCCCATAAAAGACTGAGCGGAAAGCCAGTCTCTCTCTCCCTCCCCAGACGACAGCACCCTTTGTTTGTTCAGTTCCTTTGAGTTTACACTCTTTACAACACCCCACATCATACTTACCACACATACATGCATTGCTGACACTACTGATTACTGACTTACACACCTCATACTCTTGTAAATATGAGTTAACCCTTTTAGTTAATAAATTATTATTATTTATACCCCTACCATGTGTCCTCCTCAATTAGTCATTGCCTACGGGCCAGGTCGTGACAGTGCAAGTCAAACAGAACAGGGCTGTACCACTCCACTTAAATAGGGGTGGAGGTTGCCAATACTGTGGAGGAGGGGGGGTGTTAGACAAAGACATTGAGCAAAGTTTTTCTAACAGCTCTGTACATGAATTCCAAGCCTGAATATGTAGTGTAAAACACTTTCACATTTATTGAAAGGGTAATGTATTCAGAGAGAGAGACTGTAAGCTGCTATATCAGCCATTTCAAGGTAATTGGTTTCCAGGTTAGTGGTAGGATCCACTCCTTTAAAGGGAGGCTGCAAACCAGGGCAACTCTGTTATGCTCAGCAGAGCGAGATGAACAAATCTCAGTGAGAGTTGCAAGGGCCCCATAGCCTAGTGCAGTGTTTGTTATTTTTGCCTTTTTCTTGAGTTTTGCCTTTTGTTCCCGTTCCCGAGTTCTCTATTTTTAGATTGTTGGCAAAGTTTATTTTTGCCATTTTTGAATTTTGGGTTTCACTGTACAAAACTGCATGGTGGGGGCTGGATAAATAAAAATCTTAACGAGACACAAATTGCTTATTATAAGCAGACATGGCAACCCAGGTACATTCAGAGCCCAGAACGCCAACTACTGACACTTTAATGCAAGGACAACAGGAAATCAAATGATGTTTTTCAGGACAGCTTTTTCAGCCTCCGCCTCTTTCAGGATATGAACAGGATAACAGGGGCGGTGCCAGGAATAACATGAATATATAGAGATAAATACTGAATAAAAGTACAAAGGTATTGGCATCAACTTGACATTTTTTGAAAATAGCAGATCTACAAGCTCACAATGCAATGCAACGCACGAGCATTTACTGGAGTAGCCTAGAAGTAAGACTATACAAGTGAAGTATAAAATACCTCAAAATTATACTAAGGATAGTATTTGAGTAAATGTACTCAGTTACTTTTACACCACTGGCATTGTAGACCCAGATGCTTGTGAAACATGATAAAGAAATAGTCATGCAATAGTATGAATTTCAGTTTATTTACCCAAAGGATTTGCAATTGCAAAATATTATAGCAGCATTATTTTCTGTAAGTGGCTAGCAGAGTCAGACTTAACTAAACTTAAATTGTTTTTATTGAAAAACGTTGAGGGGAAGGCGGCTGGGGGTCAAAACTTGGAACTTTAGGGGCTCACATGGGGCTGCTGTCCTGTGGGCAGAGCAGACTATGGATTCCAATTGGGGGGTGTTGGAACCCAGCCAGCCTAGGTGGGGGAGGGAGAGAGAAATGAGGTGAGCTTCAGAATAATTACAGTGAGCCACAAGGTAGAGAAGAGGTGTTCAATCTGCCCGTTCCACACAGTTCAGAATAATGAACCCACTTACACTGCCTTTCTTTGGCTTCAATGAAGCAATCTGGGAGCTGGTACTGATTGTCAGCTGATTGTCAGATGGGCTTCAGGTGTGAGGCTGAGCTTCCCCTGCATGGTTTGAAACAATAAATGAATAAATGAATGCACTCAAACATCATTACTTTATAAAGAAACTCAAAGTCATTACTTCAAAATCAAATCAAACTAGGAATGAGTGTCACTGCGGCTGCTTTTTCCTACCCATAACCATAGGTCAGACAGGATTCTGTCAGTCTTTCTGCAGGCTCGCCATCTTTCAGATTCAGTTCTAGGCAATAAACCTGGCCCGGATCAAAGAAAAAGGCCAAATGAATAGAAAAACATCAAATTCAAATAATCTGCTGCACTACAGGCTTGAAACAAAATAATTCCATTAATCTGCCCAACTAGGCATTGGCATTAAACTCAAAATACATCAATTCAATAATCAACGTTGCAGCTAACATACAAGCATTACATTCCAAAAGAAATCGTTTAACATTTAGATCCCAAAACCAAAAACAACATAACATTTCAGAGCACATGGTCAGCTTACCAAGTCACATTGTTCCTCCATCACACACAGCTAGTGTATCGAGTGGATCGGGTAGGTATGGTCAGGTGAGGTAAATCTAAAAGCCAAATTATAGTATGGGTAAGTATAATGAATGAAACTGTTAGAAATTGGAATAGTTGTTAGAATAATGAACAGTGTACAGACCTGCAGCTGCTGCATAATGTAGCAGTGAGTAGCAGCAACCACCAGCACCATGCAGCTTGAGAGGGGGGAAGTGGCCTCAACTCAACCACTATTTATACCCTTGCTTAAGAAGGTTGCCATGTTTGGTCGGGTTGCCATGTTCAGTTGCAGTACCAGGGTTTTCACGGCAAAATGTTGTAAAATGTATTTTAAATGCATGAGGTAAGGCTTGAACAGGAGACTTCTGGAATGATAGACAAAGGCCTTACCAGGTGAGCTATACACAGCTCTGCACAGTGAGAAAATATTACTTTAAATGTTTGTTTTAGAAGCAGAAGAATAATTTGCATAAAACTTGCAATGTTGATTGAATTATTAAAAAAGCATGTTTCAATTTAAAAAAAATCCGATCTGAAAGATCTTTAGATATTGGTCCAAAGTTCATGTAAAAAAAGTTCTGTGCACGTGACGCGAAAGTTCCGGAATAAAAGCGGGTTTAAGTGTTTTACAAACTGCTCAAAATGGCGGAAAATCTAAGGGCGGAGCTTACTTAACAAAGACACAGATGTCTTCCGCTTGAGTCAAGGCACGCGTGTAAGCAAGTTGCATGTCTTCAAACGAAACGAGGCATGACTTATGACCCTTTAAAGTTTGAGTTTTCAAACGCTTCGTATAGCGCCCCCCTTTGGCCAATTGGAGTAAGATTGCTTTCAGTGATATTTGGACTAACCCTCTACATATTTGCCAAATGCCATGAACGTGTCACTTTGCATGTATGATTTAGAGGCAGAAGAATAATTTGCATAAAACTGCAATATTGAGTGAATTATTAAAAAATAATGTTTCGCTTTAAAAGAAATCTGCCGAGACAGATCTGACCGTATTGCTCCAAAGTTCATGTAAAAAAAAGTTTTGCGCACGTTACGCGAAAATCCCAGGAGGAGATAGATTTTGACTGTTTTTCATATAATTCAAAATTGTGGGAGAAGTAAAGGTCAGAGGTCAAAAGTCAGAGCGTAAAAGTTGTTCGGCATGAGGAGACGCATAAGTGTATACAGGTTTCATTGCTGTACCTGAAACAGGGCATGAGCTACACCAGTTCAAAGTTGGCATTCTTCAAAGGCTTCCTACAGCGCCACCCTTTGGCCAATTGTTGCGAGCTTCGCGTTTTAGCCGTTTGGCATAGTCCTCTGCCATACTGCCAAGTTTCGTAAAAAGCGACTGCACGGTCTAGCCGCTAGAGAAAAAGTGGCGGAAGAATAATAGTAACTAGAAAAATATTGTTCCTTCGAAACAATTGTGGGCTCGCTTCAAGCCAGAAAACAATGGCTATAAAAGTACAAAATGTCAAGATCGCAGGCAGTGCTCTCTTTGACGTTACTGACGTCAAAGATTGGTCCATTTTGTTCCAAAAATGTGTTGTGCAAAAGTTGACCCGCTGGTGGCGCTATAACAGGCCAATGTAAGAAGGGTGGTATCTGTTCCTTGACCTATTGGGAATGTGCTTGCAAGATTTCACGCACATTGCAGGCTGTGTTCATGATTTGAGGTGTTTTTGGCTTTGGCCACTTTATCGCTGCTTGCAGCTATATTCATTATTATTATTTTTTTTGTGTGTGTGCACTTCATAGGCATATTAGATAAAGGTCCTTAGATTGTGTGTAGAATGTTTCATGCAAATTGCAAAAAAAAATCCTAACGGGTTTAAGTGTTTCACAAACTGCTCAAAATGATATAGCGCCCCCCTTTGGCCAATTGGGGTAAGATTGGTTTTAGTGATATTTGGACTAACACTCTACATCTTTGCCAAATGCCATGAACATGTTACTTTGCATGTATGATTTAGAGGCAGAAGAATAATTTGCATAAAACTGCAATATTCATTGAATTTATTTTAAAAAGCATGTTTCAATTTTAAAGAAATCCGATCTGACAGATCTTTAGATATCGGTCCAAAGTTCACGTAAAAAAAGTTTTGTGCACGTGGAGCGAAAATTCCAGAATAAAAGCGGGTTTACGCGTTTTACAAACTGCTCAAAATGGCGGAAAATCAAAGGGCGGAGCTTACTTAACAACGACACAGATGTCTTCCGCTTGAGTCAAAGCACGCGTGTAACAAGTTGCATGTCTTCAAACGAAACGAGTCATGACTTATGCCCGTTTGAAGTTTGAATTTTCAAACGCTTCGTATAGCGCCCCCCTTTGGCCGATTGGAATAAAATTGGTTTCAGTGATACTTTGACTAACCCTCCACATCTTTGCCAAATGCCATGAACGTGTAACTTTGCATGTATGATTTAGAGGCAGAAGAATAATTTGCATAAAACCGCAATATTGATAGAATTATTAAAACATTATATTTCACTTTAAAAGAAATCCGCCGAGATTAGTTTGACCGTATTGGTCCAAAGTTTATGTGAAAAAAGTTTTGTGCGCGTATCGAAAAAAACCCAGGAGGAGATAGATTTTTACTGTTTTTCATATAATTCCGAATTGTGGGAGACCTAAAGGTCAGAGGTCAAAAGTTAGAGGGTAAAAGTTGTTCGGCATGAGGAGACGCATACGTGTATACAGGTTTCATGACTGTAACTCAAACACAGCATGAGCTATACCTGTTCAAAGTTCGCACTTTCGAAGGCTTCCTACAGCGCCACCATTTGGCCGATTGCTATAGAAAATAATAGCACACTTCGCCACTGTAAACTGAACACATTGATGTTTTTATTTTCATTTTCTCACTAAGTATGTAGGAGTAGAAAGGAACCGAAGTTCCCGTCTACAGTATGATATGACTGATAGATAAATAATGACAACATCTAAAGTGTGCTCGCCTTATAGGCGAGCCCACAATGATGAAGTCCAATATCAATGAGTGGCCTTTTGCCACTTCGTGGCCTTGGCCACTAAAAAGTATATAAAAAAAGAATTTAAGGTTTTTACATGATTGATTTCCTCACCGTCATCAAAGTTAGCTAAAATGAAATTAACAGGGTTCCCAAACATTTTTACCAATTAATTTCCAAAACTTTTAGAGAATATTTAACCCAATTTCCAGGACTATATAACAATAATTCAGCTCAATAACAAGTCGCTTACTCCTATGAGCAATGCCCAAAGACAGGTAGTTCTAAACCTTTTCAGGCTGTGACCCCCGAAATAATCATATTTTAACTGGGGACCCCCCAACCTGACGAGCACTAAGAGTTGAGGAATTTTGTATAACACGGTTCTATTGTGAAAATAGCAGATCTTGATCTACATGCTAACAACGCCTTGTTGTGAGCATGTAGATCGGCTATTTTCACAAGTCCCACTCCATCAAGGTACTGGAGGACCATCAGGCAACCACGTCCTTCCCGTTTCCTGAAAGGGAATGGTGGTGGATTCTTTCTGAAAGACTATAACAGAAATAAAAATAAACGTGCTAAAGGTTTTTCAATGAAACTTTATCCAATCACATTTTCACACAAAACCACCCCAAACAAACACCCCAAACAGTTAAAGGGAGGGACTGGGGAATCATGGGGTAAAAAAAAAAAAGCATTTGTAGAAAACACCCACATTTTACATCTGTTCACAAACAAATATATCAATCAATATCATCAATAATATACTAATAATAGTAGTGCACGTTGCATTGCGATCTACAAGCTAACAACTGGTCACAATGCTCATCGCATAAGCTTGTAAGGTCATTATGACTATTCCATACACATTGTGTATTTACTGCCAAAGGCAACATGCAATTACTGCCAAAGGCAATAATAAGATACTGAAATGTGGCATTTTTAACACTACCTTTAAGTGTGCAGTCATTTTCTCTATGCGAGGGAGTCATAACATTTAACATTTAACATGGGTGAATCAAAATATTTGGTCAACTTAGGGGGTGGTTTTGGCTTGAGCATAATATGCTCACTTGTTCACACGTGGTGGTGGTGGTGGTGGAGGAAACAGCCCCTGGAACACAGGAAAGCAGGGAAAGATTTAAAACTGGGCTTTTTGCCATGCTGCACAAATAACATACAGCAGGGGTCTTCAACGTTTTCAGGCCAAGGACCCCTTAGCTGAGAGATGAAGCAGGGACCCCCACTACATATTGTATAAATGTTTGACAGCCCTGTCATCAGTCTATGTTGGATTCGTGTTTTTAGTTAATTTGACCTTTCACTATGTACTTGGTCTGCTTTGTTTTCTTTTCTTTTTTTTTACCTCTAAACTAAACCTATTTGCCAAAAAATCTATCTACAAGCTCTCAACGCCTCGCGGAGTTGAGAGCTTGTAGACCTGCTATTTTTAGCTAAGGTTCTCCTCAGAATAGGGATGTGAGGGTTAAAGTTGTTCATTTAAAATAATTATCCTATCACAAATATTTGGCGGACCCCTTGTAGTAACTCTGGGGACCCCCTGGGGGTCCTGGACGCCCTGTTGAAGACCCCTGACACATTTTAACCAATGAATTTCCAAGACTTTATCAAAACTTTTACCTGCTGAAAACTGGCTCTTATGAGCGTGAAATGGAGGGTCTGATTTGGGTTTGCCACCAGATTTGCAACAGAAGGTCCGGGATCTGCTTGCGCAGCTTGAGCAAGCGGGACTCTCAGCTGGCGATAGATCGACGCCACAGCATTTTGGTTGAATAAGTCCACGCCATAGAGATGTGGAACTTCTGTTCCTGGAACAAGAAACTGTCAAGAGCATACATAGACAAGTTAGACGCCTAAGAGCACAGAGACAGACACACAAATAGGCCAGTCAATCTTAAGTAAAAAAAAGTATATAAAAAAAGAATTTAAGGTTTTTACATGATTGATTTCCTCACCGTCATCAAAGTTAGCTAAAATGAAATTAACAGGGTTCCCAAACATTTTTACCAATTAATTTCCAAAACTTTTCCAGAATATTTAACCCAATTTCCAGGACTATATAACAATAATTCAGCTCAATAACAAGTCGCTTACTCCTATGAGCAATGCCCAAAGACAGGTAGTTCTAAACCTTTTCAGGCTGTGACCCCCGAAATAATCATATTTTAACTGGGGACCCCCCAACCTGACGAGCACTAAGAGTTGAGGAATTTTGTATAACACGGTTCTATTGTGAAAATAGCAGATCTTGATCTACATGCTAACAACGCCTTGTTGTGAGCATGTAGATCGGCTATTTTCACAATATCTGCCTCTAATATTTGACAATTTAGTTTAGTTTAGTTTATTGTTCATTTGGACGGGACAGCACCAATTCATGAACACAGAGATAATGATACATTGCACAATACAACATACAAAAATCCTAGTGTAAACCAGCCGGAGTTAGCTTAAAGCTACATTTCATCCGTTGTCCTCAGGACATAAAACAAGAAACAAAACAGTACCTAACCCTAACCCTCAGGCAACTATTTATGGAGAGAACGTTTTTACTAAAGGTAGTTCCTCTAAAATCAATTTCACAGTCTCCCCTGGATGTTGACCTAGTAATGCGTCCAATGTCCCTCTTATGGATAAATTCCATAAGAGGAGGGGGAGCCAGACCATTAAGGCATTTATATATTAGACATGCAATTTGGCCCATGTTTAATTTGTCATTTCAGAGGTATTAACAAAATCAATAACCAAAGACAACGCATAGCTATTTTCTTCCAGGACCCATGATAAATTCCAAAACTTTTCCAGTACTGGAAAAATATTTTTCTAATTTCAAAATATTTCCAGGAATTTCATGACTGTGGGAACCCTGAATTAAATACCCCTCACCCCTTGGATCTTGAGAGGATCTTGCGCCATCCAGAAAGGGCGACCAGCCACCTGGTCGATCCAGTTCATCAGCTGGGACCATGTGTGGACGAAGGGGTAGCCGTTTGCAGGGATGGGAACTGCTGTCCAGGTGGAGCCCTGGTATGTGGCATCATGATAATTATTCAGGTTGTACCTGTAGTCGTCCACTGTGACTGAGAGATTAGCCATTTCTATTAAAGGAAAAAGATAAATTGGAGTCAATTTGCAAAAGAAGGTCCGGGCGGATCTGCTTGCGCAGCTTGAGCAGGCGGGACTTGCAGCTGGCGATACATGGACACCACAACAGTTGGGTCGAATAAGTCCACGCCGATGTGATGTGGAACTGCTGCTCCTGGAACAAGAAACTGTCAAGAGCATACATAGACAAGTTAGACGTGAAATGCTGTCCAGCTGGAGTCCTGATATGTGGCATCATGATAATTAGGATACAGGATGTTGTACCTGTAGTTGTCCACGGTGATTGAGAGATTAGCCATTTCTATAAAAGGAAAAAGATAAATTGGAGTCAATTTGCAAAAGAAGGTCCGGGCGGATCTGCTTGCGCAGCTTGAGCAGGCGGGACTTGCAGCTGGCGATACATGGACACCACAACAGTTGGGTCGAATAAGTCCACGCCGATGTGATGTGGAACTGCTGCTCCTGGAACAAGAAACTGTCAAGAGCATACATAGACAAGTTAGACGTGAAATGCTGTCCAGCTGGAGTCCTGATATGTGGCATCATGATAATTAGGATACAGGATGTTGTACCTGTAGTTGTCCACGGTGATTGAGAGATTAGCCATTTCTATAAAAGGAAAAAGATAAATTGGAGTCAATTTGCAAAAGAAGGTCCGGGCGGATCTGCTTGCGCATCTGGAGAGGATCTTGCGCCATCCAGCCAGGGCGACCAGCCGCCTGGTCGATCATGTTCATCAGCTGGGACCATGTGTGGACGTTGGGGTAGCCGTTGAACGGGTGTCCAGGGATGTGAAATGCTGTCCAGCTGGAGTCCTGATATGTGGCATCATGATAATTAGGATACAGGATGTTGTACCTGTAGTTGTCCACGGTGATTGAGAGATTAGCCATTTCTATAAAAGGAAAAAGATAAATTGGAGTCAATTTGCAAAAGAAGGTCCGGGCGGATCTGCTTGCGCAGCTTGAGCAGGCGGGACTTGCAGCTGGCGATACATGGACACCACAACAGTTGGGTCGAATAAGTCCACGCCGATGTGATGTGGAACTGCTGCTCCTGGAACAAGAAACTGTCAAGAGCATACATAGACAAGTTAGACGCCTAAGAGCACAGAGACAGACACACAAATAGGCCAGTCAATCTTAAGTAAAAAAAAGTATATAAAAAAAGAATTTAAGGTTTTTACATGATTGATTTCCTCACCATCATCAAAGTTAGCTAAAATGGAAAATTCCAGAATAAAACATATTAATCCTTAATCAGCCTTTTATCACGTATGTACATACCTGGTATGATGGATTTCTGTCATAGTGGTCGATTTTCCTTTCAACACAGGACTCCTCTAGATCTCTCCCCACAGCCAAAACGGTGGTCAATTGAGGTCCTCCAAAAGCGCTAATTTTCACCACTGCAAAGTTACTTTTTTCTTCATAAATCTTCTATTTATAGTTCCAAGAGAGCCAGTAATCCACTGTTTTATCGCGGCTTGAGGGAAATGGCTGTTGTTTACATGATCCCAATACTAGCACTCAGAGAAGAAGAATGAAGTCTCGCGTCTCGCGTGATTACCGCGTCCCTTTCAGCTTTTTCTTTAGCGCAAATGAAAGCTTTCTCCTGGAGTTATTACAGCCAGTATGTACACAACAAGGCATCGTGGTATATATATAAAAAATAAGAAAGCAGAAGAATATAATCTAGTTAGTCTGTTGATCGCTAGAATCTAGTAATATGACTGAGAAGGATTCACAACAACGCATACTACGGACTTCCTGTGGTCATAAGGTAATTCTATTACCTTATTTATTTTTATTTTCCTCAATACATTTCTTCGATTTTATTTATTATTTATTCATGGAATTACTTACAAAATAACTTTGACATGTATTATTATTATTTGTAAACAATGTAGGCTACAATATAAACACAAAATAATCGTATTTTCCTCAAGACATTCTGCAATGCCTCACCAAATAAACTTTAGGTAAAAATTACCTCATAATGCCGGTCACGCGAGACGCGAGACTTCATTCTTCTTCTCTGAGTGCTAGTATTGGGATCATGTAAACAACGGCCATTTCCCTCAAGCCGCGATAAAACAGTGGATTACTGGCTCTCTTGGAACTATAAATAGAAGATTTATGAAGAAAAAAGTAACTTTGCAGCGGTGAAAATTAGCGCTTTTGGAGGACCTCAATTGACCACCGTTTTGGCTGTGGGGAGAGATCTAGAGGAGTCCTGTGTTGAAAGGAAAATCGACCACTATGACAGAAATCCATCATACCAGGTATGTACATACGTGATAAAAGGCTGATTAAGGATTAATATGTTTTATTCTGGAATTTTCCTTTAAGTAATGTAAAGTATACATGATGTGAACATGCACGGTACATCATTATCAGACTTGAATTTGCCCTTCAACTTCTTGTTTATGCCCCAAAATGACTGGGCATAGATTAGGCATACATGTTTTGTAACAATTGTAGAAATATTAGACCTTAATTGTCGATTGTTTAGGCATGTCATTATCATACATACTTTCTTTTACTGGAGATCATTTTATTATTATTATAATATTATTATTATTTACATTTTGGATAAAATGGCCAATTTCACATCCAGATTTCTCTAGTGCCCTCCTGACCTGTTACTGTTGAGCATGGGATATACCACCACACATGTTTTTCATGTGCCTTGTGCTACCACAAAAAAGCCACCCCCCTGGGCTGTTAGTTGCAAATGTATGGTAGGCTTATATAATCAGCACTGCGATGTCTCAGAATTGTTAGGGTTTGTGTGAGGCTTTAGTTGTTTTCAATATCATGTTCCCTGGCTTTTCATGTGCCTTATGCTACAACGAAAAAGCCATGCACCTGGGCTGTTAGTTGCAAATGTATGGTAGGCTTATATAATCAGCACTGTGAGGTCTCAGAAATGTTAGGGTTGTTGTGAGGGTTTAGTTGTTTTCAATATCACGTTCCCTGGCTTTTCATGTGCCTTATGCTACAACGAAAAAGCCATGCACCTGGGCTGTTAGTTGCAAATGTATGGTAGGCTTATATAATCAGCACTGTGAGGTCTCAGAAATGTTAGGGTTGGTGTGAGGGTTTAGTTGTTTTCAATACAGGTGCATGTTGAAAGTCAGGAAGTGACATACAGCACCTGCGAGTGCCCGATCGGCCGTGACAAGTGCCATCATATGGCAGCTCTGCTCATTTGGGTGGAGAAAAATGTGTCCCGCACAGACGTGGAATGTGTGTGGAAGAGGCCAAAGCCACCAAAATCTGACAACATTGTTGCCAAGAGGGTGTCTGTGATGGCACCATCCACATCACAAGGTAATTAATTCATGTTAATTTGCATGTTTTGCAGTGTTGTACATAGTGATGATTAAGAAATCAGTGATTTTCTGAAGCATTAAAACATTGATTTTATACTATTTCAGCTAGGATCAAAACACCTGTAACCCAGGAGACCAAGGACTGGACAGTGACATCCTTGTCACAGCTTGGCCGTTTTACTCCGCTGTGGTGGATCCTGAGACCAGAACAACCTCGGGTAGGTCTTATTTATTTTGTACTTTGATTTGGCCTCAGTGGCAATTCAGCTAGGTTGAAATCATCCCACCACACTCAATAATTATGTACAATTTGTACAGATTTTAGTTTTCTAAATTGATGTAATGTGTAATTACAATACATAGTATCCACAACTTTCCAACATCCCATCGTGCATTGCGCAGAAGTTGGACGGAGCTTCCGGCGCCGCAGCCGAGTGTGATCTACAAGCTCACAACGGTTGCATCTGCGACGCGACGTGAGCTTGTATGTCTGCTGTTACCCGGATGTGTGGTGCAAAAAAATTCCCGCGGAAAGAGGTGGAAAGGTCCATGACATGATGTAAACGACACGGATGTACAGTTTGTAATCTCTTGCCAGGCATTCACAATATCAGATGAATGATACATTTGTGTGCTTAACTTTAAATCTAGACACTCCCTATCAAGACATGGGACGGGCTGGTGACCAGTCCAGGTTATGGAGAGGCTGAGGACAAAGCTCTTTATGTGTTGTCATCCCTGGCTGTAACTGATGAGGAGAAGCAGGAGATCGAGAGAGCAACAGTTAATCAAGCAGACAACGATTTATGGTAACATTACAATAAAAAACTAGAGCAGGGGTCTTCAACTGTCAATATCTGAAAACACAAATTGACACGAATTCAAAATACACTGATGATTTTGCTGTCAAACAATGAAACTATAGTATATGGATTCTATAAAAAGGTTGTGGGGGTCCCTGCTTCATCTCTCTCTCAACTAAGGGGTCCTTGGCCTGAAAACTTTGAAGACCCCTGAACTAGAGGATCAGTCAGTTTTTATTTTATTGTTTTACAAGTAACGCTGTCTAGTTTTAAACAAGACAGTATAAGGGGGCGTTCACACCAGGGTTATTTGGTCCGCTTAAAAGGGACCATGGTCCTCTTTCTCCTTTGGTCCGCTGGTGTGAACGTGCAAAGGGACCATGGTCCCTTTGTTTGGTCCGGACCATGGTCCTCTTGAAAAGGCAGGACTCGGTCCCCTTCCAAACGGACCATGGTCCTGTCCTCTGCTGGTGTGAACGGAGCCGGACTTTATAGAGGACCAAACGTGGGTCTGATCAGCCTACAGTACATTCTGCATTATGTGTTGTTTATTGAAAAACAATATGGGAAAAAAATAAAATAAAAAAACGATGATCGTGAAGCAATTGTAACTTCGGCTACAAGAGACTACACTCATCAATCTTCATGTTTTGCAGTTGTAAAGCTGGATTAATAATTAGTTCTAAAGGCATGAATTTCTTACGGGAATCACTATTGATATGACCCGACCGCTGATATTTATTCATGAGCTGCAGTAGGCTACACGTAATAGACGTTAATAATTGTATCATCTCTTCTCCCTGTGAGCCGGCGCTGCGTTGTCTTGTTGTAAGTTACATGGAAACTGGTGACCCATCTTGTGCTGTGACTCCAGGGGTCGCTCTCCGAACACGGTGATCATTGTTTGTTTTGACACAAATACTGTCACAAATAAAAGTAAGGTCACCATCTTGTGTGTTTGATTGATTGAAGACTTTATTAGAAGTTTGCATAGGAAAAGGTACAGTTTCATGACGGTACAGTTCACTGGTACAAGGTCTACTAAAAGGAGATCCATGAAAAGACTAAGCTTATTTCCACTGGAAACCATTGAAGTATCTCATATAACATTGAATGACAGACAAATAGAACACAGTACTATGCAGTAGATATGTAAAGAAAAACAAAAAAGAAAACAGTAAGTCTAAATAAACAGTATATACAAAGAAGGGGCAGGGGAGGGTAGGGTTGGGCTAGGTTAGTTTTTTACCAGTTGCGAATGGCTGCTGCCTGTAAGTGATTCTTCAGGGCAATTTTAAAGGATGCTAGTGATCCACACTCCTTTATGACCTTCGGTAAGGCTTTCCACATTTTGGTGGTATAGCAGAAAAAGGAGTTTGACCCTTTGTTGGTTTTGACTCTGGGTTGAAAGTGATCTGTGGCGCTGCCTCTGGTGTTGTAATTATGGACATCCTTAATGTTTATAAAGTATTTTGACAGGTACTTGGGTATCATAGTGGTGTAGTGTATCTTGTACACCAGGCCCATTGCAAGTTGCTGTACTCTGTCATCTACTCTGAGCCACCCCACTCTTAACTGGTGAGTAGCGGTGAGGTGAGTCTGATAGGGAAGGTGAAGTAGGACCCTAATTAGTTTATTTTGGGCTGTTTGGAGTTTAGTTTTTAGGGCTTGTGGGGCGTCACGATACCATACGTGGACTCCGTAGTCAAAGAGGGGCTGGATTATTGCACCAGCTATGGTCTTCAGTGTGTTGAAATTGACCATTGGGGCGATCCTCTGTAGGAAGATGCTAGTGCTTCTCCTGCTTTACCTCAGCCACACCCACCTTCTGTTGAAACACCTGATGCAGTGAATAACGATATTATTTGTGTTTCAGAACACCCTGAGCCTGAGGTGGTAACTGCTTTTGTAGATGATGTTACCCCTCTTGATAGCATTTCTAATGTTGCAGTTAAAGCATCAAAGAAAAGGAACACTGCTGGCAGTAAAGCAGGGTCCACTGCCTCTACAACACTGTCTGCACGCGTCCTTGCAGAAGCAGAAATGGCAGCACTCCTTGCTCGCCAGAAACTACTCGATGAGAAGCACGCTTTGGATGAGGAAGAGGCGCAGTTCCGAAAAAAGAGAGAAAAGTTGAACTTGGAAATGGAGATGGCGGCATCAGCAGCTAAAATAAGTGTCTTAAGGGTCTCCGGCACCTCTCGAGTGTCTGGTGCCACAGCTAGTAAGGCAGATGGGATGAATTCCTACCTTGAGAAACAAAAAGTTCTTCACTCATTGGATGCCGAGGCTGAGCCCTTTGTGCCTGTCCCTGCAAGGCAGCCAGTTGGTCAGCCACCGCAACATTCCTTTAGTGAACAGCAGTCGCGTTCACATTTGATTGATTCTTGGCCTAGGCAGCCAAGTCTTTACTCACTGGATGCTGATGCTGAGCCCTTTGTGCCTGTGTCTGTAAGGCAGTCAGTCGCTCAGCCATCTCAACGTGCTTTTAGTGAACAGCAGTCACGTTCACATTTGCTTGATGCTAAGCCTAAGCAGCCACGTCCTCATCAATTGGATGCTCGGGTTATGGTGAATCATGTGGGGCTGCCGTCGCAGCCAGGGCCTGATACCGTTAGGGTGCGACAAAGTGGAACACACAACCCTGCATGTCCTGAGCCGCAGTTGCAGTCGAACCAACCTGCACCAAGGCAAGGCAGCTCTGATCATGGTCAGCTGATAGCCATCTTGGAGAAACAAAACCAGATAACATCTTTGATTGCAGAACAGCAGTCGTTGTTCTTCCTTCCTAGGCGCGACATTCAGGTCTTTGATGGTGATCCTTTGGAGTACCAAACCTTCATGAGAGCCTTTGAACATTGCATTGAGGAGAAGACTCGCAGTGCTAAGGATTGCTTGTACTATCTTGAGCAATATACTAAAGGGCAGCCCAAAGACATGGTTCGAAGCTGTCAGTTCATGTCACCTGAGAGCGGTTACGCCAGAGCTAAATCCTTGCTGCAAGAGTACTTTGGGGACCCACTGAAGATCACCTCTGCTTATATGGACAAGGTTTTCCTGTGGCCAGCGCTGAAGTCGGAGGACGTTAAGGCTCTTCAGTCATATAGCTTCTTGCTGCGAGCTTGTTGTAATGCTCTGGGAGAGTTCGAGGCCACATATGAGCTGGATGTCCCTGGTAACATGCAAACAGTTGTCAGGAAGTTGCCTTATAAGCTCAGGGAGAAGTGGAGAGAGGTCGCCTACAGTTTGCAGGAAAAGTTCCACTGTAGGGCCACCTTTCGTGATATTGTTGAGTTTGTTGAAGGGCAGGTTAAAATTGCAAGCGACCCACTGTTTGGGGATCTTCAGGAGTCTTCCCCTGCAGTATCGAGGAAGGAGGTGAGGCCCTCTAAACCTCAGTACTTCTCTGACGCAAAGGGAAGTAGCTTTGCGACAACTGTCGTCACTGACGTTGACGCTGGATTGCGAAGAGAACATGTTGTTGCCACTTGTTTGCTTTGTGGAGCTGGGCATTCCTTGGACACGTGTCGTCTAATGGAGAGGAAGACGCACGCTGAGAAAATGTCCTTCTTGAGAGAGAAAGGGTTGTGCTTTGGCTGTATGTGCATTGGGCACAGAAGCAGAGACTGTCACAAGCGTCTTGGGTGCGAAGTGTGCAGTATGAGACATCCCACCATGTTGCATGTCTACTCTAGAGACGAGGAAGATTCAGTGCAAGCTCAAGGAGAAGCAGCAGATGAGAACGCTTTAATCATGGTGCAGTCCAGTGGTCTTACTGGGGCCGGAGAGAGTGACTGCACACTTGCCATACTTCCCGTTCGGGTGAAGTCGAAGAAAGGTCAGACAACATTGGTCACATACGCTGTCCTTGATCCTGGGAGCTCAGCTTCATTCTGTACAGAAGGGCTCATGAAACAGCTGAATCTCTCAGGAAGACGATCAAACATTCTCCTAAGGACAATGGGTCAGGAGAAGGTGGTCAGTAGTCACATGGTGTTGGATCTGGAGGTAGCTGGCCTGGACACAGATGGTTTCTGTGAGCTACCTGTCCTGTTCACCCAGAAGTGCATGCCTGTCCACCAAGGTAACATCCCTAGGCAAGAAGATCTGCGGAGGTGGCCGCACCTTGAACACCTCAAGATCACAGGGATCGACTCAGGGGTGGATCTTCTTATCGGCACCAATGTTCCCCAGGCTTTGGAGCCGTGGGAGGTGGTGAGAAGTGTGGGTGGCGGTCCTTATGCGGTAAGGACCATGTTGGGTTGGACCGTGAATGGCCCCCTGAGGGGAGACTACACAGCTGAAACTGCTTGTGTTTGTCATGACATCACCGTCAACCGGATATCCGTCACAAGATCTGACCAGCTGTGGGAGCAGCAGAAGAAGGTTGACGTCCCTGGATGCGTTAAGCCTGAACAGCGTGCGCTGACCCTCAAAGGGAGATTCAACAAGGACAAACCTCTGACAAGGAGAGGGAACTTATCCACCGTGAGCTCCATAAACTCTGCCATGGGATTCCTTGCACCTGTGGTGCCTAATGCAGAGCCGGTTCTACGTTACCTGTACAGAGGTCAGATGGGCTGGGATGATGCCTTACCAGCCAGCGCTGCCCAGGAGTGGGCAGGAGTCTGGCTGCGGGAACTTCATCAGGCCCACTGTGCCTTTGGGATGGGTAAGGGACCGAAACCAATGGAGTTAACAGCTGCAGTAATGGAGATGTCCTCCTTAGGGGCCAGAGTGGAATCTGTATCGAGGTCTGATACTTGGATGTCAGGAACTACGTTCTTTGAGCCTGAGTTGGAGTGGCCAGCACAGCCTGATTTCTCTGGAGCCGTCTCTCCAGAAGATGTGTCTGGGAATGCAGTTCAGGTAGATGAGCAGGCTTACTTGGACATGCCGTTCGTCAGTCACGTCCCTTCTTTGTTCCAGTTGAGAAAGACAGTTGGGTTGTTTCTCAGGTTCAAGAGGTCACTGGCTTTAGCTTGGAGCAGGAGGCTTCCTGTAAAGTTGGATCTGTTTGGTGAGAGGCTGCACGAGGACATGCAGACCCCCGTAGCATCAAAGAGAAGAAAGGAGATGCAGATTGCCATGGCTTCACGAGATGGAGGGGCCTTGAAGTCTCACTTGGAGCACCCATGCTCTACAAATCCTTTTTCGCTTGGAGCTCGTGAGCTCTTTGAACTTTTCTCACTCTCTATCGCTCTCTTTATTTATCTTTTTTGCAGACAGAGAGGAGAATATGGATGAAGAAGATTCCATTGATAGACAATTATGCTTTTGAATGAATTTGCATTGAATTTCTATTTTCTTGAATTATTGAATCGTATTGGTGCTAAGGTTAATGTCTGTCTCCTACATATTAATAAATGTGTAATTAATGCACAGGCTTAATTAGGGGCCGGAATGTAGGGTTGTAGGGACAGGGTTAAATGGTATTTTGGGCACTTGGTTAATTGATTGATTGGTGGAGGCACCCATTGGCACCTCATGTTGTGGGAGTGTCTCTGAAGGTGGCCTCAATAGGTTACAAAAGACGCCTCTCCCATGCTCACCTTCAAGGCTGGTTTTGGTCCATGGAGGTAGGGTGAGCTGGGGGAGTGAAACTTTTGTTGACCGCACACGCACTTTTCATAGCTTTAAATCATACTTTTATTGTTGTAATTTGCTCACTGATTATTTATTTTCATACACAGATTTATTGCATTTTTATCGTATAATCCCAATTAGAATCGCCCCGTGTGTTTGTGTGTGTTTCCATCTGTAACTCCACGTTCAGCAGTTGTTCAATTGTCTAAAAAACATAATACAAAAATCAATAACGCATGTACCTTGCCCAACATCAACTTTATCACCTTCAAATGTGTCACTTCTCATAATCCCCAAATGTTTAAAATATTTCCCCACATTTTGGCCTGTAGGCGGCTTTGTCCTGTGATGTGATTTACATCACAAATGGGCGTCAACAAGCGTCTGTCTGCTTCACACCAAGGGGCTGTAGGCTAGTTGTAATAATTGGTGCCACTGAGAATTCAAGTAAAGCATTTTAAAACTTATGAGCGATTTTGTGGATGTGAGTGTTTTAATGTGCGTGTCATACAGTCTTTTAACCTCCCATGCTTAGCCTACTGGCTCTTTTAACTATTGGGTTTATTAGCAGCCGCAACACAACGCATGGGGGGTTCAACATCACTCTGTCAGGTTTTCGAGAATTCAGAGTGCATAGAGTGAAATGCAATTTTAATATAAGCGAGTTTAATATAAGCATAAACTATTCTCCTTAATATCAACCGCTCCTACGTTTCAATGTATTAGTACGGATCCATGCTTGTACTGTATGTGTGTGTTTGTGATTTTGACTTACATGCCACATATGTATTGAGTTTGACAGTGATTTGTGTTGGTGGCTATACTCACATGGAATTGAGAATTATCATAATAGTCATCATATTACTTATTGGTATTATAGTTGAGTGATAATTAAGATATATATCTTGATGTTTGTTTTTATTGGCTGTCTGATAAAGTAGTCCAAATGTTCTCCTACCAGTTATCTTCTATAATGGCTCTCTGTCAAAAGCACAACAACGCTTTCCAATTATGTCCATCAGTGTTATATCTTGCAATGCATTGAAATGTTACTCTCAGCTTTATTTTATTTTTTCATATTTCTCCATGTATTTGCTCTGCTTCACTTTTTTATAATTGACCAAAACACTTTCTACTGAATTAGTGCTTGCTTGTTGGGCCATGGCAGATGCTTAGGATATGTTAACTGATGTTTCGGTTTTATTTTAGATTCCTACTTATGTTAAACTCATGCTATAGTTGGGCTGCACTTTTAGAACAAGACTCACTAGTTAGGACAGGTTAAAATGACTATACAGCACAGTATTGCTGTTGCTAATGTACTGTTACCAATAGTTCTCCCAAGTTTAATTGATCATTTTAGTTTCTCCCTAGTTTAAGTAGGCATCAGCTTACTGTGTTCACCTTTAACAAGCCTACGAATAAACTAGGCTACTCTCTCTGAGGTTTACTTTAGGCTACTTCATAACAGAACCAAAGACTTTTGATCAGAGGCCTTGTGTTTTAGCTGGTGATTTGGACGGATTCTAGAGCTACATACATGTACTTGCACCTAGAAACACTGTTCAAACTTTATCATGGTAATCTTAAAAAAAGGTCTCATTAAGGCGTAGTTCTTCTTCCTGGAAGCTGATGACAGACATGTTCTCCTATGGGAAAGTTTGTAGGGAACAAGCTACTAGATGGTTCAGACAGACGTTTTGCTCATCTAGTCAAGTTTAGTTTTCAAAGGTAATGGAGTATAAAAGAACAACTCAAAAGCACAGAGACAAGACAGCGTACGAACGCCGTCCATACGACGTGGAAGTCAGACCTCTGTATCACCAACGCACAGCGGGGACGGCCATCCTACCAGGACGTCCATATGACGTCCCTACGACCTCGTCCCCACAACACGCATTTTTCGCTGCTTGGTCAGGCTCTCCACCAGACAGCCGAACGTTCATATGATGTCCATACGACGCCTATACAACCTCTTCGCTGCCTTGCAACAAGCGGACTATTGAAATACAAGGTCAATCACAAAATAATAATACAACAACATTAATATTTATTATAGGCATACCTGCCAATCTCAGATCGTCAGAAAACAGGAGATTTTCATCCGGGGGGGGGGTCTTAGTGACCACACCACCAAGCGGGTGGTCTGGGGGTCCCCTCCCCCTGGATTTTTTGATACTTTTATCAGGCCTGCTTTACTAGCAATTTAAATATTAAAGGCGCAAAATGGCATCTCGACAGAGTGCAGTCTATTTGACACAGGCAGCGAGCCTTAAAAGCATTCAAATAATACAAATACATTAATAATTGGCAAATGCAGAAGATCTACAAGCTCAAAATGTCTTGCTTCGCACCACGTTTCAAGCTTCTGTATCTGCTACTTTCAATGCTTTTGTGTGACACTGTTGTATGATAAAGTAGGACATTCATTTATAAAAGATATATAGTCAAATTGGAGAAGAAATGTCTGCCTTCATGTGAACACTTACATCATATATCAAGTACTGTATTTTAATAGTATTTTTATGTCAGCATTTTGTGATCTGTGGTATGTCCATAACTATAACACAGTGATTCTCACACATGTTCATGACAAAGACCCGTTGATTGATACCAATTTGGTTGCAAACCTCTATCTGACAAGATGTAGTGCCGTTTGGCCTCACAAGAAAGTAACTAAGACTGTATTTGAACCTGTGATCATTTACCTATCTATCTCTGCCTCCAAAACTAAGTGTTCTGAAACGCTTTCATTTCAAGGGCCCACAATTTGTATTGTATTTGGCCACAGACCCCCATGGGAAGAGATGTAGATTTATTCCTGCATTCCTGTCAAAAAGTGAGGCAGGAATTGAACTTATAACCTTCTGTCCTCCAGGAAGATTTTTAGACCAGTGAGTCACTGAGGTTTTCAATATTTAATTGAATAAAAAAAAAAAGGTAAAAAGACTGATTTCCAGCAGAATAACTTCAAAACCAGTTCAGAAAGCATTGTGAGATGACATCGCTGTGCTGGCGCAGCGGACTAGTAATGAGGTCTGTGAAGTAGAATACCTTTAATAGGTTCATTCGAATCTGGCCATGGTCGAGGCAGGGTCTGCTTGGGGCGTGTGGGCAATGCATGCAAGATCATACATTCACTTAAGTAATGACTTAAAGATGAGAAGTCATTTATAAAGATGTCTTACTTTGCTTCAGTCATCAAATCTGTACACCATTTGGCATTTTAAGGCTGAAATTGTACCCACACTAGTAAAGCAAGCCTGATAAAAGTATCAAACATGTATCAAACAAAAGAATGTAACAGAACACAGGGAAATATTATATTTCTGTTGAGATGTTTTGGGGGGGAACCCCAGACCCCCGTTGTGGAGTTCAGTGCACCCCCACGACCCAAAAAAGTGAGTCCCAAAATCAAGGCGAAAAACCTGGAAAAAATTTAGTCCCATCAAGGCGAAACACCCGTAGAAAAGTGAGTCCCAAAATCCCCCATAAAGTGAGTCCCAAAATCAAGTCGAAACACCTGGAAAAAAGTGAGCCCCATCAAGACGAAACACCCGGAGAAAAGTGAGTCCCATCAAGGCGAAACACCCAGAGAAAAGTGAGTCCCAAAATCCCAAAAATCTCCAAAAAGGTTAGTCCCAAAATCAAGGCGAAACACCTGGAAAAAAGTGAGTCCCATCAAGACGAAACATCCGGAGAAAAGTGAGTCCCAAAATCCCCCAAAAAGTGAGTCCCAAAATCAAGGCGAAACACTTGAAAAAAAGTGAGTCCAATCAAGGCGAAACACCTGGAAAAAGGTGAGTCCCATCAAGACGAAACACCCAGAGAAAAGTGAGACCCATCAAGGCGAAACACCCAGAGAAAAGTGAGTCCCATCAAGGCGAAACACCCAGAGAAAAGTGAGTCCCAAAATCCCAAAATTGAATTTATAACCTTCTGTCCTTCAGGAAGATTTTTAGACCAGTGAGTCACTGAGGTTTTAAATATTTCAGCTGTATAATAACACAAAAGGTAGAGTCCTGTTTCTATTGCGGTTCCAAAACATTCAAACATCTAGACAAGCAACAACAAACAAGAACAAATATGCTATTAAAGATATTCTTTTCTTTTTTCTTTTGTAACGTTGTTTGTTGTTTGTCTAATAAGAAAAAATACTGTTTTATTTCAGACAGCAAATAGCTTAATGAGTTAGGATACTGAGCTAATGATACAGAGGTTGTGGGTTCAAGCCCCACCGAAGATATTACTTTAAAGACTGATTTCCAGCAGAATAACTTCAAACCCAGTTCAGAAAGCATTACAAGATGACCTTGCTGTGCTGGCGCAGCGGACTAGTAATGAGGTCTGTGAAATAGAATATCTTTAATAGGTTTGTTCAAATCTGGTCGAGGCGGGTCTGCTTTTTCGTATTTGGAAGTAGCCTTTTTTTACAATTTCTTTTTTACCACAGTATGTTAGCCGTCAGTTAGTAAAGTTAAATTGAAATACTCCAGCACATTTTAATTTCTTTCTGTAAAAGGATAGCTGGACAGAGTTCTTTAAGAATTAATCCACGACCATTATCCATTACCCGTCAGGAAATGGGAAGGACACAAGTTGCCTGATGGTCCTCCAGTACCTTGATGGAATGGGACTTGAACCTGCAAATTGTCTGTAGCAGAGGCAACTGATAAAGCACACCACACCATTGCTCCAAGGCACCGCAGGTGTCTTATGCTTTTGAGCTGTTCTTTTATATGTTATCCTTGAAAATATCAAAGTACTCCAGCATTGAGATATAGGAGGTATTTCCTGGCGTGCAAATCGTCCAACCTCTATTCCCAGGTCGGAAAGACTAATCGAACCATCTAATTTAGTTGCTGGTTCCCTCCGAAGTTTCCCTCAGGAGAACCTGTTCCTTTTGTACTTTTAAGCAAGTAAAGTAACCCCCCCGCTTGGGGGGTGTGGTCAGACATGCAGTAAAGGATGGTTATTAATGGTTACAATCATCAAATCCACTAATGGCTGAAATTGTAATATCCTTGATTTTGACAGTCCAATGTTGGCAGCCCTGCATTATACTGTAGGTATCTTACTGCTTTATAAGTGCCATGGTCAACTTTGTTGCAAGCGACAGAAAAACAGCTGGGTGTAAGCTATGCTTGTCCTTCCTTTGAGTGGCATATAGCACACAAGATGACACCACCAACAACATTAATATAATAAGCTCTTTTATTGCTGTACAAGTGTTCATTTTATTCAAGCTTTTTGCATAATGTAAATTCATCCCATCCATTCAGTAGCAGATGGATACCCTGTAGATTGCTAAATCATTCCCATTAATCCACGTCACAGCAGTCATTTCATTCACTGGATCCCAACTAACCGATACGATATGCAATACAAAGCAGAACCTCAGCATTTCAAAGAAAAATAATAAACAAAGTGTTGAAATTACGGTTTAATCAATATCAAAATCAAACAGACATTTTGAAGAACAATGATCTTGTTTCATTAAAAAAAACATGGGTAAAAGGCATGGGTAAAGGTTTATTTAAGATGCATTTCAGACAAAGACACTTCAGGTAACAAAAGACAAATACCCTGAACAGAACAAAAAGAGATTCCCAATCTAACAGGCATTAAGACTTCCATGTATCCCAAAATGTAAATCAAATGTTACATAATAATTATAAAGCTGATATGCCAGCTGGTGATGATTATTGAAAGTATTTAGAAAATGTCTATTCAAGGTTGAAATGTTAATATGGTGAGGGAACAAAAAACTTTAATAGACTCAAGAGGTTATTCATTGTGTAAGTTTAAATGATAGTTTACGTGAAAAAAGAACTTCTGTGCCCAAGCCACTTCAAATCAAGTCTGTACTTAATAAGTGTTGGTTTTCCATTAAGTAACCTCTAGCAGCATGTTAAATTTGACCAAAAACAGTTGTAACAGTAACAGTGGGAGTTCACTAGATCAATTTCAGTTTTAAAACCAAACATCACTTCACACAGCAGCTTCCTTTGATTTTCAGCAGCCATATTGTTTTTTAATCCAAAATCAAATTTTAAACCTCCATTAAAATGAAACAGAAATAAATGACAGAAATCAATCAAGTAAGTACTCAAAGGTACTTTAACCGTTTGATTAATTAAAATGTTTTGCCACACCTTGGAATGTTCTAATCTGCTTTTTGAACAGCAGTGTAAGGTATGGTATGAATTGAATAGTCTTCAGAAAAGGCGTTCTTGCATTCTTCACTCCTAAATAGCTGTGCTGTGTCTTGGGCAATCAATAAACTCATCCAAAAGTGATAATGAACCAATTAAAAGCAAATTGGGATGCTCTTTCCACTGCTTTTGTTCCACCCTGTTATATACAGCCGTTTATACCACGATTAAACAGATTTTTCAAAAGAATATAAACGTAATTTGTTAATCACTCTATCTAAATTTGTTTTTACATAATGTTTATTTATCCCATACTTAAAATTAGATCCATTTGTCATAAACAGTGTTAATCCACTGAGTTGATCATTAGACAGTGCAACTGAACCTATCCAAATGCCTATTAAGCAGTTTGAACATGGCATCCTTATTTTGGACATGCCATTATAAGTGAACATTTATTAGAAAGAACAAAAAACTAAAAAACAAACAAAACATTACAAAATAGCAGATCTACAAGCTCTCACAACATTTCACCATTCACTGCTGAGACGGAAGGCAACAAAAAGGATAACAAATGTTTCTTTCATGATGGTACAGCTATGCAATTTACCTGCCGGATTTGTCAAAGTATAACATAGGGCTTAAGTGGCTAACGTTCAAGTTAATCTTGTAATCCTTGTCCAAACATAATGCTGTTTACCAGTATGACCATGGTGCCATTACGAGAAATCCTAGATTAACAGTAACATTAGTAATGACAGCTGCATCATCAGTCAGCAGAATTAAGCTTATTTTATACTCAATCGCACAGCGGTATTGCTTGCTGACAAGAACCAAAGCGACGTGTTCGAGCTTGTAAATCAGTTTTAGGCAAAAGAGACTGTCACACTACAGAGTATAAATGAGTAATTGCAAAAAATGGCAACTGCAACATATTGTCAAGCGTGTGTTTGTGTGTTGCATTGAGTTGTTAGCTTGAATATCTGTTATTTTTGCAAGCAACACTGCTGTGCTGTGCAACAATGTATAAATCGTTGCACAGCAGTTTAACGATTAGAGTGTGCCATTCACTTGGGAAACTCAAGAAAAGGAGAAATCGTTTCTTTAAGACTTCAGTTGTGAGCATCTGCTTTATAACAAGCCCATCACAATAAAGGTAGGCTTTAAATGCATTACTAGAACAACAGACTGCAAATCAAGTCCCCATGACAATAAGGATATTTGACAAGTTAACAAACTAGGCCAAAGCTTCAAGCTGCACAGTGCTGGCCAACAACTCAGAACAGTCTGTTTGAACACTATCATGAAACCAAGCCCCAGGTTTATACTGGGAACCAGCGTTATCCAAATTGGTCTTCAGACCCATGTAAAGACAACTCAACTCAACTTAAAAAAAGTACTTTCTTAACGGTCAAAATGTATTTCCAGAGTAGCAGCTGGCATAATGTATAAACATAGAGCACTGAGATTACTTTGCATAATGTAATGAGGCAAGGCCTGACGTCTTGAAAGGTGAGCAACATCATCAAAGTTTAGCACACCCCAAACTTCACATTAAATCAGTTTCAAGCAACGTAGCAATCCAATTCCTTCGCTCACCAGATGTTACAACTAACTCATGCATAATACAAAATATCCAGTGGGAAGTATTGTTTTCAAATTTCAACTGCAGTTGTTGAAGGCTTTGAAGTCTGAATCTTTCAACGGATTAACAAATTCAGGTAAAAACTACTCTGTACAGTGTGGCACTTACTAGCATCAGGGCCACCATGGAGACACTTGTATCTGAAACGTAAACCTTTTGTGTATTCTAGAAGGCATGGCGTTAAGGCAGGAGGCTCCTTCTGGTTCACACATATTTTATGTTTGGTAGAAGCCGAACTGGATTAACCACTTGAACCCTAGCATACAGGGACGTGCTGGCCATTGGGAAAAGCGGGACAACTCCCGAACGCCCGGTTCATTCCCGGCCGGTCCAGGCTGGCCATTAGGAAAAAAATACAAATAAAATGTTAGCCTTCGTTCCATTTTGGGGGCTAGGCGGCCAACAAAGTAAATCGTCACTGTTGGGCATAAACCTCGTATCTCCAAGTTTCAAATTTGTAATTTTCTTTCGCAAAGTAAAGCCCTGCTTCATCATACAAGGCCGTTGCACAAAAGTAGAGAAAACAGCAGATCTATCTGTGCTTGTAGATGGGCTGTTTTCACTATAGTCGGGGATCCACATGCCCTAAAGCTCAAGGAATAGGGTTGAACCTGTGATGTTCTGCCGCACTTTTTATTTCTGTTTTATCTATTAGTTTGGTCATTAAGGTCCACAGAATGAGAGGCCTGCTCTGCCGGAAACATCGCGAAAAAAGGTTATGGCCATTTGTATATTCACTGTCCCATTGACTCCACTACACAGGAAAGGAAATATATTATAAAAAAGAAAAATTCTGCTTTAAGTAGCATGTGAGGGGTCAAAATGGAGAGTTTCCATGATTGTGAATCCATTGCAAGCATTTGTTTTGCACAAAAAACATTCCTTGGGCAAGAAAACTAACCAACAAAAGTGTTAAAAGTGATGAGTCATCACTTTTCACAGTCATCACAGTGATGAGTCATCACTTTTGACACTTTTGTTGGTTTGTTATCTAGCCCAAGGAATGTTTTTTGTGCAAAACAAATGCTTGCAATGGATTCAGAATCATGAAAACCTGCTACTTAAAGCAGAATTTTTCTTGTTTATAATATATTTCCTTTCCTGTGTAGTGGAGTCAATGGGACAGTGAATATACAAATGGCCATAACTTTTTTTCGCGATGTTTCCGGCAGAGCAGGCCTCTCATTCTGTGGACCTTAGTGACCAAACTAATAGATAAAACAGAAATAAAAAGTGCGGCAGAACATCACAGGTCCCCTCCCATTTTGAGGGGCTACTAGTTTAAATCATTTTTAAAATGATAAATACAAAACAAACGGTTTTGGACATAAAAGGTTTCCACCCGACAACGACAAAATTTAACTCATGTAATTGGCCCACTGGCTTGTCACTTGTCATGATCTGAAATGGCAAATCTTTGAGTAGCAGCGCGCAATGAGGGCCTCTCCAACTCTTTTTTCCCAGGCTGAATCAGGGGCCCAGCATGTCCTTGCTAGCATCTCTTTTCTGGGGTGGGGGTTCATTAACCGAAAATAGATGATCTACAATCTCACAACGCAACGCGCTGTGAGTAGTGTGTAGAGGAGTAGAAAGTACAGAGCAGACCCCGGTGAACTAAGCATTAGCTTACAGAGTATAGAGCAGTGGTTCCCAAACATGTCAGGTCGAGACCCAAAAGACAGATTAGACGTTTGCCCGGGACACAAACTAGTGAAAATAGCAGATCTACATGCTCACAAGGCAGCGCTTCTTAAATATTTGTGTTCTAATTTATGGAATTTCTACGATTTCTCCATGAAATTACTAATATAATGATAATGACAATGATAATAATAGGGGAGGGAAGGCTTTTTGAAAATACTTTGAATAATAATAATAAAAAGAAAATATGTAGGAAACAAAAAACAAAAGGACCCATAAAAAAAGGTCTGTGACCCACAAATGGGTCCCAACCCACTGTTTGGGAACCAGAGGTATAGAGGGTTTAAGTGGTTAAAGGACACATCACTGGGCATAGTACACAATGAGCAACACATCCATTACAAACTTGTTTTCCACTACAGTATATCCCAGAATGAGTCACCAATCACCATACTCTTAAATCTTGTGAGATCTTAATTGCCATTTCAACCATGTGATATATTTTATGCATTAGAAGTCTAAATGCTAGTAATGACCAACATAAAACAGTACAATAGACACCATTTAGTATTTTTTTTTTCTTTTGCATAGTTTTCATTAGAGAGTGCCATTCACTTGGGAAACTGAAGAAAAGGAGAAATTGTTTCTTTCATGATACAGCTATGCAATTTACCAGCCAGACAGCTATCACAGAGCTAGCTCAAAAACAAACGAAAAAAAAGAAAAAAAAAAGATTTGTTAGCAGCAGAGGGAGCTAGCCTGCAACCAAAATGTGATGTGAACGATGACATCTGAAACAAAACAACCATTGTTTGAGTATTAGGCTGCCCACAAACAAAACCTTCCCCACATCCAGAGGACTGCTTTGAAGTCTAACAGCCTGACACTGAAATGTCTGTTATGTTAGGTGGCATACAGTACATTCACCTTAAGAAACTGTCTTGAAATGGCAATAGTCAGATGTTTTGGCGAAGAACTGAAATACACAGTTTCTCTCCATATATATCTTGTGAAAACAGTGTGACTTACACACAAGTGACAATTAGCCATAGTTAATATGGTAGAGCCAAACCACCACAAAATTCAAATCTACCTCGACAAGAACACATGCAGTGTACCGTGCCAAATACCCAACTTTGTCACTGTGCAGAAACCTTGTATCTCCATATTTTATCTTTTTATGATTCTCCCATAAATAAGTATCATATTTTAGATTCTGTCATATGATAATGTCACGCAAAGTAAAGATAATAGCGTTGCAAGCTTGCAGAGCAGCTATTTTTGGCAAAGAGGTGTAAATGAGGTTTAAGTGGTTATTTTACCAATGAAGAGTATTAACAAGAGCGTGTGACTAAATCAGGGGTTCCCAAACTTTTTTGTCTCAGGGCACCCATAAATATTTGTTTTAATCCGAGGCACCCCTACATTATAATGTTCACTCCCAGCACCTTATATTTATAGCATATCGTCGTTGTCGGGTGGAAACCTTGTATGTCCAAAACCGTTCGTTTTGTATTTATCATCTATAAAATGTACTAAACTAGTGAAAACAGCAGATCTACAAGCACACAACACCTCGAGATCTACAAGCAAACAATGTGCTTGTAGATCGTCTGTTTTCACTAGTTTTGTGCGACAATCTTGTATGATGAAGCAGGGCTTTGCTTTACCAAAAGACGTACACATTTGAAACTTGGAGATATGAGGTTTCTGCCCGACAGTGATTGCGACCGTAAGGTCGCAGTTTAGTATCAAAACCTCCACCGGCCGTCCGTCGGTCGGTCGGTCGGTCGGTCACACGTCACACCTTTGCCCTGCTCATATCTCCGCATCAGTATGACATCACACTGCTGACATCAGTATGACATCACACCGTACACAAATGACCCTTATATAAGACCGGCATTATCTACCGACAGCTGCTATAAGCCAACCCTGGCGATAAGGTCTGAGTCGAAGAAATGCTTCTTTCCTGGCAAGAATTGCCCCTTTATACTGTAGGGCTCGTTTGTGTATTGTATGACATCACGCC
This sequence comes from Nannobrachium achirus, assembly GCF_963921795.1. Taxonomy (NCBI): domain Eukaryota; kingdom Metazoa; phylum Chordata; class Actinopteri; order Myctophiformes; family Myctophidae; genus Nannobrachium; species Nannobrachium achirus. The sequence continues at coordinate 16,313,214 of NC_137822.1, forward strand.
ACATCATCGGCTGAGGACTGGGTGATGTCATCATATCTCCATATATGGAGACATAAGTTGCTCATGCCCAAATATGGGCTGGTGAGGTCAGACTTAGTGTGATGCGTAGGTTATCTCCATATATGGAGATTCAACTTCAATGAGTATATAAGACCGGCATTATCTACCGACAGCTGCTATAAGCCAACCCTGGCGATAAGGTCTGAGTCGAAGAAATGCTTCTTTCCTGGCAAGAATTGCCCCTTTATACTGTAGGGCTCGTTTGTGTATTGCATGACATCACGCCACATCATCGGCTGAGGACTGTGTGATGTCATCATATCTCCATATATGGAGACATAAGTTGCTCATGCCCAAATATGGGCTGGTGAGGTCAGACTTAGTGTGATGCGTAGGTTATCTTCATATATGGAGATTCAACTTCAATGAGTAACCATGTCTTGATAATTGGTAAAACAAACTTTTGGCCTATTTGTGGAGATAAGCGACCAACGGTCGCTTATCTCCCAATTAGGGAGTCTTACTGGTGATATTTTAGTGATTATGTTACCAGGAAAACATTGAGATAATAGCCATTTTGGTTAGAACTGACTGAAAATACGTTTGTACTTCAAGTTTAAAATGATACTAAATATATTTTAAGTGTTCAAATAAATTCCAAATATTATCAAGTTATCTCGCGGCACCCCTGGACAGCTGTCGCGGCACCCCAGGGTGCCCCGTCACCCACTTTGAAAACCCCTGGACTAAATAATAATTACATCGAAACACAGGTTCTTTTTTTCCATTTCCTTAAAACTAACTGTTTTGGACATACTAGGTTTCTGCCTGTATAGAAAGTGGATATAACTATGGGTAGGGGTGATCTATGGGGTTGCCGTTGTACGCTATTTAAAATGTCTTATAATACACTGCCTTGTGTCTTTTATATTATAGCCCTAGATAGTGCAGTTTGTCTTACTTTGAAAGTAAAAGATTACAAGAATTGTTAAATAAGAGTTCAAACCAATGGGCTTATAAATTAAGAATGAGAGTCCTACTTAAGTTGTAAAGCTGGCTAGGCACCACTGAGAAATGTAAGAGTACAGCAGGATTAGTTTTGCCACAATCCGATAATCTAATATATATATATACTGTATACACACCCCCCACACACATATACATGTGTATGTACACAGTATATACATACATAATGTGTGTGTGTGTGTGTGTGTGTGTGTGTGTGTGTGTGTGTGTGTGTGTGTGTGTGTGTGTGTGTATATATATACACACACACACACACACATTCAAAACGATTATTCTTTTCTGCAATAGCCGCTTCTTTTCACCTGACAGGGGGAGTTTCCCCTTGGACGTAGCGTGTGGAAGGAACACGTTATTTCCCTCCATCAGGCTGGCCAGGGGGAGGCAGTATGGAGACCAGGATTACTGCATGTTTTTGTGAGGGTGCCTACCCTAGGAGACACGGGGAGAACATGCAAACTCCACAAAGAAAGGCCCTTTCGCCAACCCCACCTAGGGTATGGGCACAGGCGATGCGGAGGAGAGAACACGCCCCCAAGTGCCCACAGTGTCCCTGTGCGGGAATCGGACCCAGGACCTTCTAGCTGTGAGTACTAGCGCCACCGTGCGCCCCAGTATATACAGTATTGACCATGTTTGCTTACTTCAGATTTTTTGCAATTTAATAATGTTTCCAGTGCTTCTTGAAAGATTTCCAGTGATTCTTATCTAGATAATTTAGTGTGATTGTTTGAACTTGACCAATCTTTTTGCCTGCCATAGCCAAGACGAATATTTCAGTTCTTCAGTGGTGTTGTCGGAGACAGCTTTTAGCATATAAACACGAACAGGGAATGTATAGCCTATTTCTATTTGTGTTATGTTCCCATCCAAATTTCAAGAAAAGTTTAAGATTTATTTTCTTTTTCAATCGTCTTTTGAATGTTAAAAATGTTTGGCATAAGTGAATAAATAGATATTTTACTTTTGGGTAAGATGAAAACAGAAATGTCACTGTTTTCACAAAAAATGCAATCAAAATGTCTTAATGGAGCAATCATGATATAGAGTAAATGTTACACATTTCTGTTTCTGTTTAGCTTTTCTGGAAGTGTACTACATAAGATAATTTGCATAAAATATTTGGATTGGATTGAAATACAGTGGGCCTATAAACATTGTGGGGTTGTATCTAAGATGTCTCGATGAATGAACTTACTTGACACAGTTTATGTGAGAGCAAGTTACATATTAGTTCAAACAATGAAACCATTACGCCTGTGCTAAGGTTGGATGTGGCTAAAATGACATCCTTGCAATTATTTAATCACAGGGCATTTTACTTTCGTTCAAGCACTCGAATCCACTTTGCCATCTGACTCCTGGCCTCAGCAAGCTAGAGAATACATTTCCAATCCCAGATAGCTCATTATTCGAACATCTCCTGTAGGTCTCCTGACAGGCGATCATTTGTTATGAGATTTCAAAATATGTCTGTTAAAGACGTTCACGTAACACGAGATTTTGTGGCGGACTGATCCGTTTAAAACAATACCATGATTTGTTGAGGCGTATCACCTTACAATAATGTCACATTAATTAGATTACGTGATATGATTATAGATGGATAAGTTACAATGTTGTCCTCAGTTAACCGTTAGTCTCTCATTGAAATCCATGGGTACCACTTGCTATACTCTAAGATGCATAAGCACCCCCACCACCCCAAATCAAAATGTGCAGTTTGAAAATTAGGACTAGAATTCTAAATGTTAAGGTATCCTGCTAAACTCGGGTAAGAAAGACAAGGAAAAAACAGTCTCCTCATCCCTGAGAGGCATGGATTCACTGAAGCATTTGGTTGCAATAACCCAACATAATCCCAACAGTATACCACCTAATCTGCAGTGCAGATTATGGTAGTATTTTCGGTTATTATATTGTTAGCACAGTCTGGTGGAGCAGGTCACGCCGACATCTCACACAGGCACATACTTGAGAGTGTGTGTGAGTGTGACAGATAAATCTCTTGAATCTCGATGATCTAGTCTATGGCATGTCTTTCAGTAGAACATAGCGACACAGCCATTCTGGCGACAGCTCCTACCCCAGTGACTCTTTATAGAGAGGAAGGGACGTAGACATGCAAGGCCATCCATACAGAGAGAGATAATTAATAAAACAAGTTGGCAAGAGAAAAGTGGGAGAAAGAGAGCGAATGGGGATTAGTAAATTATCCCATTTAGGCCTAGAATTATTGAATGCTTTAACCAGTGAAAAATAGCAGATATACAAGCTCACAGCGCGGCACCGAGTGCCGCGCTGCAAGCTTGTAGATCTGCTATTTTTCAATAGTTAAAGCATAAAATAATGATACACAATAATGTGTACCCGTTCTAAATGGGATAACGTGAATAAAGAGAGAGGGAGATAGAGAGCAAGAGAGACAGAGTGAGAGCACAGACAGAGTGTAAAAAAAAAAGATCTTCCCACGCCCACTTATCATCAAACTATGAGTGACCACAGGGCTTGTAGTTGCCGGTGCATTGACTGGTCCGTGGTCGCTAAGTTAGTTGGTCAGTCTGTCTGTCAGATCTACGCACTGCAGTTAAGCTTGCTTCTGGCGCGTCTCGGCGTGTCTTCCTGCTTGGTTAGCCACTAAGCCTATTGACACAGTGATGGTGGTCTCTCAGGCTGACTGGGAGGAACCTGAATGTGTGTGTGTATCGCTCTGTGTGTGTGTGTGTGTGTGTGTGTGTGTGTGTGTGTGTGTGTGTGTGTGTGTGTGTGTGTGTGTGTGTGTGTGTGTGTGTGTGTGTGTGTGTGTCGGAGTGAAGAGGCAGCAGGCCCATCAGCCAAATCCTCAGTATCATTCCTTGACATCTCTTCCTCTGTGTTTCGGGGCCACTTTTTGCAGCCATTTTTCTTCTCCTCAGTATCAGCCTCTGCGATTGGTTGCTTCCTCAGTATCGGTACATGTCATAGGTACTGACCCAGGAAGAAGGAAAGGCCCACGTGGGGAACCTGTGCAGGATCTCCGCCAGCTGAGCAGTCCTCTGGTCCTCCCCGAAGAAGTAGTGAGACGAGATGGCCACGGAGATCATCCCCTCTGGACCCGATGGGTCTGACTCTCTGGGAGGCTGGAAGAAGGAGACAGAAGTACTCTTCATTAACATTAAAACCCTGGAATTATGTTATATACGTTAGTTATTGAAAATTATCAGATATAGAAGCTCACAGCACGGCACTGAATGCCGTGATGCAAGCTTGTAGATCTGATACGTTTTCTTTTCTTCTTTTTGACAAATATATATTTTTCAAAGCAAACTTTTGTAACACAAATTTGTGCTTTTGGGGGTCCCTGGAACAACATATTATGAGATGGGGTCTGTGACCAAATACAGGTAGTTTTGGTGGTCTTTGACATGAAAAAGTTTGAAAAAAAAAGTGGTTATTTAAACCACTGATTTAGAAGACATTTATAGAATCGGGGTCAATATATTCAAAGACTTGTACACATTTCTTTTTTTTTTTATCGGTGCTGACAAGACTGGTGGCAATGGGGAAGGAATGACCCTAACCCTAACCCAGACAGACTTAATGACTTTAAACCTGGCGCCCCAATTTCAAATTAAATCAAATGATTTGTCAAAAATCAAACCTTGGTTCGAAGTGAAGCGGTGAATTGTTATTCTATGTGTTCTAGAGCTATGAAATCTGTGGTCTAGATCTATACGTTCTGTGTTCTAGATCTATACTTTCTATGTGCCTTAGTTCTATATTTTTATGAATTCTGAATGAATTAATGATTATATCTGGAGGGCCAAATTGTCATGTGAAGCTAGACCAATCCTCAATTCTGAACGCACAGGACACACAAAGCCACCCCTTGGAAGCGGCTTTCACCGCTTCAAAAATATCATAAATTGCAGTTCTACACGCTTGCAGATTGGCTACATTTGGCTACATTTGCATGTCATACAGTACAAAGTACTTGAAGTATAAAATAGGGAATTAATTTATATAAAAGAATCACACCCGTGTGGAGTGAGCGGTGCTGCTGCTGCTGATGTCACCATCAGCAGGTCATGACCCAGCTTTGCGTGTACGTACGGTATGTGTAGTTATGACCCCATTGGAAAACCCTTGGAAAACATACATCAAACATACGACATTCAACCTATTGGAGTGGTTAGCACCGTTCACAAATACAATGCTTATACAGTATTTATTATGTGTTTATGTCCCATGGAGTTTGGCCAATGCAAACCTTTGCGGCACATACGGATGGACATAGTGACATTTACACACAAAGCCAGATGTAGGAGAAGTCGGCACCGCCCATTAAAACACACTGTAAGATTAAATATGGAGATACATTCTGACGTTATAATCTTTCTCAGACTAGTAATCTGCTGTAGGGATCAACCACTGAGGCGCCAAGACCCAAGGCCCCATTTCACATGATGACCAGACATCCCTGGAATGAAAATGCAGACAAAGACCCAGATTCACTGGGACTGTGATGCGATGGCAGGGCGCACATTGGTTTTGTGCCCTATTTGCTTGGGCTAAGAGAAGTTATCAGAGCCACTATAATGCATTTATGCAAATGAGCTTTTAGCGTGGAAGTACAACTACTCTATACACATTTTTACTGTATGTACATGGTGATGTACAGCAGGGGTTCCCAAACCTTTTTGTCCCAGGCCACCCCATAAATATTTCTTTAATCCGAGGCACCCCTACATTATAATTTTCACTCCCAGCACCTTATATTTATAGCATATCGTCGTTGTCGGGTGGAAACCTTGTATGTCCAAAACCGTTCGTTTTATGTACTAAACTAGTTCACTAGTTTTGTGCGACAGTCTTGTATGATGAAGCAGGGCTTTGCTTTACCAAAAGACGTACACGTTTGAAACTTGGGAGATACAAGGTTTCTGCCCGACAGTGACGATATTTTAGTGATTATATTGCGAGGAAAACGTTGAGATAATAGCCATTTTGGTTAGAACTGACTGAAAATAACTTTGTACTTCAAGTTTAAAATGATACTAAATATGTTTGCAAGTGTCCAAATAAATTCCAAATATTATCAAATGATCTCGCGGCACCCCAGGGTGCCCCGTCACCCACTTTGAAAACCCAAGATGTACAGTATGTGACCCTGAGGGCCAAAATGAGCTCTGTGGTCTAATGCATATCAAACTGCGGGTGAATGAGAGAAAAAAAATCACATCTAGTGTGAAGTGAGAGGTGCTATTTATGATATTATTATAATTTTATTTAATAGAAGGTATGCGCGTGACATCATCGTACCCAGAAGTTAAATGCGAACGCTTATTGAGTGCCAGTAGGAATCGTTTCCCGTGTCCTTTTTCAGTGCTTCCAATTCTCTTTGCCGTTTTAAATCTGGATAGGCCTACTTGTTTTTGTGTTGTATCTCTAATCTTATCTTTTTCAATCTTTTTGCATGTTGGAGTCCATATTCTCATAATTATGTTCTTGCAAACTGATTACTTTGCTTTGCTGTTGTATCAATATTCTTATGGACTTCTCATACAAAAATAAAAAATACAAATCACATTTATTTCAGAAACAAATCTAACATTCTTGAAAATCATTTTGGGGGAAAAAAAAAAGAAAATAGCAGATCCAGAGGCTTGTCAGCATTTGTAGCTTTGCAGTGATTCATTCACAATGTATATTTGTATGTTTGCGTCCCGGCGTGACACCAAATGTATCTTTGCTGAAAAGGTTTGGGAACCCCTGATCTATTCTAGACAGCCGATGGTTCCTTGCTGATCAGCCAAACTCTGCATGTTTCTCATAAAATGGTGGTTTGGTCAATTCGACCCTCATAAATGGTTCCTGCCCAGAACTGCTTCATCTCGCCCCGGCGCCATGCTACCAGGGCAGAGGCCATCAAGGTGAAGGGCACTAAGTAGAGCAGGGCCGGCTGGCCCATTCCTGTCAACTGCATCACAGCAAAGGTCACCACCATCCCCAGGAAGTAGGCGATACTGCAGGAGACGAAATAGATCTTCCTGGAGTTGTTGGTCCACACATCAAACCTGCTGCAGTAGGCCACCAGCAAGCCTGGTACCAAGATGTCTCCATAGCCCAGCATGGAGAACTGCGTCATCCCGCACAGGTTCTGAGCCCTTGCTGAGAATCGTGGGACTAGCATCAATAGAGGCAGTTTCTCGGAGGGTGCCCGGGGTTCAGCAGCATGGACCCACACCACATCATTGTCCCTCCTATTTAGTGATGCACCCGGGCCCAAGGCAACCTGCGCCATTATGCTCAAGCCATTCTCAGTGAAGTACGGAGTGATGAAGACGAAAAATACGTCATATACCAGCAGGAGGCTGAGCAGAATGACACAGATCTTGAAGCTGGACAGGGAGATGGTCTTCATGAAGTACAAACAGAAGGCGATGGCGAGGAAATCCTGCAAGACCCAGATCCACTGTTCCTCATGCCTGTAGACTCCCCAGACCACTGCTGTGCTGATGCATGCTGTGGCCAATATGAGCGACCGCACAGAGAAGGTACACTTCCGGTTGGAGAACCGCATAGGGCCACAGCCCATCTTGTCCATCACAGCATCCATACAGCAATACAGTGCGTGAGCAGAGCCCACGCAGAATATGGCAATATAGAAGTACACAAGGACATTGTAGAAGAAGTACGTAAGGACAAGCGTACCGCACATTGTGGCCACAAAGATGGTCACTGTGAGCGGCGAGTGCAGGAACAGACCGCTGTCGTCTTCTTTGTTTCCGCCCCCTCCTCTGCCGGACGCACGGATGCTCAACAGATCTCTCTCACACACCCCAGACCAGTAACCACCCGAGACCACCGTGACAACGGCAATCAGTAGCAGGAGAATACTAGAGTCAAATCGAGAAGGCTGTGGTGCATATAGTTTCGCTTGCATTTGCGTACCAAACACCCGCTCTGCATCGAGCATGTCTCTGTACCACATGAGAACCACAGGAATACGGATCTTCTCATACGCTGACTTCGGAGCGTATGGAGTGGTCAACGTGTCTGTGCTAGCAATGAGCAGAGCCGATGCCCCAAGGTCTTGGGCAAATTGACCCTTCTGAATGAATGGACAGAAGCCTATTCTCACCACTAAGGCCCTGTCTCTTGCCGTCTCTGGACTGACCACAGGGGTACCACACAGCAGAGTGGACATCATGTTCATCAGTGGATTCTGTGAAGCACTCTCAAGAGTTTCTGGCAGGGGGCTCCATGCAGAATTGTACACAATGCAGTATTCCTTACTAGAGACATCATTGGAAATGTGCAATATTCCCAGTTGGCAGTTTATCAGCGATGACAAGAAGATTACCGATAAAACAACGATCCAAAGTATTTTTGCCATATTGTAAGACAAGGCATAAATATCTTAGTAGTCCTCCTTGATTCACTGCATTAACTCATATACCTTCTTCAATGTTCCTTGTTTCAACTTAAAGGACATAGTTGTGATGACAAAATACGTCATAGATACAGTATGTCATACTGTAGATACAGTATGTCATAGATATGTCATACTGTGGATATGTCATACCGGTATATATGTCATAGATGACTGACGCCAAAGATGATTAACGTCACCAGTGGCCACAAGAAGTCAGCTATTCAAATGCCGTCATTAGAGTTGGCTGACAGTGGTGGGTTCTGTGAGGGACATCTATCCATTCTCCAGTGGGGGAGACAAAAACAACTAGACTGCACTCTGTCGAGGTGCCAACTTGTGCCTTGTGCACTCGTGGCCATACTGTATATGGCCTACTTGTGCACCAGCAGAGCATACTGAGATCGGTGCTGCATGTGGGTGGGCAAGTTGGCACTCTGCCAAGGTGCCAACTTGCGCCTCGTATTTATTTAGTGTGGTTGCCCACACTATAGTTCTGGGGAAACTTTATTCTAGATAACCCTTTCGGCTGCCATTGGAAATTGATGGAAACCAGATTTATTGAAGCGGTGAAAGCCACTTCCAAGGAGTGGCTTTGTGTGTATCGTGCGTCCAGACTTGAGTATTGGTCAAGCTTCACATGACAATTTGGCCCTCCAGATAAAATCCTTCAGAATTCAGAATTCATAAAAATATAGAACTAAAGCACATAGAAAGTAGAATGTATAGATCTAGAACACAGAATGTATAGATCTAGAACACAGATTTCATAGCTCTAGAACACATAGAATAAAAGTTCACCGCTTCACTTCGAACCGAGGTTTGATTTTTAGAGTTGCAATTAGAATGCAATGGGGGAGTGGTGCTAGCTGGAGGATTGGTCTGGCTTCACATGACAGTTAGCTTGCTGCAGAATATAGTCACGGCAACCACAATTGCAATTTCCAATTGCATCTTTCTAGTATCAGGTCACACATGTTGTTGGTCACGTCACCCTGTGTTTTTCAAGGGTTTTCCCATTGGATGACGTAAACACAGACATAACAAGACACACAAGACACGGGACGCTCAGATATACCGAACGCAGTACTTGCGCACTCTGCTGGCACAAGTAATAACAATAGTCCAGAGAGGGGCTGACCCGTACAAGAACAACACAAGCCAACGATATAAAGCCACCAATGAAATTCTAGTGCCCCACTGAGCTCGCCGCAGGACGCTGCAGACATGAATGACCAGATGCTAGACTGCGCCCTGGATTTGATGAGGCGTCTGCCTCCCCAGCAGATTGAGAAGAACCTTAGTGACCTCATCGATCTGGTGCCCACTTTGTGCGAGGACCTCCTCTCGTCTGTGGACCAGCCCTTGAAGATTGCCCAGGACAAGGTGGTGGGGAGAGACTACCTGCTCTGCGATTACAACCGAGATGGCGACTCCTACAGGTCCCCTTGGAGTAATAAGTATGAACCCCCCATCGATGATGCCGCAATGCCCTCAGCCCGCCTGAGGAAGCTTGAGGTGGAAGCCAACAATGCCTTTGACCAGTACAGAGTGCTGTACTTTGAGGGCGGTGTATCCTCTGTGTACCTCTGGGACTTGGATCATGGCTTCGCCGGGGCCATCCTCATTAAAAAGGCAGGGGACGGATCCAAGAAGATCAAAGGCTGCTGGGACTCCATCCATGTGGTGGAGGTGAAGGAAAAGTCCAGTGGACGAACGGCTCACTACAAACTCACCTCCACCGTGATGCTGTGGCTCCAGACAACCAAGAGTGGCTCCGGGACCATGAACTTGGGTGGCAGCCTTACAAGACAGATGGAAAAAGATGAGACAGTGGGAGAGTCTTCCCCACACATTGCCAACATTGGCCGCCTTGTGGAAGATATGGAGAACAAGATTCGCTCCACTCTCAATGAAATCTACTTTGGGAAAACCAGGGACATTGTCAATGGACTAAGGAGTGTTCAGACTCTGGGCGACAAGTCGAGGAGTGTTCAGACTCTGGGCGACAAGTCGAAGCAAAAGACTCTGAGGAACGACCTGATGGAGGCACTCGAACGCAAACAGCAAAGATAGAAATGCAATTGTTCCCTTTCTGTCTCTCTCTCTTCTCTCATTCTTTCCAGTCTTTGTCATCTTTTCACTGTTTCTTCAAGTCTCTCCCTCCATGCCTGTTTCAGTGCTGCACTCATGGTCTCCCGAGATGGGACAGTGTTTTTTGCAGGTCTTTCAGTCCGAGTGTATCAAAAAGGCAACTGGTTTAAGGCAGCGGAAGCTTGTCATTGGCTGTGCGGAGGTGCCAAAAGTCGGGGGGGGACGAAGATACACCTAAACCTAACCTTAACCTCAGTAAAACTAATGCTGGTGAATGCTAACCTGGTGAAATGCTATCTGTGAGTGACAGAGAAAATAAGAGTTTCTCTCAAAAACCAACTGTGTTTTTATTGCGTCACTGTGTGTAGAACATGCTCATAGTTGAGCTGCGCGGCTCACCAATGACCTTGACCATCACCACAGATTTTCCCTATAATATGATATTGAGTTAGATACTGTATGTCATATTGACGTTTCATGGCCTTGTGATTTGTGATTTGATGATGAGTAATTACAAATAGTGACATACATACATACGTACAGTAGTACATATATATATACATACATACATTACATTACACACACAGCCATCGCTCCAAGTCTCAACTAATTTGAAGTTAGCCAAAATAACTCGATATAATTTTTTTTAAATCACACCCAATGTGAAGTGAGCGGTGGTCGTGCTTGCATAACGTCTTCAATTGGTAATTGGTGATGTAATACACACACACACACACACACACACACACACACACACACACACACACACACCTACACACACACACACACACACACACACACACACACACACACACACACACACACACACACACACACACACACACACATTGCTATGGCAAAACGCTGAGGAAAACACATTGCTATGGCAAAACGCTGAGGAAAAAGACTAGGATATAAGTCTAGGATGTAATTGGTGATGTAATATACGTACACACATATTGCTATGGCAAAACGCTGAGGAAAACAAATTGTTATGGCAAAACGCTGAGGAAGAGTGGCTACAGACACACACACAGCCACTCTATGGAGCGGTTTACCACCGCTCAAAAAATAAACAAAGGGATATGAAATATTGTTGGAAAATAAAAGAGTAGGGAGGTGAAACAGAAGTATCTAGGTTAGGGTTAATCCATACCTGTATTTCAAACCAGAAGGTCCATATAGGGGCATCTAGTCCGTGTGAGTAGAAGATGAAATATTCCCCATTCAGGTCAAACTGGGGGGTCCCATCCCCAAATGACCAGGTAGAGAGACTAGCTCCACGGTGAGGCATCAAATACAGGGACATGTGGCTAGGGCCTATATGAGAAATGATAGAGAATGCACACACACAGACACGTATGCAAGCAGTTTAACAGAATTATCTAGACATAAAGACAAATGGGATGGATTAATGTATAGTACATTTATCTAATGTGACTGCGGTTATGGAAATTCTGTTTTTCTGACTACATTCACGTCACATGTGACATATCAATCATCCATGTCTGTTCAACTCTGTTTTTTTTTTGCAGTTAACTTGACTTGTATGCCTTTTTTATGTCTTAGCCGAGAGCACTAGCATGCTATAAGAAAGTATTGACACTTTTTGGTAGCCTGATTTCAGACTCAGCGCTGGAGCTTGAGTCTGACATTGTCCCCATTGTAAGCGATTTCAGAGGGGAGGGGATTGGTGGGAGGGGTTGTGTTTGACTGACAGACCCTCGCAAGCCTGTTTCTGGCTGCGTGTGAGTCTGCACAGCAGATATCAGGTGATTGATTGTGTACATATTAGCCTACTGTACTGTTGTTCTTTAGATTAAATACAAAAACAAACTATCACACGGTACACAGACCTGCCTGTGCATGCTTGCTTGAGCTGCACACCCGCACATAACGTGCATACATGCGAGAATGAGTGCGTATCGATCAAACACCATTCACATCAGCCGTTTCAGACGGAGGACTATTAACATATCGAGGATTAAAATAACGGCCCGAGTGTTAACAGCGCGAATTAACATAGGGCTCAGACTGGATGCGGTGTCTCCTCTCCTCCTCCTCCGAGCCCGCAGTGCACTGGCAGTGGCTGGCTGTAAGCAGCAGCGCTGAGTCTGTAAACCGCTACACTTCCTCAAACTGGTTCAAAGCGTTGATTCGCTTGTCTCGTTAGATCCACCCCCACCTCCGAGGATCCGACTCTCATTGGACTGGTACTGCCTTATACCAGAGAACCTATAGGTTCATATTACAACACCAGACCAAGAGAAGCAGTCCGCTCAGAGAGTGGGCGGGTCTATGGTCTGGAGCCAGGCAAACTTTTTGGACTTAGAGAATGTCCAAAGACTTTCTGCCGATGTCTGGACAAATAATCCTCCATGATAGGGCATTCATTTATGAAAACCAATCAACTATGTCACTACTGACCTTTGACTTGGAAAGTCATCTTGACTGTTCCCCAGTTGGTGTGTTCTTTTGAGACCAGGCTGAACTCCACTGGAAAGCTGGGAGACACCTCTGGAGCAGGAAGGTACCAGTTCTTCCTACAATTACACACACGCACCAAATGCACATGAATGACACAGGAGGATATTTGCTTCTATGAACAAACAGCTGCCTGAGATGCGTAAATATTATTTCCAAACCAGACCCGGAAGCAGGTCCCACCCTGCTTGGTTTTTATCCATAATATTGCGTTGGCTACGATCTCCGGCTGAGGAACTGCAGACTGCAGAGAACTCTGGACAACGGTAACCTATCGTCATATGGTATGTGTATTGTACATTTTATACCGTGTGTACCTAGTAAGTGTATAAAGAAATTAGACAGCAAAAAGTTGAGGGAAACCAATTCTAATCCTTACACTTATCTTACCTACAAGCGAAATGTGGGCAACACAACACAAAAGCTTTAGGGCTAATGCTAAGGTGAAGGCTGGGAAGACTTTTCCTAAAATCCCAAACTCTGTGGTTTAGCCTACTCGAGACAGCCTCAGAGCGCTACGCTTCTTCAAAGGAAGAGAGACAGACCGATAGGTGTCACCCTTTCTTCTTTGACAATGGGTTCCCAGATTGGCCTACAGCTAACACAGAGAGTAATTTCTTCTGAGAAATTAGATGATATTCTTACGGCACTGTAACTGACTGCATCTGTGTGGCTGGTTCAGACAGGGATCTCCATATATGGGCATAAAAGGGATGTACTATATACAGTAAATGGATCTCCATAATGGGTAACTGGTCCAATATACATCACTCGCATGTCGCCCGAAGGCGTCTTACTAGTATTTTAGATTGTAATTAGAGAAAAGAAAAGATGAGTGTTCAAATGTTTTCATTTACTGCTCTCTATCGTTTTAGCGATTTTAATGGTTGGGGGGGGCATGCGTACATTCATATAAGTGGCTAAATATGCCTTTTTAGCCACAATAATCGCAGGGGGTTAGATTTTCACCCCCGACGGGACGGAGCATCGCGGAGGGTTAGATTTTAAATTATGCTGCACTTTTTTGACAATTGTTACTGTACCAGCAAGACTTCTTCTATGTATCTTCTTATTTCTGCATAGTGCACACTCGCGCACACACACACACACACACACACACACACACACACACACACACACACACACACACACACACACACACACATGGTTACGAGCCAGATAACCACTATTAGTGATATTTAGCACAGTTTACTGTATATTTAGCGTGAGATATGATTTACTGGTCCACACATTTCAACAAAAAGTTGATGATAAAATTGACCACTTCTGTAACTTGGGTCACTTCTCTCTTATTTTATCTTTTTGTAATCAGTTTCCTCCCATAACGTGGGAAAATATGAGAATAGTTTCATAAGCCATGTACAGTACAGTATAATACTGGTTTGTAAAACAGACCATAAGGTTCTTGCCATGGCCTACAGTATAGATTATCATGTTATGAGCCTTTAATTTGCAAATACTTTACCGTAGGCCTATTTATTTCTATTCATTTGATTGACAAATGAGATTTCACTTTATTATATATACTAGCCCTTACCCGTTCAAAGATATGAGCTCTGAAATGATGTGCAGTGTGTGTGTTATGGGGTGTGCACTGTGCACACAGTATATGAGGGATGGAAAGTAACTTTAACTGGTGCTTGCATGATAATATGTAGGAGCATCAATGTAAGAAATACCCGTTTGGTTTAAAGGCTATAGAGATACCCCCCCCCCCCCCCCCTACCATGGTGTATGGTATCTACCATGGTGTATGGTAGATACACCATAAAAATGCTAATATACAGCATATGATTTGTGAAAGTGACAAACGGGCTTCACAGTTATGTCAGGTGTGTTCATATGCTAATGGTGATGCGATTTCAGATCAATTGCTCCAGCCACTGAGGAGAAACGCTGTTTCAGACAGACACTCAGACATTTCGAAAATTATATGTTTGATATATATATATATACTAGTCCTTACCCGTTCAAAGATATGAGCTCCGAAATGATGTGCAGTGTGTGGGTTATGGGATGTGCACTGTGCACACGGTATATGAGGGATGGAAAGTAACTTTAACTGGTACTTGCATGATAATATGTAGGAGCATCAATGTAAGAAATACCCGTTTCGTTTAATGGCTATGTGTGTGTGTGTGTGTGTGTGTGTGTGTGTGTGTGTGCAGCGGTTTGGACCGTGAGACCATCCGCAGAGTAGTCTGTGTTTCTTTTTGAGAGGGTCGGTCCGCCTGAAAAACGCGTTTTGGAACGAAACGGTTACGTTTTGCGCGTTTGTGACGCCCTCTACGGGTGGAATTGGAAATGCTTCTGGGGATTCGTTGAGTAAGCCACCCGCAACCTGTGGCAGAAATTCAGTGTTGACTCGACGTTTTGTTTGTGATTTATGGCTATTGTTTGCAAAACGGGCCCCTCCCGCTAACTTTGGAAGCCCGTTACGAACGAACGGTATGGACTATCAAAATATCCCTTGACTATGTTCATTGCATGGGTTCAGAGATCATGTGTACCCATTTTCGTGACATTTGAAGAAAATATGTAGGAAAAGGAGCAAAAAGTGTGTTTTGGAGAAAATTCAAAATGGCGGAAAATCTATCCTGACGCAAATGGGCGTGGCCTATATCGGGAGATGCGTCTCGACCCACGGAATCCAGGGAAAAAATAATTTTAATTTTCCGACCTACGGTTCAAGAGTTACAGGCCGAAACGTAAAGTGGACTGTTATAGCGCCACCATGATGCCAACTGACAAAGTTATTTTTTATTTAATCCTTGATATCATTATAAATCTCCTCTCAGAGTTTTGTAACTGTAGCCCCTATGGTTTGCGAGAAAAAAAATATTGAATGTGAGTTTTTGCGATTCCCATTATAAGTCAATGGGAAAAATTAATTCACTAATAAATTAATATCAATTAAACGATTTGTGAAAGTGAAAAAAGGGCTTCACAGTTATGTCAGGTGTGTTCATATGCTAATGGTGATGCGATTTCAGATCAATTGCTCCAGCCACCGAGGACAAACGCTGTTTCAGACAGACACTCACTCAGACACTCAGACAGACAGACAGACAGACATTCGCAAAATTATATGTTAGATTTTTTATTAAAGCTGATGTTTGCAAAATAGACTTACATTTTACAATTTAGACATTGAGCAGATGCTCTCAACCCAGAAAGACTTTCAATAAGCAATGTAAACACATACAGTACACCAAATGCATGGAGACAGTGTAGCGCCTCAGTGAGAAGTTGCACCAAATGAATTTGAGCTACGATCATTTCTACAGTTTATAGATTAGATGCCTGTAGTTGCTGGAAGCAGTGTTGATTTCACCAACTAAAACTATGACAACTACTTTTTTTTCACTGAAGAAAACAAAATAAAAATGACGCTATGATGACTAAAACTAAGACTAAATATATTGACAAATAAAAAACGATGTAATTTGGTGTCTTGCATCAACTGCCAACAGTTTAGGTGGCCATATAGAATTTCTTCAATAATTTCTTTGGGGACCCATTCTATGATGACTCAGGGCCCGATTACGAAGACGGTAATTAACGCCCGTGGTAAGGAGTTGCCGACTGCCGACGATCGCGTTTGACGCATGAATAACGATCAGCAGCTGATTATGTGATTTGCGCTGATCAAATTGTGCGCCAAGCGCATGGAAGAATTATGCAGGGGTGTGTTTTACCTTAAGAGCGGATGGCGTGACCACGATTTTCGGCTGGTAGGTAAACTCACCAATCAGAAGCTTGTCCGTCATTCTGTTTAACTGAGTGGCATAAAACCAGAGGATGGGGGGGCTAATGCTTATTCACATATCACAGTGATATCATGCTTGTAAATATCTCACACTCAATAAGGTCTGTTTTATTAGAACCAACATTGTTTGCGTATAGAGAAAAAAAGGCGAGAGAGAGAGAGAGAGAGAGAGAGAGAGAGAGAGAGAGAGAGAGAGAGAGAGAGAGAGAGAGAGAGAGAGAGAAGGCTATATTAATATAATACTTTTTTTTTTGTCACGTCCACATATCTATTTGTCCCTCTCATCTCATGCCAGCGTGTCAGTGTGACATAGGCTGGCCTTGTTGAGTGAACAATGGACGCATAGTGGCCTATTAATTAATAGGCTACGGAAAGGCGGCCTCCTGCCAAAAAAAGAGGGAATCTGATGGAACCAGTAGCCTAATTAAACGAAATAAAACATATCCCACCTGATTTAGTTTGATATACAGTAATAATAAATACATTTCATTTATTATTTAGAAATTTACATTTGTAAAATTAGACCAAAAATGACAGAGATGTAAAAGAATAGGGCTGTTTAATTACTTTACTTAAATTCCTCATAGATCGGGCAATTATGAAGCAATTTTTTAAAATTTAAAGAGATCCATCCATGCTCCTGTGAATGTGCTTTCCATGCCGACACCAGCCATCTACAGTATTCATGCACAAATTACAGCAATCCGCTCTTGCCAACCTATAATAATTAAATAAAAGTTTTTGTTTTGTTTTAATCAGACCAGAATGAAGAAATGTGGCTGAATTATAGGGTAAATAGGCTGTTTCTTGTGAAGCAAAGCAAGGCTGCCGCCCAGTCTCATGTGGGCATAAACATGTCATTTAGCGCTTAACCCTACCAGTGCCAGCCCCTAGATGGCGCCAAAGAATGCCAAGCTTTCTCTCATAGGCGAGTGCATTAGCATCTGGGGACTCACGTTGCAGTGACGCGCGTGCTCACGTTCGTGCACGTCATGGAAAGGTCCCGGATGATAATGCTAACAGAATAGCTATTCCCATGTTGTCATTTTAAAGATCATTTTTCGGCGATTTCACCGTAAATAAACCTCGGCGCGCCTCCCTAAAGACACAATCCAGAGATACTGCCCTTCAAAGATGTGGGTTTTCATTGGATTCGGCGGCGATTCGTTCGCGGGTACCGGCCGGCCGGGCGGCCCCCGGATTTGGAACTCTCGATTTTAAATTTAGGCAGAGGCTTCAGAAGGCCTCGGATCATTTTATTCATTTCATAAAAAATCCCAAACATGTTCGGGATAGGCACACTGGACTACGTTCCGGAAGCGGCGCTGAACATTCGGTGAACATTGGGGGTCTCAAAAATGTATTTTAAACAATTTTTAATGGAATATATCGTCGGACCATGTAAAATGGCTAGCTGGCTAGCGTAGGACGAGCCAGGACCACCCACGGCTCTACAAGCAGCTCAAGACAATTAATAAAAAAAAAAATGTTTTGGATTGAACATATCCCGAACATGTTTGGGATAGGCACAGAATGAGTTAAAAGGTGAAGAAAGCACGTCTAAGGATATGCGCTATTTGTTGCAGTTACTCGACCTACATAACTGCACTGGCCGCACAACGCAGGTTGATTTACATAGGTTACCTCCCCATTCCTTAAATATATATTCGTGCGGGCCCCGCACAACGCATTGATAAGACTTAGCTCAGCTCACGTCTTAATTGCAAAAGAACGCATATGAGGGTGTTGTCGCCACAATCATATGCGACCGGACTTAAATACTACACGAGCGCATAGAATACCACGTTCAAAATCGGGCCCTCAGTGTCAAAAAAGGGACATGCATGCCAAATGACATGCTTGTATGCACCGCATAACGATTTTTCACATAATTCCCCCTACTAGTCCTAGATTGATATAATATTGATATATTGCCCAGACCTACCAAAAACAAATACAGGCACAGGGACATACACACAAAGCCAGACGTAGGAGTGCCGCTCAAAAATGTACTACTGACTTGCTCAGGAACTTGACGGGCAGGAACCAAGGGTAGCCACAGAAGGGCCGGTCGTCCCGGCATCGTGTGCGAACGGTCTCGTTGATCTCGGGGATGTGGGGCGTGATGTGGCTCATGGCGGTGTAGTCAAAGCTGTTGATCCACAGGCCCGAGTCCCGGCTCTCCACCTGACCGTGTAGGTTGTGAAATGTCCGTGTGGTGTGCTGCGTGGAGGGGAGGGGACACACGGAACCAACACTGTGACTTATCCAGGAGATACTGGCATATGTATACTGGTAGCGGTTCTCAAACTTTGAAATTTGAAGGTCTCCCAATAACTTTGACAGTGTACAGACTTGTAAGGGTCAATTTAGACCCCCATAAAGGAACCTAGAGCAGGGGTTCCCAAACCTTTTTGTCTCAGGGCACCCCATAAATATATTTTTAATCCGAGGCACCCCTACATTATAATTTTCACTCCCAGCACCTTATATTTATAGCATATCGGCGTTGTCGGGTGGAAAACTTGTCCAAAACCGTTCGTTTTGTATTTATCATCTATAAAATGTACTACACTAGTGAAAACAGCAGATCTACAAGCACACAACGCCTCGCGATTGTAGATCGGCTGTTTTCACTAGTTTTGTGCGACAGTTTTATATGATGAAGCAGGGCTTTGCTTTACCAAAAACTTGGAGATACAAGGTTTCTGCCCGACAGTGATGATATTTTAGTGATTATGTTGCAAGGAAATCGTTGAGATAATGCCGTCCCTGAAATCCACTTTGAGAACCACTGCTGTAAATGACAACGTCACTGTGTTCAAGTAGAAAGATGCATATCGTGAGTGACGCTGTCGGGTTAAACTTTTCAGGAAATGACAAAAAGAACAAAGTTCCAATGGAACTAGTTATATTAAGCTCTTGTTAATACTTTTCAGTGGACTGATATTTATAAACCCCACAGACAGACCTAACCACTTTCAACCTGGCACCCCTACAGCATTTTGGGCACGTCATAGGTGACATTATAAAAACCTTTCAAAACATTAACATTTTTTCAATACAACCGATCTACAAGCTCACACTGCATCGTGATTGTGAGCTTGTATATCTGATATAGCTTCGCTACTTGTGTGTGGCAATGTGTCATACGACAAACTCTAAAATAAGACGTTAATGTATAAAAAATACAAATAAAACAAATAAACAGACACAGAGATACAAGTTATCTGCCGGGACAGCGACGCTATACATGCATGCGTTAGCTTGTGTCGGTGAGTTCAGACCTGCAGGAAGACCCGTTTGGGCCGTGGGCTATCTGGATCCGCTGAATAAGGGAACAGGACTCCAGAGGACACCACCAGGAACATGACGAAGAAGACGGAGGCCAGGCTAGCTAGGATCCACTTGGTACTCCGCACCAGGTAGATGAAGTGGAGCTGAGGGACAGAGAGAGAGAGAGAGAGAGAGCAGTGGCATTCATACCAAACCCAGGAATTGAAAACGCATAACTGCCAATTTAGCCTCCCTGCAATGGCCCGCGGGCCGCCTATTGGGGAACCCTGCTCTATGACATAATGGATGGATGTTTATTTCCTGTCGCAATGTTTGTGAATATCAGCAGCTGACAGGAACAGGAAATGAACTTGGACCCAAGCTGTTCCCTCGCAACATAATTCCATTCATAAGGTCTATTGTTTACAGCTACACCCTGAAGCTGTCACGTTTGCCTACATAAGCAATATCAGAATATTATTTATGTACATGTATTAGGGCATTCACCAATTATTCGAATATTCAAATATCAAAGTCACTATTCGACGTTGTTCACTGAAGACGAATATTCACTTTTTTTTTTCTTTTTTTCTCTTTAAA
Source organism: Nannobrachium achirus (assembly GCF_963921795.1). Classification (NCBI taxonomy): domain Eukaryota; kingdom Metazoa; phylum Chordata; class Actinopteri; order Myctophiformes; family Myctophidae; genus Nannobrachium; species Nannobrachium achirus. The sequence continues at coordinate 16,333,895 of NC_137822.1, forward strand.
GAATATATAGTTTATAAAGCTTGGCGAGATAGGAAGTCTTAAGAATGAATTGTCAACTCCCCTGGTGGATGAATTTGTTAATGCTCTATACCAGGGGTTCTCAAACGTTTTTAGGCCGTGATGCCCAAAATAAACATATTTGAACTGGGGACCCCCACCCTGACAAGCACTTGGAATTGAAGGTATTACATTTAATGTGACTCGGTTCCACAGATAAATATTGTGAAATATCGCCTCTTGCTTGCTTAATAATTGACAGTTTGGCCAGTTTGGCCATTCCTGTCGAATATTCGACTATTCGAATACTTTGAGGTTGAATAATTCGAATACTAAAAATCACTATTCGTGAATGCATGTATGCATTTATTTTGCAGTACAATTAATTGATTAATTACCCAATTAACTCTAGCTAATACAGTACCTGGCTTAAAGTCCTGCTCGCAATTTGGTGTTAGGGGAGTTTCTCACCTGAACTGAGTCAGTGGGTCCCTAGACACAAAATCACAGAGGTGCTCGTTCGCCATAGTGGCACGAATGGCGCAATGGCCATATCAAATATGGCTGCCATCGGCTATGATGAAAATCGAACTTTTCTGTTTCTGGGTATATATGCACATGTAATACCTCTATTTGGACTAATTGGGGTGTGGGGAATTCATTTCTGACATTGTTTTGACCATTTTGGGTGATTTGGACCTCTAAGAAGGTCATGGTCAAGGTCATTTTGCTATTCCGAAGACCGTGGCCATAACTTGGCCAATGTTAGGAGTAAAAACAGGTGCAATAGGTCTAAATCAACTAATTCTGACATGTGCAATTCATTTCTGACATTGTTTTAACCATTAAGGATCATCTTGTCTTTGAAATATCAATGTCAATGCCATTTTTCAAAAACGATTTTGTTCATTACTTGCACTTTTTATAGTATTTTTTCATAAGTTTGTTTTGTTTATTACAAAATACATACTAGTGAGAAATACATACAAGTAAACATCCCCATTTAACTTTAAAGGGGGGGGGGGTTAAATGGGTGTTTAAATGAGCAAATAAGACCATTTACGAATAAAAGTGACAAATAAAATCACACAACAAAAATCACACAACAAAAGCACACACAAAATTAAATAACAATTTCTCTCAAAGTGCACCAGTATTGTGATTGTGTGCATCCAAGTTAGTATGTTTTTACAGGATGGATTTGCCATTGTTCCATGGCAAAATGTGATGCACCGAACTCCATCAGCAAGTCAGCTGTCGAGTATCTAAGTGTTCCTTGCATCCATCCATGTTCCATTGGTTCTAGTCTTTCCTCAGGTTCCTTGGCTGTTGCAAGCAGGTGGCAAGACATGCACTAGAAAGGTGCTGTGTTGGTCTCAGCAGTTGTACTTCTCTGCTACCAATGCTGTGTCTTGTTCTGTCAAGGTATTTGCCTCTCAAAAGTTTGTTAGATATTGTAGCCAAGCCATAACATAACATGTTTAGTCCCCACATGGCCCATGCACATGCAGTCATCTCCAGTCTCAAAGGCATATGTGCCTTGATAACTGTCGTGGCTAGTGGTGCTCCAAGATGAGAGACTGCTTGATGCTGTGGAAGCATGTGCCGCTGCACCCCTGGAGCCATACTGCTACCAGATCTACTTCATCCCCAGTTCTTGGAAGTATGCGGTGTAGTATAGCATTAATGCGAAGGAGACTATGACTCTCTGGGGTCCACTCATAATCCTGGGGTCCCATTATTCCGTCCATTAGGTTAGGGTTATGGATAGATTTAGTAATAATGGCCAGTTGACTCCACATGTACCACCAGATTGGTGTCATCCTCCTCAATCTAGTTCAATCTTTGGGATCTCTTCACCACCAGCCCCTTATCATCAGAGCTAACAGAGTCGACAGACGCACCCATCCCTCAGCAACTTTACAAATTCTGGGTGTCTGAGGAGAACACCAGCTGTGTGTTCGGAATATGGTGTCCAATCAAGCCTGTGGCAATGCTACCCACATTGTTGGGCGACAGTGGCTCAGTAGGTAGAACGGCTGCCTTGGAATCTGAAGGTTCCAGGGTCAATTCGCGGCTCCTCCTGGTTGTGTATGCAAGGTTCCTTGAGCAAGACACTGAACCCCTAACTGCTCCTGATGAGCACCTTGCATGATTTCATGATGTGAATGTATGTGTGAATGTGTGTGTTAATGGGTGAATGTGAAATACATAGTAAAGCGCTTTGGAGAAAAGCAATACTGTAAATGCAGTCCATTTACCATTGTCAGCTCTGTTGTCTCTGGTGATGATGACATAGGCGGCCCAGACATTTTGAATAGGATTGAGAAGGCTGACACATGGTGCATGACTGCATGTACTGACTCCATTATAACTAAGCTTATCCCTAACCTTCACTAACCTAATGGTCGGAATAATGGGATGTCGGAACTATGAGCGGACCCCAGAGAGTTGTTGTCTCCTTCGCATAACTGCTATACTACACCCTATATTTCCAAGCTGGGGATGAAGGAGATTTGGCAGCAGTATGGCACTGGTAAGAATCAGCACATGCTTCCACTGCATCATGCAGTCTCTCATCTTTGAGTACCAATAGCTAAGACAGTGATCAAGGAGGCACATACTGTAGGCCTATGCCTTGGAGACAGGAGATTACTACATGGGCCAGGTGATGATTAAACATGCAGTTATGGCTTCTGATCTAGTACAATATCTAACAAAATGTGTAGAGGCAAAGACCTTGACAGAACAAGACTAAGCATTGGTAGCAGAGAAGTACAACTGCTGAGACCAACAAGGCACCTTTCTAGTGCATTTCTTGCCACCTGCTTGCAACAGCCAAGGAACCTGAGGAAAGAATAGAACCAATGGAACATGGAACAGGGCATGTCCTGTTGTCCGTGCATTAAAAATGAGGACAAGTGGCTCTTGTTTTCACTTTTTCTGTGACGCTCCTAGCAGCTTTGTGCTGTATGCAGACTATGGACTGCCCATACTATGGAGTGGAGGGAGCAAGGCGGTCATTAGCAGTCCTTTTGTTATTAATTCTATTTCAATGAATAACATTTTTATCCGGACAAGTGACTTTTGTGTCCGGACAAGTTAATGGGAAATATACAAGTGCCTCAAAAAGGCAATGTCAAGTTCTGATGGATGGGAGGAGCACTTTGACTTAAGTACACTCCTGCCATATCTGAAGCGTGACACTCGACGATATGACTGCCTTGCTGATGGAGTTCTGTGCATCATATTTTGCCATGGAACAATGACAAATCCATCCTGTAAAAACACATCATACCAACTTGCATGCACACAATCACAATATGGTGCACTTTGAGGGAAATTGTTATTTCATTTTGTGTGTGATTTTGTTGTGTGATTGCCAGACCCAGAGGGTCGGCCTACAAAAGGCTTTGTCGGTCTGTCGGTCGGTCGGTCGGTCCCTCTTTTCCTCAGTGTGCACACACACACACACACACACACACACACACACACACACACGCACACACGCACGCACGCACACACACACACGCACACCCACACACACACACACACACACACACACACACACACACACACTCACACACACACACACACACACACTCATACACACACACGCACCCACACGCACGCACACACACACACACTCACACACACACACACACACACTCATACACACACACGCATCTGCCCCTCCCTTCCCTTGCTCGGCTGATTGCCTTGAGTGCCGTCACCTGTACGGGACCAGCTGAGTTGAGTTGGCTGACGAGCTGCTGAGACTATAAATTCCTGTGTGTTCATGTGTTAGTTCAGTGCTGCACCCCTTCCTTGCATTCTGATTTTCATTGCGGGTCTGGCAGAACCAGGTGACCTGGTCTAGTTTTATTTGTCACTTTTATTCGTAAAATGGTCTTATTTGCTCATTTAAACACCCATTTAAAACCCCACTTTAAAGTTAAAGGGGATGTTTACTTGTTGTGTATCTCACTAGTATGTATATTTTGTAATAAACAAAACAAACTTATGAAAAATACTATAAAAGTGCAAGTAATGAACAAAATCGTTTTTGAAAAATGGCATTGACATTGATATTTCAAAGGCAAGATGATCCTTAATGGTCAAAAAAAAATCAGAAATGAATTATACATGTCAGAATTAGTTGATTTAGACCTATTGTACCTGTTTTTACTCCTAACAATGGCCAAGTTATGGCCACGGTCTTCGGAATAGCAAAATGACCTTGACCATGACCTTTTCGAGGTCCAGATCACCCAAAATGGTCAAAACAATGTCAGAAATGAATTTCCCACACCCCAATTAGTCCAAATAGAGGTATTACATGTGCATATATACCCATAAACAGAAAAGTTGGATTTTCATCATAGCCGATGGCAGCCATATTTGATATGGCCATTGCGCCATTCGTGCCACTATGGCGAACGAGCACCTCGGTGATTTTTCATGTCTAGGGACCCACTGACTCAGTTCAGGTGAGAAACTCCCCTAACACCAAATTGCGAGCAGGACTTTAAGCCAGGTACAGGAGTAAGCATCCCAATTCAGGGTGCAGTAGTCCTGAAACCTGTAGAATTTGCTATATGACCTACAATAAATTAAGTGCTTCATTTTGAGTGAAGTTTACTCCCATGGAGTTAAGGCCTCGCCATCAATACTCACAAAGAACGAAGAGAGGAATATGGTGGCTAGCGTCACCAGCGAGGCCAGCACTACGTCAGGGGGGATCTCTGTGCCGCTGCGTCCCAGGATGGGCGTGAAGATCTCAAACACCACCCAGATGAGGAACATGAAGTGCACGTATGGCAGTGCCAGGCCCAGCAGATACAGCACGCTGTATTTCACTGAAGCTCCTGGAGGGGGCGGAAAAGAGGAGGATTCTTGACAATGTCCACATTGTCTTACTGTAGTTCTTCAAAGTTTTCAGGCCAAGGACCCCTTAGCTGAGAGAGAGAGATATGAAGCAGGGACCCCCAGATTCCATATAGTTTAATCGTTTGACAGCACAATCAGTGTATTTTGGATTCATTCCAATTTGTGTTATCAGATATGTAACCACTTGAACCATCAATATTTAATAAACTTGACCAACCTGTGGGTCGGAAACCCTCAGGGGGGTCCCCAAATTATTTGGGGGGTCTCCAGATGATTAACTTAATGTGCAACATTGTTTTCTCACTAAACAGTAAACAAACCAACACAACCAACATAAAGTTTAAATGTATAGAAGGTCTCGATCAGAATGGGATAGTTTATTTCTACCTGCCTGTCCATTATATTATTTTTGAAAAAGTAGTGAAAATGTGTGCAAATCTTTGAACATATGTATTTTCAAAGCGAACGTTTGTAACTCAAATTTTGCTTCTGGGTGGTCCCTGGAACTAAATATTTTGAAATGGGTGTCCGTGGGCAAATAGATATAATTTTGGGGGTCCTTCATATGAAAAGGTTTGAGCACCACTGACATAGTAGTCTCTCAAGAACAGACCAGGCCAGATTGCTGACATAGAAACATATTTTTTTCAAAAAATCTTAGAAGGATTCAAAAGACACTTAGAATCGGGTCAAAATTCGAGGTTTCGCTATTTTTCTAAAATAGCAGATATACAAGCTCACAGCGCGGCACCTCAATAGTTAAAGCATAAAATAATAATACACTATAATGTGTACCTGTTCTAAATGGGTTTTAAACAGGCTGAATGGGATTGATTTTTGAGATGCTGTAGTGTCCAAGACCCTATACTCTGCACACTACTACTGGCTGCCGACTAAAAAGATCTAAGTCTAGACGTGTGGTGTGATCAATAACTGACGTGGTTTATTCTTTCACTTACAGTTTGTCACAAAACGCAAAAAAAAAACATCAGCTTTTCACAGTCACAGTCAAAAGACTGTCTCTCCAAACGACAACACCTGCTGTCGCTGATTACCCATCATCCTTAAATAACCTGGCCACCTTGGCCTTGAGCTTGGGTGTGAACTTAAAGTGACGTCATCATTAATCAATGAAAGAAGACCATGGCTCAAATGGCTCTCAGATAGCTCAGAGGCTCTTACAGATGCAAAAGAAATAAAGAGATTACTGTAGCCTGAATATAAATGACATCTGATACATATTTTTGGACTAAAACGAATGTTACACAAACTTGGGTCACCTAACTTAATTTAAAGGACGATACATTTGTGAATAAAACTTCAATGCATTACATAGGGAGGTTCCAAATCGACATAATAGGCTTGGGTACTAATTGGCCTGGAAGCTAAATATGATTCCATTTGTGTTGTATACTGTACATACCTCTATGTTTGAATTCCCTGGCCAGCAGCAGCTTGGTGGCAAGGGGGAAGGCCACCATAAGCATGGGCACGTAGGCCGAGCACAGGTCCTGTTGGGTCAGCCACACCAGACTGCAGCACCACAGCAGCAGGCTGACATCAAAGTAGAGCTCACCCAGCTCCACTAGACGCACACCCTACATGAAAAACACAGACGTGTACGGACACACAAGTAGCACAGCGTGAGCGCTGCTCAACTTTCAGTAGTAATTCATCGTGCCATCTGCTTCAAACACACTTTTGACACCCAAATCTGAGTTCCCGATTTTAGTCAGAAGATGTCAGTACAGAGAGCTTGGTGTGTACAGCCCTTGAAAAAGCAAAAGCAGCTTAATGATGTATCTTCTTTATGGCAATATGATATTGCAGGATCATTCTGTAAAGGGTGATTTTCATGCAAACTCAGTCTCGTAGAAAATGATAGGCGAGAAAGCTTACTCTAGGACAGTGCAGGGTTTCCTGCAAAAAAAAGTCTTGACCAGCGCGGGCGCGCCGATGCGCGCCGCCCGCGCTTCAAAATTTTGATAATTAATTAATTAATTAGAGTTATTAATTCTTATCTTTGCCATTTTTTTTAAATCATTTTTGGCCTAAAAATGTTAACAAGTTAAGAGAAGTGGCTTAATCAATCAGGTATTTTCAAACCACAAACATCATGATAACAGTTGGTGTGATGATGGAAAACAAACTACTTGCTATCGTCATTCTGACATTTATTCAACATTTTGTCACAGAATTAACTTTTTTTTAATCAAGTTAATCAACCAGCACAGTTTGGGAAGTGAACCCTTGGCACAGAAAAAGAACAATTGTCAATCATGAGCTGAGGAGGTAACAGGCCTTATGATGATGCACTATTATCATATATGCATGTACACGCTTTTTACAGCTTTCAAACAAAAAAATCCGCTTCCGTTCAGGCATTCAGGAGATACCAGCCCTTATGTTTTCTTCAAATGTAAACAAACATGGCTGCCATGTTTGAAAGATAGGGTTGGTATGGGGGTTAAACATGCAATTTCGCGATCGCGATCATGCCTAGTACATTGTTGGAGGTCCAAAAAGTTTTTTTTTTTGATTTTTTTTTTTTTACACCCTAGGGGGGGCGGGGGGGTTTTCAGGCCGGGCGGGGCGCCTGGCCTGTAAAGTGCTGCAGGAAACCCTGCAGTGGTCCTCAAGATTCATTGCAATGTGAGTTTGTAGATCGAATATTTTCAAATAGCCAAGAAATAAAATAGGGCTTAAGTGTTTAAATGTATCCTTATTTTTCTGGGGACCACTGGAACCCGCTCAAGGGCCCCTGGGGGTCCCTGTACCGTACATTAAGAACCAGATCTCTAGGAGGTCCCTGTACACAAAGTCAAGACCAGCCACCTGACACACACATATGCCACTAAATTGATCTCTAGAGGACAATTCACTCAAAGTGGCCATTTCATTGCCACCTGTCTACACTGGCCACCACTTATTTTACAGGCCTTTTTCTTTTCTCTCCTCTTTTTTAAAACTAGAAATAGGACATGTTCCCAGCCCACCCAGCCCATTCTCTGAGAACTATGTGGAACAGGTTCAGAGTAAAAAAGTAATAACAATCACACATGAATTCACATCCCTTGGAGGTTTAAGTAAACCTCAGGAATAAGGCTGGATGATGCCAATCAAACGTGAAATCACAATAAATATTAGAATGGACGACATGTTTTAATTAAAACATTTGGTTGTTTGCATTTATTACTGGTCTTTTGATTAAGGCAGACTATAGGTATTTACATACAAGTTTACTACCAACTGTTAAAGTGGTTCAATGATTAGGAAATAATTGGGATGTGGCCTACATGAGGTTCATAGGCATTTTTTAAAGCATGCATAGGACTTTGGCACAATGGTGGCGTTTACCCATCTTTAATTGAGGCGCAATGATTTTTATCATGTGCTTCAAAAGACAATATACACTTGTCGTCACAATGCTTCATTACAAAGCCAGATAGAAGTACAAAGGGCAGACCTAGAGTAAATCTGCCTTAGAGACAGAAAGGCACTCCCCAAGGCACTTCCCTCAGCCACTAGTCGAGAAACATCTTATACTTGACATGTATCCTCTCTCATTGTCCTTCAATGGGCAAAAAGTCTGAATAAAGTACTGTTTAAACATTTTGAGCAGGGTCTCTGTAAGCTGATTTATCCCCAAAGAAGTAGGCCAAGAGGCTCAGCATTAGCATTAGCAGTCTGACAATTCTGAAACAATTTGTGCCTTTATTGTTAGTTGATATAAAAGCAACCATTGCCTACTCTATAATATTAGGCTTGCCTCCAGCTCAGGACAATGTATATTCTTTCAGTACTTTATTTCAGTGGAGACAGATTGTTACTTACACCAAATTCACAAATGTTCCTGTAATCATTATTTCACTAAATGGGTGTTGTACAACAAACAACACACCAAGTCACATTGTGTTTAAGTCTAGTCCACACCTAGCCTATTTCAGACCACAGTGCACTTCTGGTTGGCTGTCGATTGCATCAACCTATGTGAATGAGGCATCAACTATATTATGAATAGTTTTGATGCGATCTCACTGGAGATTATTTATTCATCACACTCCTGGTATGTACTGTAACTCTATTTTCGTCCATGCCGTACCCCTTATTCCTAAACTCTTTTGCCATTTCTTTTGTATTTTTTAAAACTTTTTTTAAAAATATTTCAAATAGCTGATCTACAAAATCACAACGTGTCGATGTATGATCGGCTATTTTAAGTATTTTGAAATGTTTTTCAAAATAGTAAAAAAGGGCAAAGAAGTTTAGGCACAAGGGGTTGTTGAGCCTAGCAATGGTGAATGATGTCAAGTAGAAATGTGCAGTACACAGCCTGGTACTAGCTGGCAGAAAACTTGAATAATATACATGGAAACAACAGTTCAAACAGTCCTGCGTCCACTACACACATAGTCCAAATCACTGATAACGCGCCACGCAACACACACACGCACACGCGCGCGCACACACACACACACACACACACACACACACACACACACACACACACACACACACACACACACACACACACACACACACACACACACACACACACACACACACACACACACACACACACACACACCTATGAAATGCACAAACAAACAATGGCTGTTCTGTTGTCATCATGGAGTGAGAAGAACTCATTGATTACTCTAAAATGTGAGCTCAAATGGATACAATGGAGCCTAAGTCTTTCTGGTATGTAATACTCCTAGAGTCGTCTAGCCCACTGTTTCCCAAACACTGGGTCGGGACCTTTTTTGTTTCCTACGTTTAGTTATTAGCATTATTTCAAACCATTTAATTTGTTTAAATAAATTAATGAATACATTTTAAATCTAAGACATTCCATACATTTGAAAATAAATATTTAAAAAGTGGAGGCATAAAAAAAAAAAAAACTGCAGTATTATTTTCAGTAAATAATCTATGCAAACGTTTCATTTATCATTTCTAGACTAAACCTCTGCAATTCTTTCAAAATTCTACAGTGTTATTCTAAAAAGATACATGGGTACTCTACTCTATTTGCTTCTTACAGTGTCATTTCATTCAAAGCCCCACTAGGGCTGTAACGATGATGACATTTTACATGACAATTAATTGTCACTCAAATAATTGTGATTAACGTTACATTTCCGTTTGGTTTCTAGGCTTTGAAGTTGCACATGGCAGATATGACACATAACCTTAGTAAATACACAAAGAAATGACTGACATGTTTGACAACTTTATACTTGTGGAAAGTGGAAATAGCCGATCTACAAGCTCGTAGATCTTGCACTGTAGATCTGCAATTTCCCCATTTTTTGAAAATCGTTTGAAAACATATGAACCTTTTTTCAACATGGAAACAATTATGACGACCACGACAAAATAATGGCGATTATGTCCAATGATTGCGATTAGGCGATTGTGACAGGCCTAAGCCCCACCACTCACCCAGTGTTGATTTTGTCGACTAAAACTATGACGAAAAATGATTGTCGACTGCGTTTTTTTCACTGACAAAAACTAAATAAAAACTAAGCTGTGATGACTAAAACTAAGACTAAATATATTGACAATTTCGTCAACAAAATAAAAACTAGACTAAAACGATAGGGAGGGACTAGTGGAGAAGAGAGTCATTTTATGTTTGGTTGCTCAGGTTTTGCGTGCAGATCTACAAGCAGAATAGCAGATCACAACGCGTCGCGCTGCGACACGTTGTGAGCTTGTAGATCGGCTATTTTCAGCATGCAACCACGTGTAAAATCAGTCATTACAATGTCATCAAGGCCTGCCAAAATACATTTGAGTTGACTAAATCAACTGTAGATTTAGTCAACTAAAATCGTATGATATTTAGTCGACTAAAATTAGACTAAAACTAACACTTTTCAGGTGACTAAATTATGACTAAAACTGAATGACATTTTATTCAAAAGACTATGACTAAAACTAAAACTTTTCATGTGACTAAGTTATGACTAAAACTAAATGACATTTTATTCAAAAGACTATGACTAGAACTACAAAAACAACACTGCACTCACCCCATAGTACAGGTTCTTTGCCAGTGTGTGAATGAGGATCATCTTGCCGGTGGCAGCAGTGCCGTACAGGCAGATGGAGGTATAGAAGTGGTTGTACCAGAACATGGAGCGTCCCAGCAGAGTGACCATCAGAGCCACGATCAGCACCGTCAGCAAGGTCACAAACCAGCTGAGCACAGCAACTCCTGTGGCGTAGGCCAGCTCCCGCACATAGCGCCCACCTTGGGACAAGAGTTCAGGTGTTAGGAAAAGGAAGTACTCACGTTTTTCTTTTAGGCCTAGAATTATTTAATGCTTTAACTATTGAAAAATAGCAGATATACAAGCTCACAGAGTGCCGCGCTGCCCCACACACACACACACACACACACACACACACACACACACACACACACACACACACACACACACACACACACACACACACACACACACACACACACACACACACACACACACACACACACACACACACACACACAAAAGAAAATAATACAATCTATCGTGTTAAAAGGTGACTCACCCCCATTGCCAGGCAATGAAGCCTTCTTGGTCAGGTAGATAATGGTGGCTGCAGCCACCATGTAGTTGAGGATGGTCCCCACACGGGACGGGTACGCCACCACCACCACCCCTAACAGGTCAAAAAACACCATGTTGCCATGACGATACTCAGAGGAATCCGCCAGCTTCTCTGACATCACCAGATGTTTCAGCACGGCCAGAATGTTGTCTCCTGGAAGCAGGAAGGGATTATTGTTTTCATTACTCCAGGGGTTCTCAGACTTTAGACTTAGGCTGTGACCCCCCAAAATAAACATATATGAACTGGGACCCCCAACCTGAAAAGCACTTGGAATTGTAGGTACCGTATTACATTTAATGTGACTCGGTTCCACAGATAAATATTGTATTATAAATATAGCAGATCTACATGCTCACAACGCCTTGCACTGTGAGGCGCTGTGAGCATGTAGGACTGCTATTTTCACAACGTTCGCCTCTTGCTTACTTAACACATCTGGTGCCAACCCAGAGTTTCCCGAGTTTGGGCCGTTTTTGATATATATATATATTTTTTTGGACCTCCAGAAATGTATTAGGTATGATCGCGATCGCGAAATTGCATGTTTAACCCCCATACCAACCCATTCTTTCAAACATGGCAGCCATGTTTGTTTACATCTGAAGAAAACATAATGGCTGATAAATCATGAATGCCTGAATGGATTTCCAAGCAGATTTTTTTGTTTGAAAGCTGTGAACAGTGTGCACGTGGTGCATCATCTAGGCATGGGCGTGCACTTTTTACACAATTGCACAATTACATGGATCTATGGTAACCATGGCAACGCGGGACATTGGCCGGAAAAATCATTGCAACATAAGTGTTAATTTTTTACAGTTTGGCCAGTTTGGTATTAAAACAGTCTTGAAAGTCCTTACCTAAATTGTCACTTTATAAATGTGGAGATACCCTTATCTATACACTTATGTAGGTTTGTTTACCGTTGAGTGAGACATTCTTTTTACATTAAGCTAATCATCTGAGGACCCCACAAAATAATTTGGCCCCAAGTTTGAGAACCACTGTTTTACTACTTCTTCTTCTTTGATGAGACGATGTCACATGATGTCAAGGACGGACAAGCTGCGACATTTCTCATGGTATACTGCGACCTTCGGTCGCAATTATCCTGTACTTTTTCAATCTGTTTCCAGTGATTCATACAGCTCTGCTTGTCTCGTTTAACACCATGAATCTCTCAATCACTCTGCCCTTTGTCTCTCTTCTCCCTTGAGTTACGGTCCTTACGAAATAAGGCTACGAACTATTGCGGACACTATACCTACAACTGCACCTACAACCACTGCACCTACAATGACGACCAATGCAATGTCTGTCTTCAGGTCTATTGATTCAATTTGCTTCTTGTAGCGTGCAAGTTCCTCCTGGTGGTACTTCAGCTTCTTCTGCTCGGCAAGCTTCTGCAGCAGCTCCTGTTCCTTACGCCTGAAGTGCATCTCCTCCTCAGCAGCCTGCTTCTTTCCAAAGGCTCCACCTGCCGCTCTGACAGATCCACCACCCCCTCCACCTTTTCCTGCACCTTGACCCATTTCACCCATCTGATGACCAGACAACATCCTTAAGTCTGTGCTGATGATGTTTCTCAAATTGGACCTCAAAAACCTTGCCATGATCACTCACTGTACACTTGACCTCTCTGTCAAGTGTACCTCAACTTATATAGGCAGACCGAGCTCAGGTGTGATGTCACAACCAACATAAACCGTTGCCGCACAACACCGATTTGCACATTGGCATTGGCCAAGCTTCGCCGGACGTTTTGGCATGTATGTACACCAATTAGTCCACTTGCCAGAATGTGAACCCTGGCATATTGAGTACAGTAAGGTTTTATGTTAGAAATGTTGAGTAAGGGTCCCCAGCATGTAGAAACTGCCGGATGCTAACTTGCATATGTTGAGCAATTTTCATAATTTGCATAATTAGCTTTAATTAGCATAATCACCTATATGGATAATATGTCAAAAACTGATTGGACGATTTGAACAATATTGGAGTGGTTTTGGGGGTTATTGAGGATGCTGAATCCATTTCTGACATTTTCTAAATTCAAAACGGCCGTTTTAAACCGGAAATGGCCATATTCCAACTTAAATTGGGATGATTTTGATATAGTCTGGGAAAAATGGGGGTGAACGTGGATTCGCCTGTAAAAGTTTTTTTCTCAACTGATTCTTGTAGCTTGGGGTCACCTCTTAAAGATTCAAGAGGATGACCAGTGATATCCATTGAGCATTTTTTATTATTAACCCCTTAATGCCTGAAACATGGGCTCCCATTGACTTTCTATATAGGAGGAAAATACCCAGAAAAAGATTATTTTTCTGGGTATTTAAGGAGGATCTGAGGGGTCTAACTAGGGGTTTGTCATGATGCTGAATCCATTGCAGGCATTTGTTTTGCACAAAAAACATTCCGTGGGCTAGAAATAGCCTCAGAAAACAATACACGTGGGTGAGTATTCATGTTAGTCGGAGGCCTTAGGTTTTTTTTTCTCGTGCTAATCAGTCTAAAAGTGCAACATTTTGCACAGATGTAGCTCAGGGCATGCTCTAATGATTTAGCTAGGGCGCCCGAGTCGGCGACCTTCGGGGTCACCAAAACACCCACAAAAGTGATGACTCATCACTTTTCATCACTAAAGTCGATGGGAGCCCAACTTGATTTGGCCGCTGTGGCGACCCCGAATGTCGCAGACTCGGGCGCCCTAGCTAAATCATTAGAGCAAGCCCTGAGCTACATCTGTGCAAAATTTTGCACTTTTAGACTGATTAGCACGAGAAAAAAAAACCCTAAGGCCTCCGACTAACATGAATACTCACCCATACGTGTATTGTTTTCTGAGGCCCTTTCTAGCCCACGGAATGTTTTTTGTGCAAAACAAATGCCTGCAATGGATTCAGCATCATGACAAACCCCTAGTTAGACCCCTCAGATCCTCCTTAACTCATATGCTGCCATTTAACAATACCTTCGTACTCTTTAACTGCCATTCGTCTCCATAGACTTCCATGTAATTCATAGTGCACGGATCATGCACACCCATGCCTAGATAATGCACCACGTGTGTCCACATTGCTCACAGCTTTCAAACAAAAAAATCCGAATGGAAATCCGTTCAGGCATTCATCAGATAGCAGCCATTATGTTTTACACTGTTGTGAGCTTGGAGGTCTGCTACCTGAGTTGTATGGGGGTTGTATGGGGGTTAAACAAGCAATTTCGCGATCGCTATCATGCCTACTAACGTTTTTGGGGTCCCAAAAAAATTTTTGAAAAAAAAATTTTTTTTTTTTCAAAATGGCGGAAATTCTCGGGTTCCTCGGGCGTGGCAGGGAGGGACATCGCGAAATTCTCGGGTTCCTCGGGTTTGGCAGGGTATGAGTTAAATACCCAGGGTATTGGGTATTTTCCTCCTATATAGAAAGTCAATGGGAGCCCATGTTTCAGGCATTAAGGGGTTAATAATAAAAAATGCTCAATGGATATCACTGGTCATCCTCTTGAATCCTTAAGAGGTGACCCCAAGCTACAAGAATCAGTTGAGAAAAAAACTTTTACAGGCGAATCCACGTTCACCCCCATTTTTCCCAGACTATATCAAAATCATCCCAATTTAAGTTGGAATATGGCCATCTCCGGTTTAAAACGGTCGTTTTGAATTTAGAAAATGTCAGAAATGGATTCAGCATCCTCAATAACCCCCAAAACCACTCCAATATTGTTCAAATCGTCCAATCAGTTTTTGACATATTTTCCATTATTATTGGTGATTATGCTAATTAAAGCTAATTATGCAAATTATGAAAATTGCTCAACATATGAAAGTTAGCATCCGGCAGTTTCTACATGCTGGGGACCCTTACTCAACATTTCTAACATAAAACCTTGCTGTACTCAATATGTCCGGGTTCACAATGGGGCTCTATAGGCTGGCAAGTAGACTAAAAGGTATCAAGACAGGCCCAAAGGCAACATGTGTATTAATGGAGATGCAACTAATTAAATATGTATTGAAAGAAACAGAGAACCTGAACCCATAGCAAGCAAAGTGGTGAGGCATTGTGGCTGACAAAAGCTCAATAGGAGGTTAAAGCTCCATGAAACCCTAGACTGATTGTATAGTTTGTTTTCTTCCAGCACGGGTTAAAAAATTACAGAAGGGTAAAAACATGTCAGGCTAACTTTGTAGAATTGTGATGTAAGAGCAACACAGTTAGGGATGGGACCATATGCGATATTATCGTTTATCGTGATAAAAAACACTCACTATAATCGTATCGTGGAGATTTAATTTATCGTGATATCGTCCTCCGTCATGCACTGGGATCAATTCACCTTTTTATTTGCCGAGCTGCATATCCGGTACAATTTAAACCCTCTATTGGTAAAAGGTACTAATAATATACGTACTCGATACAGTCTTTTTTCACTTTCTATCCGAATGTCTTTGCCAAAAAATAGCAGATCTACAAGCTCACAACGCGTCGCTTTGCGATGCATTGTGAGCTTGTAGGCACATGTTCCGCCTCAGGATAATGGATTTTGATTATCGCGATAATATTGTAAATCGCGATTTCTTTTGTCACAATAAGTGATGTAACATTTTCATATCGTCCCATCCCTAAACACAGCTGCAACTAATAAAATGTATAATGGGGTTGTTAAGATGTAGGTGTGCCATAATATAATCAACATGGTCTAATAAGCATGGTCCAGTTTTGAGACTATTCTTTTTTCTATTTTCACATGTTATTCTGTCCAGCACTTGAATGCAATTGTTTGCATACATTTGTGTTTTTCACAGGCGCACACACGCACACCGCGCACGCACGCACGCACACACACACACACACACACACACACACACACACACACACACACACACACACACACACACACACACACACACACACACACACACACACACACACACACACACACACACACACACACACACCATAGACAAAGCTCCATTGTTCTGTGGTCTGCTGGCCTCGCTATGGCTAGAACATAAACATAACCTAATGTACTAGCACATCCACCCCTCCCTCCCTCATCTGAGATTGAATGCTTACTGTGTCACTACCTTGCCGTTTCTCAAATTTGTGTCCATATGGCAAAACAAAACGTATACGCTTATCATCATCATTTTAATCGATACTAAAATGTTAGGTGATTTATCAGCTGTGGGTGAACATGGGTGAAGTAGCTGTTTTGAGGAGAGGCCTGCAGCATTGATCACCATGCAAACACAGCACTAAAAAGAGCAAGATACCCCCCGGCTTTCCTGATCAGTCCCCCTCTACACAGAATAAAAATATCATTATCCGTTTCCTCCCCCCCTCTCTCTGACCTCTACTCTCTCTCTCTTTCTCTCTATTAATCTGTCTCTCTCTCTCTCTCTCCTCTGCCCTGTCTCGTAGTAATGCATGCCACTCTTGGTGGTTTCGTGTTAGCCAAAGAACAAAGCGGGGGAAGGGGAGTCCAGGTCAATCCATAAAGTGTCTGCTGAGTGCTGGTCTGAGTCGGCTGCTGAGAGAGAGAGAGAGAGAGAGAGAGAGAGAGATAGAGAGAAAGAGAGAGAGAGAGAGAGATACTGCTGGGAGTAATAAAGTGCTGGCTGACTGACTGACTGCTAAGTAAAAGCAAAACAAACAGCAGCACCAACACATAAGGTAAAATGAGGATGAGTTCAGTGGTAAGACACTGGTGTGTGTGCGTGCGTGCGTGCGTGCGTGCGTGCGTGCGTGCGTGCGTGTGACACAAGTACTGTATGTATCCATCCTCCCTGTGAACAGTGGTGGGAAAAGAACAAAAAATATATTTATCAAACTCAAGTCTCCATGACGTGAGTAATCAAGAGAAAAAAAAATCATTTTGGGGGTGAACTACTCCTTTAAGTAAAAGTATCAATACTGCAATGTAGAAGCATGTTACAAGTCCGGCATTCAAAATGTAATTGAGTAAGTACAGAAGTATTGGTATGAAAATGTACTTTAAGTAAGTAATAATTATGCAGAATTTCCCATGTTTTCAAGTGTATAAATTACATTTTATACAAATATTTTGAAAATAGCAGATCTACAAGCTCACAATGCGTCACACCGTGATGCATTGTGAGCTTGTAGATCGGATATTAACAAATGGTCGAAATGTATATCAGGCTGAAGCGGTTAATGTAGGTTTTGTAATAATCATCGAAATCTACAAAGTAACCAGTAACTAAAGTTTTCAAATAATTGCATTTACAAAGGAGTAGAAGTACAATATTTGCCTCTGATATGTAGTGGAGTAGAAGTAAAAGTATTGGAAATTGGAAACACTCAAGTAAAGTACAAATACCTCAAAACAGTACTTACATACAGTACATAAGTAAATGTACTTAGTTACTTTACACCACCGCCTGTGAAGTGTTGGCAGGTTGTTATGGCAGCCTGTCAATGGCGTGTATCAAAACAGCATCCCGGTATCGGCAGTGGAAGCTTGTGATTGGCTGAACCGAAGGTAGAGAACGATCCGTTGTGTTCCCCTGGACCGCGCGGAGGTGACAAAATTCGGGGGGCTGAAGTAGTTTAGGCATTTTGGTTTGATAATGTTGTGGGCAGAACAATTTGTCCTTGTTTGTTATTTGACTATTTTTACTTTAATTATAATTAAAGACACTTCATAGTGAATTAGTGATTAAGACACTTCATAGTGAATTAGTGATTATAATAAATAGCCTATGTCATGATTGCTAGATCAGATTGTGTTTATAATATAACGCCGGCATGCCTCCGTCATCTCCACCGAAAACAAGCGCTCCCCCCTTGTTCCATTGTCCAAACCGGGATGCTGTTTTGATTCATGCCTGTCAATGCAATGATCATCATCACCTTGACAGGCAGACACGCCCATCAAACAATGTGCATATCATGTTCTCTGTCTGTGAGAGGACCCCAATGGAAATAAGTCTCTGACGATATTGTGTTTTTAATCCTCGATTGTCTTTTACCTCTCAATTGTTCTCGAGGGATGGTTTCTAGCAATCAAATCAAAGCAACTGTTGCCATCACTTGGCAACACTACAACATGGTTGAAGGGAAGAACAATATGATGGCGAAAATGTGCACAATATGAAACGTTGATGGTGCAGCGTGAGTGTGCTGTGCATGTGTGTACCAGCTCTCTGTATGGAGTCCGTCAGTATCCTGTCAGCCGTGTCGTACTTCGTGTGGTAGATAAACCCATTCTCAATGAAGGCCAAGTCAATGCCTGTGAGAGAGAGAGAGAGAGAGAGAGAGAGAGAGAGAGAGAGAGAGAGAGAGAGAGAGAGAGAGAGAGATTATATATAAATATATATATTTATATATTATATTTGATGTCCTTGATTCCATCCTTTTTGCAGATAAATTGGGACTTGACATACAAAGAGACCTTCTATGTTTCCAATCTGGACTTTATCACACACCAAGCCTTTATTTATTTCCCCTGGGTAATGGGGTGATAAAGGGCAGATAAGCTAAAGTGCCAGCGTGCAGTGAATTGTTATTGGCGCAAAGGAACCAAAACAAATAGTGGAAAAGAGTGACCTTTGATGGTTCAGAGAATGGTTGTACATACAGTATAATGGTGAGATCACCAGCCGGCGACCAACCTGCACCTGCCGTGTTTTTGAGCCAACTTCCTCCGTGCAATAACAGGAAATCCCAGTGGGATCTGATATGACAGTAGCTGACCAATCAGCGAAAGCTGAAGTGCCACCGTGTGCTGATTGAATGTCACTGTGAGTGACCTTGTTGTGGAAGGAACTCACTATGTCAAACATGGACAAAATGGTGAGGGAGAATGAATGGCTGAGGAGACGCTGAAGTTGATCTGGGTGCAACGGAACATGAACACAGAGCTGAAAACAAGGGCAAGGACTAACAGCACCTGCTGTGTTCTCAACCAAATCCCAGCTAAATTGCATTTGCCGTTCCTCTTGGACTGTAATAGGAATCTATTTATTAACCACTCGAGGCCTACAGTAATTCAAAGAAAAACATGTTATTTATCTATTTTTGAAAATGTATTATCTCCCCACATTCAGCTTTGCCCAAGGTTGTACAACTGATGTACCGGTGTATCAGTGCTCGCTGATGCAGCGAGGGTTGCCTGGGTGACCTCTACTTTAGTTCTGACAGGTTTTCTGTGTTGTGTTTGTCTCTCTGTGATCCAGGATTATTCCTAAATATCAACATCCCTGACATCACGTCATAGCTGACTGACATCCCTCCCAGAGGAGGGGAGGAGGAGGTACAGAGACAAACTAGCCTGGCGTAGCCAGACTATATACTCATGCAGCTAACTACAACTGCAGTATATACATCCCCACGTGTTAACATTGGTGGATTGTTTAGCTGTGCTAGGCTAGAGACAAACACCCACACGACAACTAAAGGGACACAATCACCTGGCCAATGCTGGGCACCGAAACCTGAACTCGCTGATTTGTCAGTGCAAATGCTGGGAATGCGGATATACTGTATGTCCCCGTCCCGTTGACATTGTTGGACAGTACCTGGAATGTTGCCAAAGTCCCTGTAGATACGGAAGTCAGTGTCAGAGGGAATGATGCCACTCTGAAATACCTCCTGGCCCACCACAGAGGCAAAGGGATGCTTGGCTGCATGGACATATGCTTGGACCAGCCATGGGTTTTCTGGACCTGGGAGAAGATCAGAGGAACTGTTACGTGATCTATGACTGCTTTTTCTTAATCCATTATAGATCATATAATGTAGTGAGGACAAATGGGAACTGATGAAACATGAATCATGTTGTTAGATCTCTTAACAATAAAGTGTCCCACAAATGGTAGGGGCTAGCCACACAAAAACATACAGGATTACACATTCTATAGAAAAAACATGGGACACACAAACACGTGCAGTAAGCTGGCCTACCGAGAAAGGCTAACACAAATGCTACCCAGCAGTGAACCAATAAATTACACATGTGCACACGCACAGTAGTGCAGTACCTGTCTGAAAGACCACCTCTTTGCCCCCAACTCCAGCAGCTTCCAGGTTGATGAAGGCTCGGACCAGTTTGGCCCAGGGATGTTGAGTAATGAATCCGTGGCTGGCCTAAAGCGGGTTGAAGAGAGGGAGGAGACAGAAAGATAGATAAAAATCGCACCTGTGCGAAGTGAGTGGTGCAATCACGACACAAGTGCATATCTCCTTGTATGGGCTGTTCAGTCTGTGACGTTAGTTACTTTATGTGTATGAGCACAGATCTCTATACATGGAGATCCGCACTAATACATTTCCGTACTAAAACAGACAAAATGGATTGGAGTTTAACTATTTGTAGTGCGTGTATCAAAACAACATCCCGGTTCCAACAATGGAACAAGGGCGGAGCGCTTGTTTTCGGTGGAGATGACGGAGGCGCGCCGGTGTTATATTATAAACACAATCTGATCTAGCTATAACAACAATCATGACATAGGCTATTTATTATAATCACTAATTCACTATAAAGTGTCTTTAATTATAATAAAAGTAAAAATAGTCAAATAACAAGGAAAATTGTTCTGCCCACAACCTTATCTAACCAAAATGCCTAAGTCCCAATTATTAAGTAGAATACTTGACCTTAAAATATAGAATGTTTATAATGTGTTATGATTATTTCTTGTGTTATATGTTATGAAACATCGCATGTAGGCCTATTATATTACCTATAACCTATACACGAGTGAGCTCTCGGCACCTCCGCGCGGTCCAGGCGAACACAACGGAGCGCTCCCTACCTCCGGTTCAGCCAATCACAAGCTTCCACTGCTGGAAGCGGGATGTTGTTTTGATACACGCATTTGTAGTGGTGAAGAAAGGAGTGGTACTGTATTTGGGGGGGCTCACAATTATTTGTCAGCCCCATATGGGAATGGGATGGTACAATCAGTGGTGTGTTCTAGAATTTTCTTGTGTGTGTTTGTGTGTCCAAAAAATAATCAGACTTTGACTTTTTGTATCTTTAGTTTTGGCTCCTAAAACATTTCAGCAGCAATAGCAAAAAGAAAGAAATGCACTTGCAAAAGTGCATTTTGGGGGAAAATCCAATAACATCTACCTGCAAAAACAAATGCTTCATAGACAGAACATGCAGTTTGAATACTAATGAAGTGAGTCTGGGACGTGTCAGGTTTAATTTGTTAAGTTAATGTGTGAATTGCTTCGCCTACACTATGGTCCGTGGCCATTCCTGTGGCAAGCGCCTCCTCCAGTGCGTATTAGATAAACTACTACTTTGAATGTTTCACGAGGGCATACGCTTTCTTTTTTACACACCACTGGGTATAATATACTGTGGGCTAATGTAGATTTGATCTCTTTCTCAAATAGTACCTGCAATACATTTTCCTCTGCCCCATTGAACAGAAAGACAACTCCATGACGGAGTGGAGTGGACAGGTTAGCTAGAGAATGTAGAACCTCCAGCATCACTGCACAGCTCACTGCATCATCACTGGCACCTTGTAGGACGAAAAAACAACATATAGTATGGGTGTCAAGCCTAGCACTGTGGGGTAAAAAAGATACAGTAGATGGTTCAGAATCAATTATGTAACACTTTTTTGTTGCGGTGCACACACAGCAAAAGTGAGTATAGGCATTTTATTTTTACCAGCTTGCAAAGCTGGCCTACAGATCGTCAGCCAACCGTCACAGTATGCCAAAATCTCCAGATTTTACCAAATATTTACCAAATATGGTACAGAATGAATGAATATATTTCGCATTCTTGGTGATGTCACCACCTCAGCAAGGCTAGTCCACAAGGCGCAAGCTGGTATAAAACTTAATTTCTTTCTACTAGAGGTTCAGACAAAAAAGATCTACCTCACGTTATGTCAATCACGGTTGCACACTGCCGCAAGTTTCGTATATTTATATTTTCGGACGAGGGTAGATTGTTTTCCCGATTTTCGCAACTGTCGCCACTGGGTCAGGTTTACTTTTAATTTAATAATTAGCAATAATTTTATGTTTGTGTGTTCAGTGTGGTTGTTTGTATAAAGAATATATGTATTCCCCCCCACCCCCTCCAAGCTGTGGCCAAAAAACTGTTGGTTAAACAGTGTTTCTTGGGGGGTAATTCCCTAAAATCCCAGCTCAAGCAAAACATCACTTCCCATTGTGATTCTGGACCAGGAATCAAGCTTGAAAAAAAAAGGGGAAAAAAAAGAACAAAACCCTGTGCGTACAACAAACTTTGAGCGCTTTGTGCCAAGATGTAGGCCACGCTTCACATCCTGGACAAAGCCAGATGTTGGAGCTTAGCTCCTTCCAAGAGTACCGCTCAGAAAAAGGACTAGAAACTCAAAGCCCAAGGATATTTTTCCTTCATCTTCATCGCTCCCCAACCTCTGTTTCGTTCAACTTCTTCCCAGGACATCCAGAAATTTACCAAGGTTCTTCTAGTTAAGTGTAGTATTTTTCATTAGATTTTTTTCTTTTTTTGTATCATTTTGTTTGGGATTTCCGTTTAGCTGGCGCACAAGTAGTCCATACATACATGGCCTACTTGTGCATAAGGCGCAAGTTGGCACCTCGACAGAGTGCAGTTCTAGTTAGCTTTGTACAACACATGGGGACTGCCCCATGGTTCGAACTCCCGTTGGTCCGAACAGGTTAACATTCACCAGGTTAGCATTCACCAGCGTTAGTTTGACTGAGGTTAGGGTTAAGGTTTAGGTTAGGTTGGTTGGTTGGTTAGGTGGTCGGACCAAAGGGAGTTCGAAACACAATAGTTTCAGTTAGTATCCATTTAATATAACAATAATAATATGGTCCCTACCTCTTTGGGGTATTTTTGTCACAGTACATACATGAGCACATAATGTGGAATGTGTCCTCTGCATTTATGACCAGTGGAAGAATCAGTGGAAGCCATTAATCCTGCACCACGGGAGCAGATACTGTATATAGTGACACTTATTCGATGCATAGACTGGAGCGGGGGGCGAACCATTCAGGATATGTTGTTTGTCTTAAGATGACAACTTTGAAGCCTACGCTTTCACATGGCTTTGAGTTCGAGTACAAGTACATTCTTTGAGTTTGAGTACAAGTACATTGGCCTTTCCAATGAAATCTTTAATCAGATTATTGACCAGACCCAGGTAGTGGAGGATGTTCACCTGAAATCTTTCATAGGCAACTGGGAGGCTGAATGCTCCGACCAGAACCAGGACCATAAGGGTGAGTCCATTGAACAAGGCACCAATGTAAGTGAGAAGCCAAATTAGCACAGCAAACTTAACAGAGTCCACCAGGTGTTCTACTAGGAAGAGACGTCTTAGCTCAACCATCACCTTGCCGACCTTCTCCAGGAATGCATCGCCGTACTTGTGAGCCAGGTCATGTCCTGTGTCCATGTCCAGGTACCGCTTAAAGGGGTGACCCTCATTGGACTTGTGGATAGCCTGCAGGGCGCCCTTGTATATCCTGAAGGAGATGGTGAAACTCAGCAGGGCCAAGCCTAAGTAGGCACAAACGCTGATAATGCTGTATGCCATCAGGGACACACACAGCAGGAGAGCGGTTCCGAAAACCAGGCCTGTGGTCTTAACATCACGCCAGTAGAGTAGATCCATCAGTACAGCTAGAGCTAGTGCTTCTTCTGATACCGATGCTGCTGCTCGCGTCACCGGAGCCTGAGCTTCTGGGAACCATTCTTTTGCCTCTTCCTTCTCCTCTAACGGTGGAATTGGCTCTTTCTTCTCCTCTAAAGGTGGAATTGGCTCTTTCTTCTCCTCTAAAGGTGGAACTGCCTTTTCCCTCTCCTTTAAAGGTGGAATTGGCTCTTTCTTCTCCTCTAAAGGTGGAACTGCCTCTTTCTTCTCGTCTAAAGGTGGAATTGACTCTTTCTTCTCCTCTAAAGGTGGAACTGCCTCTTCCTTCTCCTCTAAAGGTGGAATTGGCTCTTCCTTTTCCTCTAACGGTGGAACTGTCTCTTCCTTCTCCTCTAACGTTGGAACTGCCTCTTCGAACTCCTCTCTCCTCTGCCTCTGCGAACCTTTCTTTTTCTTTTCCTTCTCCTCTAAAGGTGGAATTGGCTCTTCCTTTTCCTCTAACGGTGGAACTGTCTCTTCCTTCTCCTCTAACGTTGGAACTGCCTCTTCGAACTCCTCTCTCCTCTGCCTCTGCGAACCTTTCTTTTTCTTTTTAATTTTAATGTCCCCTTTGGAGGAATGCTTCATGCATACTTCATACATCTTTTCTTCTCTCTCTGCCCCCCAAAAATCTTCTTCTTAGTCGTTTTCTCTGACACAAAGCTGAATGTAGGTGAAACAAACAACAAAGAGATGTCTCTTTCTATCTGTATATATATCTGCTATCTACCTCTGCCGTCATCTAAAGCAGTCATCAACAACCTGCCTAACATGGCACACAACACAAACTGTTGCTATGCATGCCTGCCAATGCTGATTTGTGCAGCCATTCAATTATCATAGACTGGCCTCTGACAACAGGTGTTGACAATCTACAAGAAACAATGCAAGACAAAGCAAGTACCACCAAGCTGTCTATTGATAAAAACATTTGGCGCTGAACAGTCTAGTAGTTTGCGAGATTAGCTCCACACTGTCAGACTGACAGACACACAGGAGTGAAAACAAAATCTTGGTCCCCGGCCGTTCCGGCCTGGCAGAAGAGATAATACATTTTAAAATGTAATACGTAAAACGTACAGAAAGTTATCAGCTACACTAGAAAACTTTTTTTTGTATCAAAATATCCTGTATCTGTTATATGTTCTGTATGTTTTGTATCATAATGTTCTTGAACAGGATCTGTACCGTCATATTTTCGATGAAAAGCCTACACGCATGTGTATGTCAATCACATATAGGTTCCGTTTATGTTGCTGGAAGCTGTGCAGTGCTCTACAGCAGTGGTTCTCAACCTTTTCAGGCCGTGACCCCCAAAATAATCATATTTACCCACCCAATGAGCACTACGAGTTGAGACAATATTTTGTATAACACGGTTCTATTGTGAATGATCTAAAGATTAATGTAGATCTACAGATTAATGTAGATCTACAGATCTACATTCTTACAACGCCTCGCAACAGATCGACTATTTTATAAATTTCTGCCTCTAATATTTGACAATTTGGCAAATGTTATTTTGTCATTTTTAGAGGTATTAAAAAGTCCTTAAATTGTCACTTTAGAAATGTGCAGATACCCTCTATAACTTAAACTTTATGTTGGTTAGTTTACTGTTGAGTGAGAAAACAATGTTGCACATTAAGTTAATCATCTGGGGGTCCCCAAAATAATTTGGGGACCCCCCCTGGGGGTCCTGACCTACAGGTTGAGAAGGCTCCTCCTGTAGTTCAAACGTATTTAATGTTAATAATGTGTAACAAACATTTTAGCATTATTTTTGGAGACACCTATTGTAGCAACGTTGTCTACTAGAACTGCGATTACCAAAATTCAGTTTGAAACAAAATCGGCGAAGTGCCTCCTCCACTCACATGATGAGTTATGAAGCTTCACAACAACTGCAAGAGAAAACTGTATACAGTAATCTCTTCTTCTAGAATTTTTATCCCACGATTTTGTAACCCATTTTCACCCAGTGCCAATTGCCTATGTAATCCTGGGCTCTGCTCTACCTCTGCCACGCCAAGAGAGACAACGGACTGACCTCATGTTTCCATCTATGCATGAGTAGTCCAAGTTGCTTCTTTTCACCTGACAGTGGTTGCTTCAGTTTCCCCTGTTTGGACGTATCGCGTGGAAGGAACACGTTATTCCAAACAGTTCCTTTGCCCTTCATCAGGCGCCCCGGCTGGCCAGGGGGAGGCAGGATTACTGCATGTTTTTGTGAGGGTATCTACCCTAGGAGACACAGGGAGAACATGCAAACTCCACACAGAAAGGCCCTATCGCTGTATACAGTAATCTCAAGCTAAACATCATTAAAGGCCAACTTTCGTTTTTTACAACAAGGGTTCATATTTTAGATCGTAAATTAATAATATAAAAGATGAGTGTTAAAATTATTTCATTTACTTCTTTCTATTGTTTTAGAGATTCTTATTTCAGTGGATGGGGGCATGCGTACAAGTGGCTAAATATGTCGTTTTACACAGAATAAGCCCATTCCCAAGATACAACGCAACCTTTCATGGTTGGATGTGACTTATGGGGGCTAGAAGTGTTACTGTAAATAGCAATAAAGAAACGGCTGGCTTATTGTGTCTAAAAAGACATACGTATTTAGCCACTTGTACGCATGCCCCCATGCGTACCCACTTGACAGGTGGTGCATATTAGGGATGGAACGATATGAAAATGTCCTATCACGATTATTGTGACCAAAGAAATCCCGATTTACGATATTATCGCGATAAGCAAAATATCGCCAACATCCATTATCCTGGGGCGGAACATTTGCCAAAAAATAAAAAGCTCACAACAAAAAATGGTATCAAGTACGTATATTATAAGGCAAATAAAAGGTGAATTGATCCCAGTGCATGACGGATGACAATTTCACGATAAATTAAATCTCCACACTATGATTATTGTGTTTCTTTATCACAATAAACAATAATATCACTTATCTTCCCATCCCTAGTGCATATTTGAGCATTGTCCAACATAAGGAAACATGGAAACATGCAGACGAGAGGAGAGTGCTGATACATTTCCAAGTACTTCTTGATGAAAAATGAATTCACAAACCAACCTCCTCAAACTAGACTAGAATGGAGTGAGTTATTTCCCTATATGAAAGCCAAGCCCCCAGAGAGGCTTGTGGCATGTGAACCACCTGTGGAATGCGACAACCTGGCAAAAGAACCGTTCAACCCCTTCCATCTGATGGAGAGAACATTAAAGGAATCAAAGAACGATTAAAAAGCAGAGGGAACTGGCTAGGCATGTGATTGGTTGAGATTAGAGGGGTTAGCGGTAAAGAACAAATCTTGGATACTAAGGACACAAAGAGTTCAGAGAGAAAACTGAGACAGGGGGAGAATCATGTGCACAGGATTTCAGGATTGGAATGGTTGGGGTGGGGGTTGTTCAGTGGAGCTCTGGGTACCATTCTTGCCGCTGTCACTGCCACTTATCTCGGACACAGATTCATCTTTGTGCAACCCAAAGTCTCTCTGAACATGGAGAAAGCTTTGGAGGCAGATATGTATCCCATAGTTAGGGGACGTTAGCAGAGTCTTTGACCAATCTGGGAACTAAACGCTTACCAATAGCTTTCTTCACAAATGTGTTCATAAAGGTGTCTACAATCACCTCTGAATTTTCCAATCCAACTCCCTCCTTGGGAAACTTTGTGGGAGTATCAAAGTTGGGGTCTCATTGACTTTACTATACAGGAAAATAATACAATAACAATATCTGCTTTAAGTAGCATGTGTGTTTTTTTCATGGTTCTGAATCCAATGCAAGCTTTTGTTTTGCACACAAAACATTGTAGCTAAAAATGGCATATCATTTATTATTTGTTTGTGAATTACTTTTCTCCATTGACTTGAATGGGAAAATGCAAAAATGTATCTTTTCCCAAATATGGAGATGACTGACATCATAGATGTCTGACGTCATAGACCACATGAGATTGACACATTATGTCCATATATGGGCATTCCAAGATAAGGGCTTAATATTGATGACATCAGGGATCTCCATACATGGGCTTAAAAGGGACACGGGCGGAATGGTTAGCATCGCTCAAATAGGGACAAGGACTGAAAGATACAGAGATATCCATATATGGGCATGAAAGGGACAAGGGACAAGTGAATTCCCAGCAGAATCCTTGTGACTTGTGTCAGGGCAACCACACATGCAATTTCCCAGA
The DNA here is from genome assembly GCF_963921795.1 of Nannobrachium achirus. NCBI lineage: Eukaryota > Metazoa > Chordata > Actinopteri > Myctophiformes > Myctophidae > Nannobrachium > Nannobrachium achirus. Next base: position 16,362,292 of record NC_137822.1, read on the forward strand.
ATTGCATCTTTCTAGTTCTCTTTTTAGTCTTAGTCTGTTGTCCTGTTATTAATGTGGATCTATGGAGTTTAAAATAATATTAGGTAGACAAGTGCAACTACACTTACACAAAAAAACAAATCAATCCCTTCCTCCCTCCCCCATCCACAAAAAAAAAAGATAAAAAAGGAAAGAAACCAAAACAAAGATATAAAAGTAAAACACTGGGTAATATAAACAGTTGACATTACACAACTGTTCATTTGCAACATCAATCTCTCAGTTGCTGCATCACCGGGCTCCATATTCCACACAGTTCATACCTCAGTCTTTCCACGTGTAAAATGCCCACCAGCTCTCTCAACCACGAGTCAAATTGAGGAACAGAGTCCGATTTCCATAAACCTCAGAATGCATCGCTTGGCAATTTTCATACTATACACTACAGCTGTGTGGGTGTTGGGCCAAGTCTTTCAAAGCAATGGATTGTCCATATAGTGCTGAAACTATCGATTATTATTTTTTTGCCATTACTGTTTAATTCTTTTGATTAATCGAATAATCCAGAAGCGTGTTTTTATGTTTTTTGTTATTTTTTTACAGTATGAGTATATCAATGAATCGATTAAACACTTTAGTGCTATTTTATACACCTCTTTCCGCAGGAATTTACTGGAGAATTGTTTTCACCACACTTCCGGTTAACAGCAGACATACAAGCTCACATCGCGTCGCAGATGCAACCGTTGTGAGCTTGTAGATCACACTCGGCTGCGGCGCCGGAAGCTCCGTGCAACTTCTGTGCAATGCACGATGGGATGTTGGAAAGCTGTGGATACTTTGTCAAACAAATGTGTTCGAAAACAGTTCAAATAGTAGATCACAACATGTGTCATTGTGAGATTGTATAGACTGTCTATTTCAAAAATAAATTCCTGTTTTCTTTTACCTTTCACCTACAATGTCATGCTCAAAATAGCGATCGATATTTTTTATACATTGTCGATAATCCATTGTTATAATCGAGTAATTCAATTTGTTCGATTAACTGTTGCACCCAAAGCGGTTTCTGGGTTAGGTGTTACTATATGTAGTGTAGTCTTGCCAGATAACTATTCCACAATTGCTGAATGCTATATAGTCTGGATTGGAACTACCTGTACACCTCCTGAAAGCCGGGAAAGGAAGCCGTCATTCATTTCTGCTAAGCAGCAAGCTATACGTGCTTTAAACTTTTTCTGTTTTGTATATGTCTATGGAGTTAACATTACTCTAATAGACCACCGGGTGTGGTTATAATGTTCAAATGTGCCTTCCCTGTGTATTTTTGGTTTCTTTCTGAAAGCTGAAAGCCTTCGAGTCAAAAGGCCTGATCGAAAAACACTGATTTAATGACATCATAAAATAACCCCCTCCTCTTTTACCATGCATACACCCAACACTGTGGGTGTGGCTAACTTAACACCCACCTGACAACCAGGCATACTTAATGAACTGGTGGGTGTGGGCACATAAAAACATAATTTTAACTCTTTCTGTACAGTTTCTGGAAAAAATCTTCCTCCATAATACCTGATCATAATATTTTAGGGCGGGAGGGGAATCATGTCATTTACTACTGTTTTAAGAGCTGTACGTATGTGACAAATAAAAGGTTGTGTGCATTCACACAATGTGCATTCATACAAAGAGTGAACTGCTGAAACCCTGAGCACAGAGTTGGTTACACATCTCAACAATCCAGCTACTGCGTGGATTGTGTGTGTTTTCCTGTACCACACCTCTGGGATCAATGTAATAGTGTGTGGACCTTGTGTGTGTGTGTGTGTGTGTGTGTGTGTGTGTGTGTGTGTGTGTGTGTGTGTGTGTGTGTGTGTGTGTGTGTGTGTGTGTGTGTGTGTGTCTGTGTATTCTCTAGTTTGAGTCACAACTGTACTCTGAAAAAGAAATGTGAATTGAAACCAGACAGTGCAACTTATATTTTATGGCTCAGTAGAGCAGCCGTCTCTGGAACAGGAAGGTTCCCTACTCCTCCTAGTTTTGTGCGTGTTCTTGAGCAAGACAACAGCTAACTGCTCCCAGTGAGCAGGTTGGTGCTTCGCATGGATGTGTGTGAATGTGTGTGAATGAATGGGTGAATGTAACACACATTGTACAGCACTTTGGATAATAGTAGACGCTTTAGAACCGGGGTCATATAAATTGGATCACTTTCTACTTAAAGCAGATTACAGTCATTTCCTAGCTTTGTGTGCCCTCTTTTATAGGCCGAATAATGATAATCTATCTATAAATGCGAGAAGTCTCTGTCTGTCTGTGTGTGTGTCTGTAATCCGCGTATCTCGAGAACCGTTCGTCCCACCGGCTTCAGATTCGGCACGCGCGCTCCCCGCCGCGGCACGGAGTGCAGTGCCGGGTCTCGCCGACCCGACGCGCGGTTTTCCCGAACCGGCGAGAAACGTTCGGAATCTCCTTATGCGGGGTTGATTGTTGACATCAGGCTGTTCCGGAGGAAATCGGCGAAAGCTCTGACTCATTGTGACATCACTTCATAAAAGGCTCTGACATCACGTACGCCACATGAGTCAACAAAAAATCTCTGTGAGTGTGTATGTATGTATGTAATCCGCGTATCTCGAGAACCGTTCGTCCCACGGGCACGCGCGTTCTCCATCTCTGACTCATTGTGACATCACTTCATAAAAGGCTCTGACATCACGTACGCCACATGAGTCAACAAAAAATCTCTGTGAGTGTGTATGTATGTATGTAATCCGCGTATCTCGAGAACCGTTCGTCCCACGGGCACGCGCGTTCTCCATATATGGGCATAAAATGAATGCCCCCATATATGGGCATAAAATGGATTGCAGACAGACAGATACAGATATCTCCATATATGGACAGAGGCAAACAGATGGTCAAAGATCTCCATATATGGGCATAAAATGGACGCAGACAGACAGATACAGATATAATAAACAATGATTTTTATTGTTAAGCTAAGAGCAGTTTGTTACCTAGAGAGTGAACACATTTTACATACTTAAAATGGAGATGGTGTTTCAAACAATGTTTTTGCAAGTTTACTATGAAAACGCTCACAGCTTGTCTGTCTGTATCTCTGTCTGTCACGCCTGACACTGTGGTTCTATGGGTTTGTCTGTGGTTCTATAGGTTTGTCGCTCTGACATCATGCTCTGATGTCACTGTGATGTCAGGGGAACCAGAATGGGTTTGCTGCTCTGACATCACACTCTGGCTTGATGTCCCTTTTATGCCCATATATGGAGATTGTTGATGTCATCACGACTAGAGGCACACTTGCAAATTAATTACGTCCTTGTCCGTTTTATGCCCATATATGGAGATCCCTGTCATGATATCAATATTGAGCGCATATCTAGGAATGCCCATATTTGGTAATGCCCATATATGGGCATGTTCTGACATCATATTGTTGACTATCATGCAAGGGTCTGGTGCAACTGGTCCGATATACATCACTGGCCAGATGGCCAAAGGGCGAGGTCGCATGTCGCAGTGAGGCGACTAGTTTTATTAGTACCAGTTTATTTGCAGCGTAAATGGTGCTTTCAGGGGTTTGAGACATCAGCAGATTTGGTAAAATGACACCAAGGACTGTAAAGGCGGGTTCAAAGAAAAGTGAATACCCACCTGGCATTACTGCATTTTATTTTCCCATTTTATTTCTGGTTTGTGTGCCCTATATGAGGGACGTAATAGTTGTTTGTCAGTTATGGCCATCACAGGTGCTAATGAATTAGTCAAACTTGCACATTGTCAGTGGAATATTGCTGACACATTGATATATGATGACAGTAGTTCCCAAACTCGTACTGCGTTGTGAGCTTGTAGATCAGCTAGATTTATTTATTTTTAGCTTTTTGGGGAATTAAATGTTTTTTGAAAATGTTTTGAATAATAATAATTAAAAAAAGAAAATATAGGAAACAAAAAAGTAAAAGGTATTCACAAACGGGTCCCTACCCAGTGTTTGGGGAAACAGTGGCTTAGGACATATGACATCCTTTCCTTCCAACACATTCAAGACAGACGGACGCCCACCCTAGAGTCTGGTTCTGCTTGAGGTTGCTTCCCATTAAAGTGAAGTTTTTCCTTGCCACTGTCACCAAATACTTGCTCAGGGGTTCAGTGGGTCTCACTCTCTGCTCTATGTGTAAAGTGTCTTGAGACAGCCTGTTGTGATTTGTCACCATAGAAACATTTAATTTAATTGACACATCCAAACCAGGAATGCAACATCCACTCACAATGCTGAAATTTTGTTAGTGCCTGGGTGGCACTCAGAGAAAACAGCGCACAGTGTGTGCCAGTTCACTGCACTCAAACTAGAGGCCTCAGGGTACAAACAGTGAAGTTCTGGAATCTGGACACATTATTATTGGCAAGCACACGCACTCATACCTGGACTGTTGGCCACTGTGTCAAAGTGGCAATTGGCCAACATGAAGTGCTGTGCCCCAGTCTTGGGCTCCAACTTCACTGCAATGTTGGTGACCCGGTCATAGAAGCTGGTAAAGCCGCCTAGAAAGTCAATGGAGAAGGAGCCAGTGGGCCGCTGCACGTCCACTGTCAACCGGTGGGGACCATGCACACTCTCAGAGCGGATGTGCTCGATCTGCTCCAGCAGGTAGTCCACTGTCAGCACCTCATTCTCCCGGCTGCCCACCGGCCGCGGGCCCACACTAGTGATGCGTTCCAGGTGCCGTCTACAGTGGGTAACCGTGAGTAGTGTAGATGGAGAGGTGACAAAGAGATAGTTTGATAAATATCCAGAGCAACAACTTAAACACTAGGACTGTCTTTGTCTTGTCTTAAATACCAGCTCTTACGGTCTTTTTCGTCTGAGAGTTCCGACGTGCAGCTTTCCGAACACTAATTCGGGCTAATCCTTTTCAGAAGATACGAATGACGTCATTTTGTAGTTGAACCGGACTTGGAGACAGTATGGACAGGCCTTTAAGTTAAGACATAAGAGCTACTTAAGACAATCAAAATAGAGCCCTAGAGTGCTTCATAAAACGTATACTGTAGTGTATTGCAACATTACAGATCAAATACTTTAATTTGCTATATTGCTGTTAATGTACTGACATATTATCTTGTTTATTATTGTGATGTTGTATCTACTTATTGTAAGTCGCTTTGGATTAAAAGCGTCTGCTAAATGCCTAAACTGTAAACTGTAAACTGTAAATAGTCAAAACTGCCACAGAATAAATAAAAGTGCTACATCTTCTGTGGTGTTTGATGATCATCAGTAGGGAAAACAAAACAGTCCAGCATGAAAATGACTCCATCTCCATCAGCCATACACACTGTTAGGACATCTAACACCACTAAGGGAAGCTGACACTAGGACAATACCACAACTGGTTGACACTGAAGGTGTAAGTGTGTATGTGCGTGCCAGTTAGGGAGCAGCATAGCTATGTTTCCAGGGTGCTATGTTTCCAGGATACCCAGTTCAATCATCTGTTAACAGTACACACATTATCCCTCCTATTGTGTTGCAGCCAGTCTGTTTACATTATGTACCTGTAACTTGCTAGCAACCCCAACAAGACTAACATGCACCTCATTGTCGAGTACTACCGGTATGTGCAATTTAGAACCGAGTGATGATTAGGGCTGTCACGATTATGACATTTTACATGACGATTAATTGTCACTCAAATAATTGCGATTAACGGTTTAATTGTGTTTTCGTCGTTGACAATTACATTTATGTTTGGCTTGTAGGCTTTGAAGTTGCACATGGCAGATATGACACATAACCTAATAATAATAATTGCGATTATGTCTAATAATTGCGATTAGACGATTATGTAATAATTGTGACAGCCCTAGTGATGATAACCTATTCCGTCCACCTAGGGGTGGGCGATATGGAAAAATACAATATCACGATATTTTCCCAAGCTGTATCACGATACACGATTTTATCACAATTCTTTTTTCACATTGGTTTTTATGGTTATTTTTCAAGTTACTTGACAAAAACTAGACTCTCAAGGAGGTCTAAATTGAACTTTACAAGTTCATGGGTCCATTTGGTTTCAATTGTATACCGTCAGAGTTAAGTGGAGGCCTTGACAATTTAAAGTTTGAGAACTACTGATTTAGATCAAAATGCAGGTTTAAATTGAATTCTGCAATGAATCTCTGTATTAACGATTAAACAGGATTTTTTACAAAGCTCCCTCAATTGTATCACGATATATACGATACCTCTGAAAAGGCATATCGTGGAGACATTGTATCGTCTCAACGATAATTATCACCATATCGCCCACCCCTACATCCACCACGGCTTGCCAACACGGACAGTGTGCTTGTCGATGCACAATGCCATCGGCTGCTTGCCACAGGCACTCGCTCGTTATGCGTCTCACACGGGTGCTGCGCCTCACGAGCCTCAGGTCCTCATTGTCAGCATGCCTGCTTTCTTGTCAAATAAATTAAAAATCTAAACGATGGGGTTGTGTTGTGGTTTGACCCCGGGAACATAGAAGACCCATGGAAACACAGGTCTCTTTGTCAGAACAGGCACACATACAGTAGGACCCTGTTTTTATGTTTTTCTGTTCCCACATAACACAGGAAAACGCACAAAACACAGGACCTGGGAACATAGGGATGACGCTATCAGCTATGACCAGCTTTGAGTCCACATTTTTCAATCACAAAGGATCAACTCACACTAGACATGGACTTTTACATTCAATTACATACACTCATTACGTTATATTACATTCACCACAATGTCCAAACTGATTCTCGTTCTACCTCTACTTACCTCTTTTTCTCACTTGCTCTCTCACACTTGTTCATATTCAGTTTAAGTATTGTTTGTATTCAGCCCACAAGAAGAAGAGTAACTAGCCATTATTTATTTATATCATATATTTAAATTTCACTTACTTTGTTTACTTCGTTTTACCACCGTTTTGTGTATTCACCCATGTGACAATGTTTTAAGGATTATTATTTAGGTGTTTTAATAAGATTAATGACTATAGTATAAGCACATACAAAAAAATATATATTTTACCCCAGATTTGCACTCTCGACAACTTTCAGCAGGTACTCACAGAGAGAGAACAATATAACATTAATACCAATAATTTACCTATTACATAGTATCAACCTGATATCCAAGCATCCACATGTCTCATTTAGTTGTGTTGTAAATGCAAAGTAACTTGTTCTGTTTTCAGATCACAGATACAGCCTGGGCAGCACAATGAATGCAAAAAAAAAGAAAGAAAAAAAAACATGAATAAATAAATAAATAAATAAGAAACAGCAACATGATGTAAGTATGTATGTTCTTTAAATAAAATAAAGTCCAACTGGCATTGTGGCATTGAGTCAAATGGTACCATTTTTTTGTACCTGTTTAGCTAAAGAAAAAACAACAACTGAAAAACACTTCAGTCATCCAATGAGTGACATGCACATCAAGATAGTTTGATGTGCAAGGAGAGCATTGAGAATTGAGAATATGCCCTCTGGCACAAAACACTCTCTCTAAATGAACACTGGTAGGCCTACGTTAGTGAGCTAAGCAGATTTTTCAAGTCGCTCTCGATCATGAGGACAGATGATGATAAAGAACTAAAGTGATATTAATATGTTGCCTCGCACTATTGGCAACCCACCATATTCTCCATGGTGCTTTGATTGATTGATTGATTGAAGTATTTATTAGAAGTTTTGCATAGGAAAAGGTACGGTTTCATGACGTACAGTTCACTGAGGTCAACTAAAAGGAAACTCAGGTAAGGCTAAGCTTATTTCCATTGAGATCCTTCTCTTTAACTCACATTGAATGACAGACGGATAGAACACACAGTACTACTATGCAGTAGATATTTGTCAGAAAAGCACTTGTAAACAAAGGATTAAATGAAAAAAAGTTAATTACAATAAGTCAGGTAAGGTTAGGCTAGGTTTGTTGTTACCAGTTTTGGGCGGCTGCCGCCTGTAAGTGGTTTTTCAGTGCGGTTTTAAAGGATGTTAGGGATTGGCACTCCTTTAAAGCCTTTGGTAGGGCATTCCACATTTTAGTGGTATAGCAGGAGAACTAATTTGACCCTTTGTTTGAGTTGCATCTGGGTTGATCTGTGGCGCTGCCGCTGGTGTTGTATTTGTGGACATCCTTGAAGTTTTTAGAGTATTTTGTCAGGTACATGGGTATCTTAGTGGCGTAGTGTAATGTAAGTACTATGTATTGCAAGATGCTGTACTCTGTCATCTAGTCTGAGCCACCCCACGCTTGTCTGGTGACTAGCGGTGAGGTGAGTCTGAAAATAAAAGAAACTGCTACTCTATGTATTTTTGCATACAATTAAAAACATGATTTTCAAGATGCCGAGCTATGGTAATCTATTGTCATGTTTATAATGGATATTTCAAGGTGCATTCCTACCCCAACTATCAAGATGAATGTCAAAATGTAAACATTATGAGATGAGATGTGACATTTTACAGTAATTAGCCCTATTTACAGTAATTAGCTCTAAATATAGAGCTGGTGGATCTATCAACCAAGGTCTTGTTTTTGTAAAACTTCATTTGGATTAAATGGATTTAACATTGTAAACACCACATCCTGTATAGATGGGAATGTCCTGTCTCTGTAAGATTGTGGGTGTGGTTAGGTAGCTTCCCTGTGGCAAGTGACATCCTCTTTCCTCTCCTGCCATGACCTTCCCTGTATTATCAGAGAGGAACTGAGACAGTAGTGCATCATCATGGAAATGTTATTTCGCTGTGGTCACCTTATTGATTTCTCAAATAGTCTGGCATTGCTAAAACAGCTAGCCCTATTGCCATCATGGTGATGAACATTATTACACAATTACAGGATATAACTACCACAGTATATGCTATTCCCAGCCATACCTTTCACCAAAAACAGTATGACAATTAAGTCGTGACATGGAACGAGTGGCTCTTAAACCATGACATCATGTGATTAAGATAATGGAAGAGTTCGGGACGGTGGAGAAAAATGTATTTTTTATTTTATTTTAATATAGTATAACTAATATGTGGTAAAGGTATTAGTTACTTTACTTCCTCATCCTTGCCTCTGTTGTGTCAACAACATGCAACCGTTACAGAGACAACCTACCGTACCTGCCATACCTTGAGGGAGGGGAGGGAGGAGGAGGAGGGGGGAAGCCCTGTAACTGTTCCTAGGCGGGTCTGATGTTAACACAAGCTACACAACTAGAGGAAAGGTTGGAGCAGCATGCGATGATAAGGGAAGAAATCGGCCATTTATTAAAAATCCCAATGTATGAACTTGACAAGTTGACAGCGGCAGCACCAAGTAATAACTCACCTGGCCCGTATTGCGTTGAACTCGCCAGTCGACTTCCCGATGACGAGCTGCTGTAGCGACAAATGCACGAGTCCCCATAGCACCAAAATAAACACAAACACCAGGGAAGCTGCGAGCCCCTCTCGCAGCGAGTGCAGGCTCACTTCTGGCTTCTTTTTGGGGTCACCGCCGTAGCCGTTGTTCTCCCACTGGTCCCGGGTGTCGTGGTTCCCCTGCGATCCGTTGTTTTGCGCCCCGAAGGTTTTTATTCTCCTGATAGTGGTGTCGCTCTCCATCTTTAGTCAGTGGTACATCAGACCAGCAGCGAGTACAGTAGCAGGACTGAAGCGTTCGCTTTTTTTTACCAGAACAAAACGACGGGTCACGCACAGGGACAAACCTGTTTCAGGAAACGAAAAACCTATGCGAAAAACCAAAAAACCCAGGGCTTGTAAATAATGTTTCAATTTACTCATACTGTACAATTTTGAGATGTTTGTACTTCACTTGAGTGTTTCCAATTTCCAATAGGCCTACTTTTACTTCTACTCCACTACAATTATATACAAACTTTAGTTACTATATAGTTACTTTGTTGGTAGATTGATTACAAAACATGCACTATTCCAAGTTCAACTGCCGAAACTATTAATTTCGGCAATCTACAAGCTCACAATGTCGCTACATAGTACATTTTGAACTATGGACTTTTACTTTTAACAGAATAGGCCAGGCCTATTTCTACTTTGCAATTTTGATACTTTTACATTTAGCCTTAACCCACCAAAATAAATGCAGACATTCAAGGTAAACCAACTACAAGGCTTTCCCAAACGTAATAAGTTCTGTATATCTCACGCGGGCATTAGCGGACATCAGAGCAGTTAAACTGGCAGGGACACACCATTCCCCTAATAGAAACCATGCCTTGGTCCATAATAAGCGTCTGGGGTTATATTCTGCACCCTGCAGTACAATTCATGATATGACAGGATTAGATGTAGTAGAAGTGAAGTAAAGTATTAGTAGTAGTAGGCTAGTAGTAGTAGTAGAGTAGTAGTAGTAGTAGTAGTAGTAGTAGTAGTAGTAGTAGTAGTAGCAGCAGCAGCAGCAGCAGCATAGTAGTAGTAAGCCTATAGCATTTCTCTTTCAAGAAAACATTTCACTAGGCTGACAATCAACACAACCAAAGCATTATAGAGGAGCCTTATTACTTGTTCATAACATTGTTATTAAGAATTGTTTTGGTGTGTGGATTTGTTTGAAACTATGTTTTGGGTATTTTATTAAACATTTTCTCACCAATGACAAAAATAACACCATCCAACTTTGCATTGTCCTATCAACTGGTTTTCATAAATAAATAAAAAAAAACAGTAGCATATGTGCATCTTTTACATTCATGTAACAAAATCATTTATAAAACAAAAGCTTCAACTGTGAAATTATATTGGTATCCTCGTGAATTTGTTTTAGCCTAGCCTCAGCCTGTATAGCCTATAATGATACATTACATGACAATGCTAATGCAGAACAGAAAAAGTATTACACACATAGGCATAGGCTATTACAATGTAGTTATAGTAATGGTACTATGGACAGGGGCCATATAGCCTGAATTGATATACTAGTAGGGGTGCAACAGTGCAACATAAACATTCATGGTTCGGTTAGATATTTTGGTGTCATGGTTTGGTGTCAAGTAAAATATATATATTTTTTTTTTAAACGAAATATTTAAAAATAAGCACTGTAGACATTAAGCTTTCACCGTTCGCTATTAAGGATGTTGAGGTAAAAAAAAATAATAATAATCCACTTCAACCACACACTCCACTGAATTAAGTGGAGCTTAATTATGTTGGTGTGAAACTCTGTATTTTTGTGCTGCAATAATAATAAAATAAAATAGTTTAGATTTGCAACGTATGCATCTGAACATAAACGCAATCATTTTACTTGACATGCTGGTTATAAAGTAATGAATGTAATAATACATGTAATCCTGTCATAACACAAATAATAAATCATGATTTATTATGTTATGACAGGATTAGATGTAGCAGGCCTGCCATTTCTCTTTAAAAACACACTGCATAATGCTAACAATCAAGACCATAATATTTCCTTATTTTTCATTAAACAAAGCAAGAAAATACAAGCTTGAACGATTCCTGTCACATGTCAGTTACGTACTCATTGTGCTCATTTGACATTTAAAAAAAAGCAGAACTGTTTGTCTAACTTCTAAAATGAGCCTTTGGGATTAGGTTGACACAAATTCACCCAAGTTACAGTATCTAAAAAAGACAAACAGGGAAGAAAGTAAAGGACAGCTCTTTCTCTGGGGCCCTCTGGACAGCAGTGCACAGAGTACGGTTTATTTGTCAATTTATTCTAGCAAAACATTACCTCACATAATTAGAAGTTCAGTTTCCTCCAAGCATTTTCATAACATCACTATTTATAAAATAGTAGGGAAGGGGAGTCAGTGTGAGTGAGTGTCTATAATGTGAATTCCTGGATATATGAAATATCCATCTGCAATTTTCTGTAATGGTCCCAGTAATATTTGTCTTATACTGAAGGAGCCAGTGTCCACTGCGAGATAATGTATGATAAAATACATAATATAGTAGCCTACCAGCTGCACAGGCCACACATACACTACATTAGCAGCATACACATCTGTATGGGCCATTGCCCTATACTACCAATACAGTATAGGCTACTCCTCAAAAGCATAATATTTGCTCACAACATTACACAGTTAGGCTAATTGTCTCAGTAGAGTGATCATGTCTTTTGAATATGATCTATTCTAGAGCACCGGTTCCCAAACCTTAGTTGAGACCCAAAAGAGAAATTAGTCGTTTGCCCGAGACCCAAACTATAGTGAAAACGGCAGATATAGCCTACAAGAACACACCGCGTCGCTTTGTGCTGCATTGAGACCTTGTCGATCGGCTATTTTCACTTTTTCTTAAACATTTGTTTTCTAATTTTTGGAATTTCTTTGATGTTTATTTTATTCATTAATGAAATTGAAATGTTATATAAAATGGTTATATACATACGGACAGATTAACCCCCGCGAGGGCCCCTGGCCTGGACGATATATTTTTAGGGCCCCCCCACCCTCCCGACGTGCAGTAGGCTACCCAGCTCGGATTTAAGCCATGAGGATCATCTGTGGACCAAGAAAGCACCTGTAGACAACAGAGGAGAGGCCCACACATAATAATTAACGTATCCACCTGTTTCCAACGTCCCATCGTGCATAGTGCAGAAGGCGTGCGGCATTTCCAGCGTCGCAGCCGAGTGTGATCTACATACAAGCTCACAGTGGTTGCATCTGTGACGCGATGTGAGCTTGTATGTCTGCTGTTAACCGGATGTGTCCCACTAATTCTACAGTAAATTCTGGCGGAAACAGGTGGATACATTTAATTTTAGTAAATTGTCAATGATCACGCGGCCCAGTTCCCCCAAGGGCCTCTGGGCCCCACTACGGGCCTAATGGTTAATCCAGCCCTGTATACATACATAATTACCTACACACACACTAACAACACACACACACACACACACACACACACACACACACACACACACACACACACACACACACACACACACACACACACACACACACACACACACACACACACACACACAGATGATCCGGGTCTACAGGATACGGAAAGTGCGCGTACGTACATAATATGTTACTTGTCTTGTGTGCATTTTATTTACAGGACGTGGTAGGCGGGCTCTAGACCGGATCTGCGTACTGGGCAGTAAATTATAATCCAATCCGGAAAGCCTGGTGACGCGAGGTTACTTGATCCTCCACACAGTCTCATCGGGTGATGCTGCTCATTCTACACAGCCGACCAGAGCAGTGAGCAGTGAGCCCGTCGTGTCTCTCTCCGAGGCCGGATGGTAAAATCCAACCTCCAGCGGATCCTGAACAGTCATTGCTTTGCTCGCGAAAAAGAAGGACACAGCAGTATTTTTACTACCATGGCGGATTTAAATAGTAGTATCTGTGATATGATTGGAAAGTAAGTGACGCGGTGAAAATATGTAGCCTAGCTAGCTAGCTGTGGTGTGGGGGATGGGGACTCGAAGCTAAGCTAGCATTTAAAGCTAACGGAGTAGGGACGGTGGTATTACGCCGACGTTGACAGCGTATGCAATTTTGTGACCCCGGGGGTCGCTGTTTTGTAGCGTCGTATTTTATTATATTCGTGTTTTCCGTATTTTGTTCCTTGAATGATAGTACGTCGTTTATTCGTTTTTCTCAACAGTTGGGAAGGTTCCTTCCGTGTTTTTCAGCGTTTCACATTTGTAATTAGATGCCCATAAATAAATTAAAAACCCTAACCCAGTGTATAGCAGTTTTGACCTAAATGGGTTTAAATGTTGAGAGGACTTATACTGCTCAACATAATCGCTCCAGTGAATATGCGAAAATTGCGAAACTGGCTCGCGAGTTCCCGGAATTTGGCATGTCACCATTTCTGGTGTAACTGGTCCTGATAAGGTTGCATGACGTTGTTTGATTCATCTTTTGCCCAACGTGTTATCAACTGTCGATCTGTGTCTAACCAATATAATTAATACTGAGCATAATTTGCCATATTGGTTTGTTCTAAATTTAGTTTAGAACAATGTACGTGGCTACCCCAGATGCTTTTGTCTGGCAGAAACCTTTAGCTAGGTTAATCGTCTGAAATTTAATTTAATTTAACTTACTTTTTTTTAAGGTTTATGTACAGAAACAACCCAGCATTAGGACCAACGTAAGTTAACGTAGTGACTCGGCTTGAAACCCGGTTTGTCTGAGAGTTAAAGACCCAGTGGACTTCCTTGTTTAAGAAAGAGAGAGAAAGCTGTCAACCACAGCTGCAAGCAAATCTGCAAATGCAATACTAAAAAGGGTCTTTACATGAGATTATGATGACTATGTAATTACAGATAAAAAAACACGTTTTGCTCATTTTAAACAATGGGCAGTACTGCCTGCATTATCACAAATGATAATGGTATTCATCTGATGACAAGAGCACCACGAGATAACTAGTGATTCGTGGATTCTTCATTGTTGGCTTAACTTGATGTTCATTTTAATAATGAGCTAGCCCTGAATACAGGACTCTCATATATGAGCAGGATGTTATTCGGTTAGTTGCATGTTGGTTGTGAGGTGGTTTGACTGGTTTCCTTATGCACGTTCTCTATGGTGATTATAGTTAGTACATTCCTCATGATCCAATGACGGTGTCATATTCCACAGGGTTTGTTACGCAGCACGGAATGTGCTCAAATACACATAATTTCCATCCAGTGACATGAATGAAATGTCCCAGCCAGAATAATCCCAAACAAGTTTATAAAACATGAGTTAAGCAATGCTATGATCATCCAACGGAAGCTAATTGCCAATAGCATTGTCACACAAATTGCTTGAAAGGTTGGCGATGACTACTTGTGTCATAATTTCCTATTAAGCAGAATTAATTGTTAACTTTTAAGACTGTTTTGGGCCGAGAGACCGATGTCCCAAGCAGGACTTGGGAGTGATTGATCAGAGTATTGGGTAGTTGTGGTTTTGGTTTCCGGTCAACTTTGTGGGCGGAAAAAAAAAAAAATCTATTGTACAGTAACATGACACAAACCTGAGCACATGACACCAATGTGACAAGCGCATGCGTCTACTCTAGGGCAGCAACTGTGAATTATTCTAATCAAAGTTTTCATTTAAGGTGATGTTTCTTGATTAAAATAAGTAAAATTAATCTTCTGATAGTAATCATCACTATGAAGTGAAGTGATTGTTAAAAGGAGTCTCCCTGTATACCCAGTTCTTTATTAAAGAGACAACTGCGGTCAGGGAAGAGAACTCACATAGGGTAATCAAGTGAAATTGGATATGACACAAAGAAATGAGCAGGCAAAATGTTATCTCGAACAATTGAAGCTGATTGGTTGAAATTGGCAACCCAATGGAAAAAAATGTAATTGATCTTTAAAAACAAATACCTAAGACCTGCAAATGGACACTCTGAGTTACAGACCTGTTATGTTCATTTGTGGCTAACCTTTTGTCTTTCTGGTAATAATGTATTTTTGTATGTCTGGCAAAAATTTAATTTTGACAAAATGTCCACCTGACCCCAGCAATGGGTGTAAGGGTGTGTGAGTCCCCCCCCCCCCCCCCCCGACTCACACTAGCGTTCATCTTTATATCTTTCATCTCTAGCATGTCCCTGCACTGTAGTAGTACCCGCCACCCAGGGCCTCTGTGCAGTAGTACCCGCCACCCAGGGCCTCTGTGGTGTTCCTGATGCCCCTCACCCACCTTTGAAGATCCCAGGTGGGCGGGGGAATGGTACACGGGATCACACTCCTTCAGCACGGCCGCTCTACTCAGTAAGTCTGTGTGCATGATGTGTGTGGTTTACAGTGAGTGTGCGCGTGCATGTACGTGTATAGTATAGTTTACAGTACTGGTTCCCAAACACTGGGTCGGGAGTCGGGACCCATTGGTGGGTTTTTGCATAATTGTTATGTTGAAAAATCTTCATACATTTTCAAATATGGAAAAAGCAGAAATTGCAGATCTACAAGCGTACAACGCATCGCCAAAGCTTGTAGTATAAAATTAATAAATGGCAGTCATTTCTTTGTATATGCAAGTTATTTGTCATGTCCTATTTAATTTTTGATTCTGAAGAGCCCAATCATTTGTATGACAATTAATCGTCAACCAAAATGTTGTAATCGTGGCAGCCCTAGGCTAGCAAATTTGAGTACAAGAGATTATGGCTTCGTTGCATTTGACAATGCATTGAGCAATACCTTGTTTGAGAACTTACTTGGGGCTCAAGGTGTATTTACATTACCTAGGTAAACATAATAGGTAAACATAACAGCATAACAGTCATGTCTCTCCAAATATTATCACACTTACTGTATATGTCTGTGTATTCCCTTACTGTCAGATATGTTTATACTATTAACATTTCTTAAGTCAGGAGGAGCATTGCAACTAATGTACCTCTATGACTGCATTAGCTATTAACATTCTAGTGGAAGCACACAAGACTGTTCGATGTACTTATACAATTTGAGTGTGGGTGTTCTATATTTACAAACAACAATATTAAAGATCTCTCTTAATTTTTCCTTGAGCTTTCTGGGAAAATATTTTGTGGAGGAGGTATAGGTACTGCTGTTAGTGTATGTACAGTAGAAATTACGTGCACCAGGGATTGTCTGTTGAATTTAATTTTGAGTCCTATTTCGTCATGGCTGTGAAGGGCAGGGAACACGTAGCAGATGCTTAGATATTACTTTACACTAATAACATAGGCCGTTTGTTTTGCTTTTGTTTTTTTGTACCCAGGACAGGAAGTTGACTGTGACGGAGGAGCCAGCAGGGAGCGGTCGCCCTGGGATTCTCCACTTCCAAAGCCGCCCCACCGTTACCAAGGCGATACAATGGGATGCTGTGTTAAGCGGCAGCGCCCTGTATGTGGAGATACCTCTTGACCCTCTTCCCGAAGGCAGTAAGGAAAGGTGAGACGACGACCCCCTGGCAAGGAAGTTTAGCCACTCAAACCCTCTATACTTGATAAAATGTCCCTGAGTTGTAACTGTTGTTTCTTTCTGTCTACACCAAATCTCTTAGCCAAAGGGGGGGAAAAAAGCTATGTGTTGTGAGCTTGTAGATGTGCTACTCTCTCCCCAGAGTATGGATGCTCTGGGAAGAAAGTGGTTACAGTACTATGAGTACAACAGCCAACAGCGAAAATACATTTTATATGTAGAATACGAGACACACGGTGCCTTATCGATGCTGGTTTGTAGCATAGCACTGCAGACAATATGTCCTGTCTGTGTGGAACTTGTTTGGTCCGCAATTGCATGGCTGATTTCCCAAATTCCCTTGCACAGTTTTAAAAGCCGAAAGATGGTAGAATGGATTAACTTACCAGCCAGTCAAAAACCCAAAATGTACTAGGTTTTGGCTGGTGTTATTTTCTCACCCTGATTGTTAGCAAGAAAGGCGAGTAGCAGATCTACTAGTTCACAACACGTTGTGAGCTCGTAGATTGGATATTTTCACACAACACCATTGTATGACAAAGTATAACATGGTGATTACATGGTTAAATAAAATGTACCAGAACAATGTATCTAAATCTAATGTGAACAAGGAATGTCTGCATGTGAATGTCTGCATGTGTGTGTGTGTGTGTGTGTGTGTGTGTGTGTGTGTGTGTGTGTGTGTGTGTGTGTGTGTGTGTGTGTGTGTGTGTGTGTGTGTGTGTGTGTGTGTGTGTGTGTGTGTGTGTGTGTGTGTGTGTGTGTGTGTGTGTGTGTGTGTGTGTGTGTGTGTGTGTGTGTGTGTGTGTGTGTGTTCCACATTCCAGCGTAAATTACCTTTGACATTTATTAAATCCAAGCCACTTTCTATTTTCTCTCTAGTTTTGCTGCTCTTTTGGAGTATGCTGAAGAACATCTGAAAGTTGTCAGCGTGTTTGTCTGCTTTTACAAGAACAGAGATGATCGTGGTATGTACCAGCACAGCCCCTTACATTCAAGCAATACCTGCATGCCAGTGCACTTACCCACTGTCATCCCCATTTGGGGCTCATTTAGAAGATTGTTTTTGATTAGGCCTTTAACCCATTTAGGCCTAACCTATAGTTCGGCCCAAATCAGAAATTAGCCTACAAAAACAAATATGTTGATACATACTGTGTACATGTACTGTAAGCCCCTCCCATACACTAAAATGTAACCCGGCCTGAATGGGTTAAGGGATAGTTCGCCAAAAAAGTACCTTTTCTATAGATTACTCACCCCATGGAGACTTTAATTCATGGATAATCTCTTTGTTTTTGTCACATTCCGAAGCCAGTCATTTGATAATCGGCCGTGGTTCCCTATGGAGACACAAAGCGTCTCAAGTTATTGGCTTAGGAATGCGACAAAAAAAAGAAAGTATCTATCTATCCAAGTCTCCATGGGGTGAGTAATAGATAGGAACAGTAATTTGGGGGGTGAACTATCCCTTTAAATGGTTAAAGCTGTAATCCATAACTTTCATGCGCTACTGGGGAATCGAACCCTGGTTCCTCACTTGCGACCAAAATTCTACTTCCCTGTTGACATTTCAACCAGTAGGTGTCCTCCCTGCCAGGCTGACACCAGGTTCTTCCTCAATGGAGGAGTAGAGAGACCACCTTCAACCACTTCAGATGTGCTATTTATATTGTATTAACATACTCTACCATACAGATTAGTTAAAACGTGTTTCATTTAAATAAGTTCCCAAGTACAAGAATATTTGTTTTGAATCTATTGGCTAATTCTTTGTCTAAACATTTCGTGCTTCTGTTCAAACCTTACAGCCAAGCTGGTGCGTACGTTCAGCTTCTTGGGCTTTGAGATCGTGAAACCGGGCCATGCCCTCGTCCCACCTCGACCCGATGTTCTCTTCATGGCCTACAACTTCGACAGGGACTCCTCCGACGAAGAGTAACTCTCGGAACAACTGCTCTGCCCCTCCCCCCCTCTATTCTCCCTCCGTCCTTTTTTAACCACGTGAACCCCAGCGTCCCTTTACTGGGGCAAATCATTTTGTTAAGATAATCTATAAGCTCAACACATTGTGAGCTTGTAGGTTGACCATGTTCAGCATAGAGATTGATTGTAAAAGGAAAAAGGGGGGGACCCAGTATTGGGGGACCCTGGTCAACTATATACCGTACGTTTATAGGGTTCAAGTGGTTAAAATCCCTTCTACCCTTGTTTCAACAACCGCACCTCCCATCACTTCTCTTCTACCATCAACTCAAAAACTCCTTCTCCTACATTCTTGCACATCTTCCCTGCCTCAGTAATATACCAACTCTGTAAAACCCTCCGCTTTAGCTTCCCCTCTACCTTTTTTGTGACTCCCAAGTGCTCATATCCCCTGTACACCATGTTGTATTCCAAGGATAGTTTAGACATACGTTTTTTCACACATTTATCTCTTATGTTTGTTATCATTTAAGATTAATTGGTATAAAATGTGTCTTTGTATTTCATGTGATAGGTTGAGGAGGATTATTCATTTCATGAATGTACAACAAAGGTCATCAGGTTTACACTTGGGTACTCCAGCTTTTGTGTAATTGGCTAAAGGTGAACTGTAAACGTGTCCCTCATGTCTTCTGATTTGAATTACAAATGTGCATCAACAGGACCAGTTATTATAGAGCACTAAAGTCCTTTGCAAAAGCCTAAAGTATTGTGAAATGTGTTGCTTTAAGTGGCATCTCCAGTAATTGGTACTTCATAGCTGGATAGTAATCCCCTTTTAGAGTAGCAAAGTGAGATGGAATGCAAATGTGAATGCTGTTGTATGCGACTGATTCAGTGCTTCAGTTTAAAAATGAATGATACATTGACTGGGGTATTGGTAAGGAAAGTGAATTATCCAAAGTGCTTTTTCTTCTTTGTCATGTATGCCTGAACTTAAAATTGCATTTTGTTTTGGAATTTAAAAAAATATATATTGCTGTGATGTTCTGGTTGATTTGTTTTTAAATTAGCATTCCTTTTAACTTTTTTCTTAATGGTAATTTGTTGTTCACCTATAGTGGTACTGTTGTGCTTCTGTGATAATTAAAACCAAGAGATTACTATGTGGCATTTTACTTAATATTTTCTAGTTCAGTGGGTCATTTAAAATTCTGGTTATAAAAAAAGTGTAAAAATGGCCCCTTACAGTATTACTGTGGGAGTGCAATCATTCAATGCACCAAGCAACAAAGATGAATAGCCTACCAGCAGAACAGCATTGCAGGCCATTTTAGGGGGGCACTAACCACGTTTGGCTGTGTTGGGGCCGATTCACTCCACTTTTAGAGGTGAATTTATGTTGGTTCGGCTCTGTCCAAACTACGATATGACGTCATTCAGAGGTTCGGCGGGCGGGTACCGCTATTCATTCGGCTGTTCAGTGCCACCAAGATTGACTGGCCGAACCGAAATAAATTCGGCTCTAAAAGTGGAGTATGAATCGGCCCTTGCTCATTCCACGAATACCAGATGCTTACAAGTTGTACCTCGTAAGGTGGATAATCGGCGCAATACCAATTCACATTATTAAAGTGGGAGATAATGGACCGAAGTCAAGTTCTTAACTTTGTGGGTAGTTTAGTTCCTAATTTATGCACCGATGGTCCTGAGAGAGAACAGAAGATTGACAAAGAAACCAGAACACATTTTTTAACAATCTTCCAACACCGCAGAATGTGCAAAAGAACAAGTGATATTTGGAATGGAAAAATAAGTGGTTTTGTCATTGGGCCCTTTACATGTTCTGTCAAATTCTTTGTTGAGTACTTCTCTAGTTTGGTTCTGTCTTCATGGTAAAAATATATTCTGTGGTAAATGTTTATTTTAGTGCATGCAGTTACTCATCATATGCAAATTTCTTTTTTTTAAAGCAGCTTTTCAAATTCGGCATAGAAAAATGATTCCTCTACCCTTTGTAAGAGAGCAACTCATTGGCACTTAGGTTTTTATCATGACAAGACAAGTAAGAAGCACCATTTTCTGGAATCAAAATATTTAATAGGTACATAATATCAAGTATTATAACATGTATAAAATTTCAGATCACAATATGAAGCGATGAAACTTCAGGCTGGCATATGCAGCAAGGTTTTGAGGTCGCCACATAAAAATAACAAATGATTAAAAATAGAAGCAACTAAGATGATACAAAAATGGCATAAGTACATACATAATCGTAAGCATATAGGAAAATTAAAAGGTGACTTTTTTCAAACTTTTCTTCAATAGAGTGCAATAATGAAACCATATAACACAACACTGAAGCCAAGCGCCAACACGACGTCTAAAAAACATTAGTACTGTAGATAGAAGGTTGGGGTAGAGGACAGGGAGATAGATAAAGAGAGTATAGCTCACAACAGAGAAAGTAGTTCTATTAGCTTACCAGTCAAAGCAGGAAGAAAATAATTCTGCTTGAAGCGCTTTGAGCAAGAGTGGAAATAATGCACATCACATATAGCTTTAGAGACCATAGTATCATAGTACTTGCATGTCGTTTAAAAACCAAAAAAAGAACAACCCTGAATTCTCAGAAAGAAATAAGGACATCACCACAAACTAACAAACAGCCAGCCAACAAAAGGGCAGAACAGGGTGGGGTGGGGGTGAACACTGGGGTGTGTGTGTGGAGGGAGGAGGGGGTCAGGTAGACAACTTTCAATAAAAAATCCATC
This sequence comes from Nannobrachium achirus, assembly GCF_963921795.1. NCBI lineage: Eukaryota > Metazoa > Chordata > Actinopteri > Myctophiformes > Myctophidae > Nannobrachium > Nannobrachium achirus. Next base: position 16,383,970 of record NC_137822.1, read on the forward strand.
TTAGAGATGAATGCTAATTGACCAATAAGTAACTGATTACATGTTTACAGCAGCATGGCTGGCATTGTCTCTGCTCCAGACGTACCAGGCACTGGCTTCGCTAGATGCCATCAAGTCATGGCTGAACTGATACATGTTCATGAACAAGGACCATATGAACAAGGACCAGATGAAAAAAAAAAAAACTCAACACCATGATCAGTTTACAACCTTTGGAAAGCTATGGGGCAGACTGACATACAGTACGGTATGTCAAGTAGATATTCTTATATTGCAGTTGGGTATGCCATGAACCATATTCTTATATTACAGTTGGGTATGCCATGAACCATGGTAAGAGAAGAAAATGCCTGATTTATCCATCTCAGACTTAAAATAATCACTATACTTGCTAAATAAGATGCAGTGTTGGTAGTGTAGAAAGGATTTCTCAATTACAGTCACGTGTTTGAAGCAGAGCAACAGGAGCCTGATGAACCACCCTCAACAATTACCACAAAACTAAATTCAACCCAACATGAGTATCAGCAGAGTTTAACTGCTTGTAGCATTACAAACAGACATGGATCACCAACTGTATTTGGATAATATTCCATTATTCCACAGTTGTTAGTGTTAAACACACCAAGTCATTCAAAGCATGCCGCTGTGTAAATATTTTGGCATTTCACAATGTGACATCAAATATGCTTGTTGATCAAAACTGCCATTGATTTTGGTAATAAATGGAAAACCAGAAACATATTAGAATAGGTAGGGATGAGTGGAATACCTTTTTTCCCTCTATTGTTTTGCACACCAAAGATACATACTTTTATGGGAAATCAAGATTTTACATTACAAGTTTACATTCTTTTAAGCTTTTGACAATTTTTCAGAAATAGCAGCTCTACTCATGACAATGCACATTGTGAGGTTGTAGATCAGCCAATTTAATTTAGAACATTTTTGAAACTGGGGCCCAAGTGTGTAAGACTATTGCTTGCCAGAGATTGCTAGAGCACATTGGTTCTATTACCATTTGACTAAGACAGACTGAGGCAAATAAAAAAGGAAAAGTGGCAGAGAATGTGGTAGAGAATATTACCTTCTCTAATCAGAGATGTGAACTCCGAACCCGGACACTAGCTGGGTGGAATTGATGCATGCATGCATGCAGCACTACATTTGTTGTGGAACTGCAAGCAGCACGTCTCAATCCAGGACAATGTTTTGGGCCTACTACTACATTGTAAGGCATTCACTAAATATTCGAATATCAAAGTCACTATTCGACGTTGTTCACCGAAGTCGAATATTCGCTTATTTTTACTTTTTTATTGTTTTCTCTTTAAAAAATATATAGTTTATAAAGCTTGGCTAGATAGGAAGTCATAAAAATGAGTTGTCAATGCCCCTGGTGGATGAATTTGTTAATGCTCTGTACCAGGGGTTCTCAAACCTTTTTAGGCCGTGACCCCCAAAATAAACATATTTGAACTGGGGACCCCCACCCTGACAAGCACTTGGAATTGTAGGTATTACATTTAATGTGACTCGGTTGTGAGCATGTAGATCGGCTATTTTCACAATGTTCACCTCTTGCTTACTTAAAGCTGTACTGTGGAAGCTGCTCAACTAGTGGTCAGTAGCGGGATTGCTTTTTTCGTCCGGAGTCGCCGTGGACCCCCGGACCACCGCCGCCGTCACGAGCACCTCCGCCTCGCCGATACGCATCCGTAGAGCAGTCTCCCGTCATTTTTAGACCAGGATTGAGGGAGTAGCAAGCAAGATTCCTTCACCAATGTAAACACAGTTGCTGAGGGAAGCTACTTCCTTTAGAGACAGCAAGACTCGCTGTGATTGGCCGGTGGTGTATGATCTGCGCTGTGATTGGCCGGTAGTGTATCATGTGGGAGATGACATCATTTTGCCGGGAAATTCTACCCCCCTCACAACTCATAGAAAACATATAAAGAGAAGGCTTCAGAAGCTGAAAATAACAGAGTGGGTGTTCTAAAACTTTAGCAATTTAACAGTTAGGACAATTTTAATCTTTGTTTTATAAAAAAAGTTACATGGTATAACTTTAATATTTGACAGTTTCGCCAGTCCTGTCGAATATTCGACTATTCGAATACTTTGAGGTCGAATAATTAGAATACTAAAAATCACTATTCGTGAATGCCCTACTACATTGGTGATGAAAGCCAAATGGATCCAATCAGTGTTTTCAGCAAACACATAAAAAAATCCACCATAAAGGTTGTATGGAAAGTGAGTGGTGGGCCACTTTCACCCTATGGATTTGTTTGGAATGGAAGCATAAGTGAACACAAGAACTAAAGTGCAGCAATGATCAGGACACAAATCGGCTTTCAGAAGGGTGACTGTTCTGGCTTGGATCAGCAGGGATTGTGATGAAAATTAATTACTAGGGCATGTCAGATGTGGAAAAAGAAATATCCAAAATGTCTTTCAACTACTAGTGGTGACATTAAACATGTGATTTTAAGACTAGAGCAAGACCAATGTAGCCATCTACAACCTAGCATTGTAGATAGTTGTACACAAACTATAATTTCAACTTATAATGAAGAGGCCACATACTGTACCTGTCCATCAAAGAACCCAAGCATTTCATACCTTAACATCTGTCAATAAGTAGGTGAGAAAGAAAATTCTGATGCTAAACTGTAGCTAACTGCAAAGTTGGAAATATGCAGACAGTAGCCTACCAGATAACCCTTTTCCAAATATAATCTTACATGTTTGTGAATGTATTTACTAGCTGCCAAATATGTATTTATTTGTTAGGCTATACCTGCAAGATAATCAGTATGAGGAATCATAGATAAGAGAGAAAAGTATTAACCTGATCAGAGCAACTGAGTTGTCCAGTCTTTACTATCTGTAACTGATAACTCCATGTAATGGCTCTAAGGCAGGGGTCTTCAACGTTTTCAGGCCAAGGCAAGGACCCCTTTGTTGAGAGAGAGATGAAGCAGGGACCCCCAAAACCTTATCATAGATTCCATATAGTGTCATCGTTTGACAGAACAATCATCAGTTTATTTTGGATTCGTGTCAATTTGTGTTTTCAGATATTTAACCACTTTAACCGCCAATACTTAATAAACTTGACCTTTCACTCTGTACATAGTCTGCTCTTTTCCCCCCTCTACAGCAAAGAAAATAGCCAATCTACAAGCGAGGCGTTGTGAGCTTGTAGATCTGTTATTTTTGTCTAAAGTTCTCCGAATATGGACACTAGGGTTCAAGTGGTTAATATTAAAAAAAAACTTTCTATCACTCAAAGATTTGGAGGACCCCCTGTAATAACTCTGAGGACTCCCTGTTGAAGACCCATGCTCTAAGGTGAGAAAATGTCCAGAAATCCCCCTCCTGAGATACTGTGTTGGTGTCAAAACTAACCATGTGAAACTGTTGTAATAAGATGTCAAAATTAACTGTGTGAAACTATTGTTAACTAGCCCTTACCCGTTCAAAGATATGAGCTCCAAAATGATGTGCAGTGTGTGGGTTATGGGATGTGCACTGTGCACACAGTATATGAGGGATTGAAAGTAACTTTAACTGGTGCTTGCATGATGTACTGTAGGAGCATCAATGTAAGAAACCCGTTTCGTTTAATGGCTACAGAGATACTGATCTCAGTGTCCTCAAACATAGCTACAGCCTTAGTGGAATGTAGCCAACATGTTGCAGTCATTGTAAAATATAGAGTAAAGAATTTCAAATGCATGTAGTACATGAGACTGAGGAGAAGCTGGCCGCTCACCACTGTAGCTCGCTAGAGGGATGAGCTCCACTTTGGAGAGATAGAGTGATGGCGCCTGCATAAAACATCATCCAGGAACTCAAGGGCAACATCAGAGTTTTCTGTAGAGTGTGCCCTCTGGTGGTTGGCGGAATGGGTGACCACATTCAGCTCCTTGCTCATGACAACAAGGCCCTGATTCTGGCCAGGAGGCAACCTGGCATTTCCCAGGGGACCCTGAGCGCAAGGGTGGGGGCCAGTGGTGGGCAAGGAGGTAGGGAGCGCTTCGCTGTGTTCACTTGGACCGTGTCTCACGTGGCTCATGGTCGCCTGAGACGGCGCGCCTCCGTCATCAACACCGAAAACAAGCACTCCTTTCCCTTGCAGCCCACCGTGCCCCCATTGTTGCGCTTAGGGTCATTGGGAAAAACGTGCACGCGGCCAGGAGTGAGGCCGAACTGACACACAGAAGAATTACTCTTTCTCCTTTGACCAGATCTTTGGGCCCCATTGCTCACAGGAAGAGGTCTTTGCAGAGATCTCCCTCCTTGTGCAGTCGGACCTGGATGGCTACAATGCATGTTGTTTTGCATACGGCCTGACAGGGAGCGGCAAAACGCACACCAAGGAGGGCGACGACATGGACGAAGGCAGGGAAGTCATTCCACAGGCAGTTGAGCAGGTGTTTAAGGCAGGAAGGAAACTGGAGGAGCAAGGCTGGCAGTTCTCCTTCACAGAAAGTTTTGTGGAGATTTATAATGAGACTCGCTGACTTACTCGGTGTACAGACTTGCTGTACACCGTCAAGGCCAGCAGCCGGCCTGAGCATGAGATCCGGAAGTCTGTCCACTAACCTTACCTATAAGAAGGTCACTTCAGGGGACAAGGTGAACAATCTAATAGCCCTGGCAAACCAGAATAATGCCACCGCTCAGACCAGCGTCAACAACCGCTCCTCCCGCTCCCACTCTGTGTTCCAGCTCGACATCGTGGGAGAGAACACGGGCAGGGACCTGAAGTGCAACTCTACCCTATGCCTGGTGGACCTGGTCGGTAGTGAGCGCGTTCAGAAGAGCCAAGCTCAAGGCGACCGCTTCAAAGAAATGACAATAACCTGGGCATTGTCATCACTGCCCTGGCAAACAAGGAGTGTTTCTTTCCGTACAGTGACTCCAAACTGACATACCTCCTCCAGGGATGTTTGGGGGGAAACAGCAAAACGCTGATGTTTGCCAACACCTCCCCCAGAGACTGACAACTTTGGGGAGACATGGAACTCTCTGAGGTTTGCTAGCAAGGTGAACGACTGTCATTGGCACGGCTACAGCAAATAGGAAGTAGACGTCGCTATGCCTCGGATGACACTTGGCCAACATTGACATGTCCTTCTGGACTGGAAAAGATTAACGTGGCCTCTCCTCCAAGAAGTTGATGGCGTATAGTACATGCATGTAATTGCGTATAGTACATGCATATTATAGGGAAATGTATTACATGCCTTGTCTATACTTTTGGTTTCATATTGTTGTGAAAATGGCTCCCAACCCATGTCGTGACCTTGTAAGATCAGTACTCTTTCAGTACTAAACATCTGGCTTGCAAAGTACACTTTGATGACATCATCAAGATGTACTTTGCAAGCCAAACCCCACAATCAATCCTCCAGTTCTAGGCAACACAGAAGGGGTGGGGGCCTTTTTCTTATTTCTCCTCTAAGGTATATTAATGACATAGTTCAATGTTGAAAATGGGTGGTTTCCCCTTTACGTACCAAAAGTAAGTACTCATTATGCAGAAGGTCCCTTTTCACAAGTTTTCAAATATAAATAATATAAAAATCCTTTGAAAATAGCCGATCTACAAGCTCACAATGTTACACAACTAAGATACCCATGTAGCTAACAAAATACCTCCTAAATGTCAAGGATGTCCACAATTAAAACACCAGAGGCAGCTCCACAGATCACGTTCAACCCAGATCTGTCTCTAAAAAAGATACAATTTGTTCTCCTGCTATACCACTAACATGTGGAACGCCCTGCTGAAAGCCTTAGTGTAAATCCCTAACTTCCTTTAAAAACGGTCTGAAAAGTCACTTACTGCTCTACTCGTAACTTGTAATAGACAAAGCCTATACTAACATCCCCTTTTCCACTGTAAATATCATTTATTTCCTTTCTTCTTTTTTATTTTTCTGTTTTGCTATTGATGATATCCTCTGCACACAGTAGTACTGTGTTCTATCTGTCTGGCATTCAATCTTATATGAGATAGTGAGATACATAAAGGTTTCATATGTAAACAAGCCGAAAGGCTTTCTTGGATCTCCTTCTAGTTGACCTTGTACCAGTGAACCGTACTCATGAAACTGTACCTTTTGCTATGCAAACTTCTAATAGTCAATCAATCAATCAAACAAACATTTAAAATAGATTACAGGGATGGATGGCACATTTGCAAACAGACGCTTCACATAAACAGTTAAAACTGCTTTTTTTATTTACTAGGTAATACGTTATATATATTTTCTGCAGACTTTGACCGTTCATGACATGTTACTTTTAGATGATGGCTTGTTTCTTTTTTTGTTTTTTTGTTGGCATGTTAGCCATAATATGACTCACGAGAAGTTCTAAAATCCTGGCTACGCTCCTGTGTGTGTATCACTATGCCACATGACTCGCTGTTCATATTTCTATCTATATAAAGACATTTCTCTCATGGAAATATAGATATGCCATCACCCAAACCATAGCAGATTCTAAAACGTGTTTTCCATATTTTTTTATGAATGATCATAGCAACATATTTTGATCTAAAATGCATACATGGTACGCAAAGTGTTTACAAATTGGCAGGAATGTAATTGGTTGTTTTATCATTCATTACACCTACAGGGGTAACTCATTCAGTGTGAAGCCTCCACATCAGTACATGAAAACAGTGGACAACGTGGCAGTGGGGAGATCAACCATATTAACCCTGGCGTCCCTATTTTGGGCATGTCATTATAGGCAAAAGTTCTCAAAAATAGCCTAGGCCCATGTGCTCAAGATGAAAATAGCCAACGTACAAGCTCACAGCGCGTCACAAGTGCGAAGTGAAGTGAGCTTGTAGATCGTCTATTTTTGGCATGCGACACCATCGTGCGAGTATAAGTATAAGTCAGGTTTAAGTAGCATTAAATGTAGAGATGGGACGAGCAGAGAAGAAAAAGAAAGATTAAAATGTGTTGGCGGTGAGGGTGAGGTACATGGTGTGTTGAGGGACAGGTTTTGGGGTAAGAAGTTCCTCGATTGAAATTCAAGCTGGTGATGTCAATGGAGACAGGTGAGGTCAGTTCCTGCTGAGTGTGAGTGTGTGTGTGTGTGTGTGTGTGTGTGTGTGTGTGTGTGTGTGTGTGTGTGTGTGTGTGTGTGTTGATTGTACATGTAAATTACTGTAAGTCTGAGCCTATGTAATGCGCCTTTATGTGAAGATCTGCGGTATTTCACCATGTTTACGTGGGTGCACAAAATGCATTTGTGAGCATGTTATGTGTTGCAGTGAATGCATTTGTGACCTCATCGGCCCTTGCTGTAGCCAGGGAAAAACTGGTCGAGTAGCATCTGAAGCGGCTTGTTGAGAGTCATGACGTAGTCCTTGCCCAGGTCATGACGACAGGCAGGGCAGGTATACACCTCTGCACGGAAGGATCTCTGGAGACAGGTCTAGAGGGCAGCAAGAGAAGAAAAACAGGGATTTATTAGCAGAAAAACAGGCATCCATTAGCAGAGAAACAGGCATTTACATGTATTACCATTTCTTATGTTCGAATATACTGATAGTTGTGCTACTGCAGTGGGTATAACTATAGAGATTTCAGTTCTTCACTTTATCAGAAACCAAATGGCCAACACACCGCCACTAGATGTCACACTTTTACAACACCTTTGTTTCATGATGTTCACAATTTCCCTGTCACCTCTATAAGGCAGCACTTGCAGCAGTCATGTGGTTTGCAACATTGCAGCCACGGCTGCCTAACACAAATTTATTTTAGGGTAAAAAGTACCATACTGAACGAAAACAGATGATGGTTGCCTTCGGTTTATGGCTTACAGAGGTAAACAAACCAAATTTCTACAGCAAAGTTATTGAAATTATTATTACACGTTAATGATTCAATTGTTTGTGAAAATATTACACACCTTTTTAAAAGCTCTGTGGGTGTCTTGGATCAATGAGAAACCGCCAACAAAGAAAGATTAAGTGACCTGCCTGTTGCGCCTGTTGCGCTCCACAACCGATACCCAAGTTCTATAAAATTTGGGACCCACATTTACATTTTTATTGGTCCTCTATTAGCTGAGACCTTGACAATAGAGTTCCTCAACAGAAATGATACCGCTAACCTTGATGGATAAGATGGGATCATTACTTTGTTTTTGTTCCTGTCGAGGGATTTAATACTGTGGTTTTGTTTTATATTCTGTGCGCCGTAGGTATAGGAAATGTACATTGATATCTGTGTCCTTTGCATTTGCAACGTGTCTGAGCTGAGCTGTCTCTCTGTTTGTCTTGTCTTTGTCATAAAATGTGAAAATCAATAAAACTATTATTGAAAAAAAAATGAAAAAAAGAAAGCTCTGTGGGTGTGTAATGTTATTCTTCACTTCATCAGAATGTCATCTATACACCCTTTAATAAACAACATTAAATACCTACCTTACAAACAGTGTGTGAACAGGTGGTGGTGATGGGCTGGAATGCCAGCTCCTGGCAGCACACGCACATAAACATCTGCTCCACCTTCCGCAGGAACTGCTAAATATGCACAAAGTCATGGAATGAGGTCACCAACCACAGACAACTGATTTTGTACACCAGGGTTCCTCAATTAGTTTTCCCCAAGGGCCGAATTATGTCTAGGGTACCAAGCCGAGGGCCACAACATTGCAGGGGGCGACGGTGGCGTTCCCGCTACTCCAGTGACGTTCAGATATCGTCGTTGTCAGGTGAAAATCTTGTATGTCCAAAACCGTTCGTTTTGCATTTATCATTTAAAAAATGATTTAAACTAGTGAAAACAGCCGATCTACAAGCACACAACCCCTCGCAGTGTGAGGCGTTGTGTGCTTGTAGATCTCCTGTTTTCACTACTTTTGTGCGACGGCCTTGCATGATGAAGCAGGGCTTTACTTTGCGAAAGAACATACAAATTTGGAGATACGAGGTTTCCACCCGACAACGACGATATACTAGTGTTGTTGCTGCTCTTATACCACCATTATTACTGGGGTTGGTGGGGGCCAGACAGTAGCCCCCCACGGGCCGCAAATGGCCCACGGGCCGCCTATTGGGGAACCCTGTGCTTTAATTTGCATATCCTGTATATGATGGTAAAGAATTCTGCCCAGCAAACAAAAAATAGTCAAAGTTGTCAGATTGTTTGGGGACATATTAGACTACAAGTGAAAAGAGACATTGGAACTTAAGGATGGAGTTTCAAGGAGGATTACGTTTGGGGATCACATACATTAGGGATGAGAATTAGCATACTTTTCACAATTTGATAATTAGCATTAATTCCAAGCTAGAGACATGAGTGTTGGAGTGTCAACCATCCAACCGCTAAGATCACGAGGCTTTGTTTGTTACAGGATTAATCATCTTCATTCATCCCAAACCAAAGTTAATCATCTTCATTCATCCCAAACCCAAAGCAAAAACATCATTGGAAATCTGCAGTAGGAACCAACGTTGGCTGTGAATTCTGGCTAAGATACATACCCAATTCATTCATGTTAAAACAGTTGTAGTGAATAATGATGGAGTCAATAAGGACATACTGAGTTGGAGTGATTAGGCCACATACTGTACCTTGTTCACGTGTGTTTTAGTAGACAATTATCTTAACCCCTTTTTCTCTAACCCTAACCAATTTAGGCAATTAATTCATCCCAACACACATTTCTGTGTGCTCCCACTGCTGTTGTACCCGACTGGTTCACCTGCCATGTTCACGTGTGTTAAGACAGAGTTGGAGTTGATAAGGATGCATACCCAATTAACATGAGTTTTACAGACCTAGAGTGAATTAAAATACATATCACATTCACATATGTTAGGCAGTGTTCTAGTTCATTAGGATACATACCGGGCCCTCCTTCAAATATCCCATGGCCTCATCCCAGAGTTTCCTGTTGGCTCCGTCCTCTTGGATTAACTGTCGCTGCTGCTCCGACAGCTTGAAGTCCTCTATCTTCACCCGTTTGGAGGAGGGCTCCTCTGCTGGTAATCCTTCTGCTAAGTACACAGTACACACACACTGTAAGTAATACAACACCCAGAAAAAGGAGGACCCTACATTCTGATTTTTATTATGTTGTACAGCAGTGTGCCTTGCCGGAAATGGAAAATGATCTACAAGCTCACAACGTGTAGGGATGCGATGTGTGAGCTTGTAGACCTGCAAGAAACAAACTTTACAGTATTACCCCGTATTGCTTCCAAGATCATTGGACTTCCCACACCCACACAGTCTGATATGAACGATAAGGCCATTACACGCTTAGCACTCTCAATAACAAGTGACACTGACCATCGCCACTTCGACCTAATGCCATCTGGGCGAAGATACAGAACCTTGGCGTGGCACAAAGTTCGGTTTAAAAGGAGTTTTGTCCCCTCAGCCATTGCTGCACTTAACAATCTGCTAAACAATCGCCCCCGTCGCTAAGAGGTTTTTTTCTGTGTACAGTGGGGTACTGATGATTTGTCTATGTGATATGTTTGTGTTGTTATTTGGCTATGTGTTGTTTCTTGTTGAACAGACTGTGAAGACAAATTTCCCTTCGGGGACAATAAAGATTATTATTATTATTATTATTTCCTTGGAGGAACACCATTGTATGATGGGAGTTTAAATTAGGCATAACTCCTGGGCTTGAACTTTAGGAATCAAGGCACCCACCGGTGTCCCTGGGTGTCTTCTGTCCTCCGTTACTCTGTGGTTCCTTCTTCTCCTTCCTCTCCTCCTCCTCCTCAGCGGCCACTAGCTGCTTTTCCTCTTCTTCCTCCTCTTCCTCCTTGACCTTGAGATTTATCCGAGGTCTCCCACCGCGTCGCCTTCCACGCGTGGAGCCGGCACTCTTAACACTGGCCTCCTTCTTGGTCTTGTTAGCCATGGCCTCTACGTAGCCTGGTGGATACTGCACAGAGACAGGGAACATGCCGAGATATGAGAGCTAACCGTTTCAAGGTTGTGTTCAATTTATACCACTTTGTAGCTTTCTTCTTGGTCAGAAACCTTCAAAGCGTCAACTTGAGAGCCGATTGCAGATCACGAATTGCGTGCATAGTACTGTACATCACAGATCATATATGGAAAGAGCATATAAACCAAATAAAATTAAATAAAGTAAAAGGTCACTTTATTTAAAGTAAATAAAGCGTTTGTACTAGACAGGTTCTAAAGGGAGGTACAATGCCATATCATTGAGGGTAAAAGCAATAATCTTACTCCATACAGTCTAAAAGAAAACTCACTGAATGTATTACTATTTTTTTTTCCATGTACATAAATGTTTTAATCAATAAGAAATTTAACCACTAAAACCATGTATACTTTGATGCTGGGGGCGAATCTAACCCAGGGGTTCTCACACCTTTTTAGGCCATGACCCCTAAAATAAACACATTTGAACTAGGGACCCCCACCCTGACAAGCACTTGGAATTGTAGGTATTACATTTAATGTGACTCGGTTCCACAGATAAATATTGTGAAAATAGCTGATCTACATGCTCACAACGTTGCGAGGCGTTGTGATTATGTAGATCGGCTATTCGCCTCTTGCTTACTTAACTCATTTAGTGCTCCTGAAATTAACGGATTATAAAGTCCACGATGCCACCTTCAGGCTCCCATTCACTCCCGTTATCTTATTTTGAAGGCCAGAAGTCCACAACGTAAACACTTCCGGTCTGACGTCATCGCGTCCTGCGCCGGAACCGATCGTTGTTTACGTGGTGTCATGGCGGATCGGCTCGGAGCTTTTATCCATGTGCTTTATAAGATGCATCTGCCTCCATCTTCGCTTCTAAAGTGTAGTTTTGAGATAATGGACATTAAAGATGAGATCCCCCGTCCACCTCAATGTTATGGATGGGACTATTTTGTGCTCGTGGAGCCGTGATGATGCGAAATCAGCGACGGATTTCGTCTCCGGACCTCCGGCCATTGTACTCGGTAATGTATCCGCCGTTACAGTAATATATTACTTTTCACGAGTATACTCGGGATTGGCACTCCGGGTACTCTGAGTACTTTTCACGAGTCTTCTCGGGATTGGCACTATATGAGTTAATATTTGACAGTTTGGCCAGTTTGGTATTAAAACTTGAAAGTCCTTAAATTGTCACTTTATAAATGTGCAGATACCCTGTATACACTTTTTTTACATTAAGCTAATCATCTGGGGACCCCACACAATACTTGGGGACTCCACTTGGGGTCCCGACCCCAAGTTTGAGAACCATGCTCTAACCTGTACAGACAGTCCCAGTTTCTTAATCCTCTCCAGTCCCTCAGGGGTCCACGGGGCCGGCTCCAGGTCATCACGTCTTAACAGGTACCTCCACACCAGGAAACCACATTTCCCAAGCTCTGGCCAATACTTCACCACCTGGTCCAGATACAAACAAACACTGTAAATCTGATAGGATCAAATACCAATATCAGAACAGTAACTTAGAAACCGTTGCTGTGTTGGGAAGAAACCTTGTATCTCTGTGTTTCAACTTAAAGGGCCTACACCATGCTTTTAAAACTATATTTTTTGTATAAATATATGCTCAAAATTGAGTCTTAGACAGGTTTTAACCCTCAAAAAACACTCTGACCATTCTTTTTGTTTGTTCTAGCTCTACTATAATGAGGCTCTCCAGCTGCAATACCAAAACGGCCTCTGTTTGCTCAGGGGCGCATCTAGTGGGGTTTTTCCAGAAAAAAAATTGAAAAAGAAAAAGTTTTTTGAAAAAAAAAAAAGTTTTTGAAAAAAAAAAAAGTTTTTGAAAAAAAGTTTTTTAAAAAAAGTTTTTTGAAAAAAAAGTTTTTTGAAAAAAAGTTTTTGAAAAAAAAGTTTTTGAAAAAAAAAGTTTTTAAAAAAAAAAGTTTTTTGAAAAAAAAAAATTTGAACATTTTTTTTTTTTGCTTTTTTTGACTGCATTGCATTTTTTTGAAAAAAAAAAGTTTTGAAAAAAAATTTTTTTTGATTTTTTTTTTTTTTTGACTCTGAAAAAAAAACGGGAATCCGAGAGTGACGTCACTCTCGTCAACTCTCAGAACAGCACTGTTCTGAGAACCCGTGGAAAGCTTTTCATCTCTGTCTGCCCAAAACCAGAGAAAGACACAACGGTCAGAAATAGGACTTTGTGAGGATAGAAGGTGCCAGTGGGACCCCAAAAAAAGGTTTTAAAATAGAAAAAGTGAAAATTCATGGTGTAGGTCCTTTAACGTATTCATCAGACTAGAGTGTTGCACAAAATAAGTGAAATGGCAGATCTACAAGCTCACAATGCAACCTGTCGTGCACGTGTAGATGGGCTATTTTCACCATTTTGAAATGTTTTTAAAATGGTAATACAAAAGCAATGGGTATTGGACATGCATGTACTTGTACAAGGTTTTCAAGGTGAGCCTAGTGTAGTCTGTACCTTATAAATACCATCATAGCGGTTCCCCTCCTCAGGGGCATATTTGCTGATGCGTCGTCCCTTGGAGCTGCGGATAACTCTCACAGGCTTCCCAGCCCGCCAGTTCCTGGACTCTGCCCCGTCTTTGTCGTTGAGCGGTGCGTCACAGTTCGAAGCCAGTGCCCTACAGGGGATGAACAGAGGGCAAGGGCTATAGGATGTAGTATGTCCAACTCAGTTTTGCACTCAACAGTTTCTCCAGGGGTTTTCCCCAAGACTTGCAAAGGCTCAATCAGAACCCCAAAATACCCATAAATATCTACAAATGTTAACCATTCCTGCAGGGTCCATCCAGCCTTTTAGTTAGAAACTGTAAATTGTTTATATCTATAAACTACAAAAATACTCAGTGTTAATGTATTAATTTGTAATTCAAATGTAATCAAATGTACCCGTAGGGATTGAATGAACAATGAGGATTTTACTGTATGAATTATAAAACTACAAATAGCAACTGTTTTTCTTCAACAACGCTGAGTCAAAGCTTGACCCCCCAACCCCAAACGATTAAGCAAGAGATTCCATCTGACCCCATCCAAGTCCACCGAGACCAGTTGGATCCTGTTGGGCAGCATTAACATCTTGCTTTAGTGTGCTGGTGACTGGGTGGTGTGCGGCGCTTAGTCATTTCTGTCATCATTAGAAGCAATAAAATATTCCCAAGGAGGCATTTCACAGACTGGAAAGCTTATTGCCGAGCCCGATAAGGGCAACACATTTTAGTTAGAACGGGTACACATTATTGTGTATCATTATGTTATGCTTTAACTATTGAAAAATAGCAGATATACAAGCTCACAGCGCGGCACCGAGTGCCGCGCTGCGAGCTTGTAGATCTGCTATTTTTGAAAAATCGTGAAAATTAGAATTTTGACCCGATTCTATAAGTGTCTTTTGAATCCTTCTAAGGTTGTTTTTTTTTAAAATCCTATGTTTCTATGTCAGCAATCTGGCCAGCCATCGTCAAAGAAAAGGTCCTTTTCACTTAACTGGAGCTCAGTTAGTCTGTTCTTGAGAGACTACTATGTCAGTGGTTCTCAAACCTTTTCATGTGAGGGACCCCCAAGATGATATGTATTTGGCCATGGACCCCCATCTCAAAATATTTAGTTCCAGGGACCACCCAGAAGCAATATTTGAGTTACAAATATTCGCTTTAAAAATACATATATTCAAAGATTTGCACACAATTTTCACAACTTTAAAAAAAATAGCAGATCGACAAGCTCGCAGCGCGGCACTCGGTGCCGCGCTGTGAGCTTGTATATCTGCTATTTTTCAACAGTTAAAGCATTCAATAATCCTAGGCCTAAATGGGTTAAAGTGTAGTACCTGTTCATGTGGGTCAGGGTCTGGTCAAACCTGTGCATGCCAATCCGCTTGTTTCCCGAGAGGTCGCGCCCCCCACTTCCTGTGTAGGTAAATTCATCTCCCCTGTCCTACAGGGCGTGCCCACACATGATTGTACAGGTCAGTAACTGCAGAATAAAAACACTCAAAACAACAAGGACATTTCCAGCAGCTGCGATATACATGCACCATCCTGTCAATTCAGAAATCTCTTACAGCTGCAATATTTACTTACTTACTTACTTATTTTAGTAAATACTATATTTTAATCAATTTAGTGTGGTAGTGAATGTTACTACTATATAAATAGCTCATCTGCAGTCGTTGGTGGTGGCCTCCATACTCTTCCATTGAGAAAAGTAGACCTTACTTTCTTTTTTATCCCACGATTTTGTAACCCATTTTCACCCAGTGCCAATTGTCTATGTAATCCTGGGCTCTGCTCTCCCTCTGCCGCGCCTGGGGAGACAACGGACTGACCTCATGCTTCCTTCTATGCATGAGTCGAAGTTGCTTCTTTTCACCTGACAGTGGGGATTTCCCTGGTTTGGATGTAGCGCGTGGAAGGAACACGTTATTCCAACCAGTTCCTTTCCCCTCCATCAGGCGCCCCGGCTGGCCAGGGGGAGGCATTATTGAGACCAGGATTACTGCATGTTTTTGTGAGGGTATCAACCCTAGGAGACACGGGGAGAACATGCAAACTCCACACAGAGAAAAGTAGACCTTGGTGTCGGGTAGGACATGTACTGTTTGACAGCTAATACTGCATGAAGCCCATAGTGCAATATCTCCCCTGACCAAGTGAGGATGCATGGACTCTAGTCTCTGGTTGAATTATGAGACTGACATGTGAGTCTAGTGTGGTATGTACTAGGGCATTCACCAACTATTCGAATATTCGAATATCTAAGTCACTATTCGATGTTGTTCACCGAAGTCGAATATTCGCTTATTTGTATTTTTTTATTGTATTCTCTATAGTTTAAAAAGCTTGGCTAGACAGGAAGTCATAAGAATGAGTTGTCAATGCCCCTGGTGAATGAATTTGTTAATGCTCTATACCAGGGGTTCTCAAACCTTTTTAGGCCGTGACCCCCAAAATAAACATATTTGAACTGGGGACCACAACCCTGACAAGCCCTTGGAATTGTAGGTATTAATGTGACTCGGTTCCACTGATAAATATTGTGAAAATAGCAGATCTACATGATCGGCTATTTTCACAATGTTTGCCTCTTGCTTACTTAATATTTGGTATATATTCGGCCCGTCCTGACGAATATTCAACTATTCGAATACTTTGAGGTCGAATAATTCGAATACTAAAAATCACTATTCGTGAATGCCCTAGTATGTACATTGTAAATACCATCATAGAATTATATTCATGCTCCTGAGGAGGGGCATAATATGCAATGGATTGCAGTTTTACCGAGTTACTGAGATCTGGTTTGTACCAATTAAAAATAGAAATATAAGCATACATGGAAACTGCTGACTTTAATACTCCTGTCAAACCATTTCCTTGAGGAACTTCAACATTTAAGAGAAGAAAAGAAGGGGGCGGGGAGTGAGGAGTGGGTGCATTTATTTATAAGGACAACAAAACAATTTAACCAGATGGAATTCACCCATTTCGCCAAGTACCACTACAAGTGCACTTCAACACCTACTGGGGTAAGAGAAGAATATTCATGTGGAAGGCGTCGTTTAAAAACATCCAACAACCCACCACTTCATCCTCAAATCCCCCGGCAAGCACCAGAGAATAGGAGCCATCATTACTGCGCCCGTGGATACCGCCTACATGTGGTCTGTGCACCCCTGCCTCGCTGACCTGCAAAGATGCACAAGGATGATATGAGAATGATTTGTGGAAGGATGACGAGGGGGAGAGCGCTTACATAATATGGAAGGAAGGTTAGAAAATGATGTGCTGGTTACAGGGTTCCCACACATTTTTACCAATTAATTTCCAAAACTTTTCCAGAATATTTAACCCAATTTCCAGGACTATATAACAATAATTCAACTCAATAACAGGTCACTTCCTCCTATGCGCAATGCCCAAAGACAGGTAGTGTATGCCAGTGGTTCTCAACCTTTTCAGGCCGTGACCCCCGAAATAATCATATTTTAACTGGGGACCCGGCACCCTGACGAGCACCAAAGGAATTTTGCATAACAATGTTCTATTGTGAAAATAGCAGATCTACATGCTCACGCCTCGCAACTTTGTGAGCATGTAGATCGGCTATTTTCACAATTTCTGCCTCTAATATTTGACAATTTGGCCCATGTTTAATTTGTCATTTCAGAGCTATTAACAAAATCAATAACCAAAAACAATGCATAGCTATTTTTTCCAGGACCTTCCAGGACCCTTGATACATTCCCAAACTTTTTCAGTACTGGAAAAATATTTTTCTAATTTCAAAATATTTCCAGGAATTTCATGACCGTGGGAACCCTGTGGTTAATATATTTGAAAAACAACAACAATAATAATAATATCAATAAAGCAACCTAAATAGATGATTGCAATCAATGTTATCAGAAGGCACTCTTTAGACTAAGCTAACCTGTACTCTGAACTTCCAGGTGGTTCCAACAGGAACGCCAGGTACGGGCCCATAGTGATTGGAAGGAACAATGGTGCATTCCTTAGTGCGACCGACGCAGGCCATACCCTGCAAGTGCAGAGAGTAATCGACTGTAACATACAAAGCTTATATGGGCAGAGAGAGTCAGATTTGAGTTATCTTTTCTAAGTAGGTGTAATTTTCAAATCACAGAAAACGTTATAGACAAGGGGTTATTCTAAAAAGACTAGCACACTTTGTTCAATGGCAATTCAAATAATTGCTTTAACTCATAGCACACTTTAATGTGCCCGAGCATAATAGTCTAGACTTTTTTCTGTTAGTATATAAGTAATAAGCAAGTGATTTCCCACTGATGTTTGTAGGAAAAGTATATAGTAGTATATAGTCCAATGTCAGAAAAGTGGCCTTACTTACACTATGAAAGAATACAGGCCAGGAAAAAGAATGTCTAGGGAAATTTAAATACACTGCTTGGAGTACCAAAGCTGTCAGCTTGGCAGCTAGAAAGGGATAATTAAGTCTTAGAGGGAAACCTAAATCCCATCCCGTTGTGATGAGAGGAGATGGTGTTGGAAACAAACAGGGTTTATTAACAACGTGGCTTCCAAGTCCATCTCAGATGTCTTGTGGCTATTCTATTATGTCAGGTCATCTATGACATCAGTGAACATGACATCAGTCAACAACATTTTTGAATATGACATCAGTCAAATAAAATTTTGGGCAAAGTTTGTTCTAAAAAGTAGAAAGAAAATCCATCTGGGAGTTACTTCCTTGGGCTTACTGACAGTGTGCACAAGAAATTTCGTCCATTACACTCAATTGCGCGTTTCGCGTGAAACATTTTATGAAGAAATACACCTAATAGGGTATTCTTACCCCACACTTATATGATCTCATTCTGCTCATAGATATCAGAATAGAAGAAGAAGTACAGAGGCAATTTGTGTTCAGTTTACCAAGGGGGGGGAGGGTTCATAACTAGTCTTGTCTCTATCAAGTGGTACTTTCGGTTGTTAAAGACAGCGACTCACCTTCCCCCAGTCCCTTTGACTCCCAGTCGTTGCAGAGGGCATTTTGGCTTTCTTCTTGCTGGCTTTGAGCTTCTCTCCTGCTTTTATCACTTCACTCGTGTCGTTCTTACAGGTGGGACAGTACCTGAAGGAACATAGGGAACTCAGTTCGTGCCGTCATTAGCTCTGACAAAGCTAAGATGAAAAGGCCTAACAAAGGGCTTTAAAGATCTAAAAACAGGGCTCTGCTCTGATGAATCGGCTCTGCTCTCGATAAAAGTCTCGTTCATGCATTTGTGTGTACGCACAGAACAATCCAATCAATCTTAATTTAAATTCACTTAAGCATGACACTGTTGTATTCATCACAATGTGTTGTGCTGGTAGATCCTCTATTTTCATTCTCTATTTAGGCATTTAGCAGAGGCTCTTATCCAGTGCGACAATAACCAAGGTAATCACATACGGTACATAGAATGCTAGTTTAACTCTGTAATAAGTCCACTCCTTTATCCCTCTGCATCAAATATCCTCAGCAACAAAAGCACATCTACAAGCTCACAAAGCATTGCATGGCGACACGTGAGCATGTAGAATCGAGAAACTACACACTAGGGTTCGTGTTGGCAGGAGCGAGCTTAGGCAATTTGAGCCCAATTTGATACTGTACGTATAAATTACATATACACGTTGCGATGCATTGTAAGTTTGTAGATCTGCCATTTTCGCTGAACGTTCGCCTCGGCTCGGAATAGGGACGCTAGGATTCATGTGGTTAAGAATTATAGGCCTAGGCTATTTTTGAGAATAACGTGCCCAGAATAGGGAAGGGAAGCCAGGCCTCACCAGTCCTCGTCATCAGGGATGGTAGCTAGCGGGGGGTTGAGACAGTAGATGTGGAAGGCCATGTTGCACTCGTCACACAGCAGCTGCATGTGAGCGTCCTGCTTGCCACCACACACACAGCACGAGCAGAAGCGACACTCCACATCTGGGTCTGCTTTGCAGTGCTTACACTCTATGCCACTCTTTCCTGGAGAGAGAAAGCACGCACGCACAACCAGCATTTTAATTTTAAAGTGAACATTTTTGTAAGTGCATCGTATTCATCGCAGGCCATTATAGCCTGCAAGGAATGGCATGGCTTCCTATTATTTGCACATACATGCAGACATTTATAAAGAATTTAAATGACTGCATTATATAGAACAGACAAAGCATACTGCAGAAAAAAATAGACAGGTTAAAAATTACATACTGTAGCCAGGCAATTATACTTAGTTGCATGCCGGTGTCACAAGCTGAAAATAGTCCACCAACAAGCTCACAACGCATAACATTAGCTGCGTTTCCATAAAGCTTTTCGAAAATAGGAAGCGAATTGTCAGAAATTCAAAAAAATAAAAAGCGAATATAGCCCGTTTCCATCCACTGATGAAATGCGATTCTTGGGAGACCTGTTATAAATGACTTCCCGCGGGCCTGCACACAGTGCACAGAGAGCCTGGGATCGGAATGATCTTTTTCAGACCGAAACCGAGACTTGACAGACAGCTTGTGTCCGCCTCGAATCGACGTCTCAACCAGCAAGTTTCTGCGTCTGGATGGTGACCGATCTGCAAGCTCACAACGCGCCGCGGATGCGAGGTGCTGTGAGCTTGTAGATCGGCCACTTTTAGCACACAACGCAGTGTGACGACGACGAAGTGTTAGCCAGGATTTACTTAGGCTTGCACACAACAGCGCCGTAAAAAAAAACATCCGATGCAAGGTACAGCAGTTGGGAACACAGCACCAACAAGTTAGGAGCTCCCTTCAGCCAAATCGATATCATGCGAGTTCAATGCATTTTAATTCAAAACATATTCGCTTAGTGTTTCCATTTCCCATTTGCGCATTTAGTTTTTTTGATTAAGCCTCAAAATCCACCTCCTCCCTACCTTTAATTGTGACCCTAAATCAGAAATGTGTGACTATTGTGCCATGCATAGTGGCCCATGTGCCTACTATATGTCTGTGCTCTGGGAGTGTCATACTTTTGAATGGTCCATCAGCAGCAGAAAGGGCACGAGCTCCTGGTTTCTCCGCCTGGTAGACTTCATCCAGAAAGTGAATTTTACAATCCCCTATAACATCCCCTGGACTCCTGCGGATGAGAGCCAAAGAGAATGATAGAGGGTGTGTATGTGTGTGTGTGTGGGTGCGCGCGCACGCACGCAGGCACGCACGCACGCACGTACCAAGAAATTGGAGAAAGAAGGGAGAAGGAGATAAATGCAGTGATGAAGGAAGATGTAAGGAAGTTAGAGAGGTGCGGTGCCTATGATTAGTAAAAAAAAAGTTAGCACAAATCTGCAATGACATTTTAATTTGAGTAACTTCAGGAAGTGAACAATGTTCCACAGACCACTTGCCGTCACCACCTTCCCACCGTCCCACCTCACCCTAGCAGGATTTTGACGCGGAGCTCCTTGTTAGTCCGGGACGTCTGTTTCAGAGACTGAACCTCAGCGTCAAACCAGAAACCCCTCTCCTCGGGTATCTCCATGTTGTAGTTCACCATCACGTTCAGGCCCACCTTTAGCTGGTCCCATCGCAGAATTGTTCTGGCCCGCGGCCGCACATCCACCGGTCTCATCGGCACCACGCCATTCTCTGGATAGCTACAGGAAGGGTAAGGGGCA
Source organism: Nannobrachium achirus (assembly GCF_963921795.1). Classification (NCBI taxonomy): domain Eukaryota; kingdom Metazoa; phylum Chordata; class Actinopteri; order Myctophiformes; family Myctophidae; genus Nannobrachium; species Nannobrachium achirus. The sequence continues at coordinate 16,405,123 of NC_137822.1, forward strand.
GAGACGGAACACAGCGGGTTAAATCTAACTATACAATTACCGGTCTTCATCATCACATGCATTCTCATATCTGCTGGTTTCCTCATATACTCGCGTCTATTCTTGTTCTTGGGAGGTTTGAGCAACAGTTAACGGATAATTGTCATAACCCATCACATCCAAACCATCGTCTGATCTAGCCTGACACTCAGCCTGAATTGACATTTCGTTTCACCCCATTATTCAGTCTGAAATGCTTTCGTCCACAGCAGTTTCTGGGATGGGCGTTGCCAAAGAGGCAGTCTTCTGCGATTGGTTCACCGCCTGACCAATCACAACAGTAGCAAAGCAGATGATGTAGTTGTTATTGGTGGCTACTGGCTAGTGAGTTGTTATGTGGCTGGCTAGTGGCTACTGGCTAGCCTGTTGCTTGCTACTTGCTAACCAAAGAAACAGGCAGAATAGGAGCGCTACGAACTAGTAATCAAACACAACAAAACATGTCTGCTACATAAACAAAACATGTCTGCTACTGATGTTTCATAGCGAGATCGATACAATCGCATGTTACTGCGGCGGGCAATGCGATGTTTATGTTTGGGAATGTGCGTACGGTACGGCGGCGGCGCTGGGTTACTTGGAATGAGTTCTGGGAAAACCCCACCCACGCTGCTCACAAGCCCAGAAGTCATCGAGTTGAAAGCTGATTCGCCGTACGGAATTCCAAACAAGGAAAACCTCTTCAAGCTCAAAACGCGCCACAGGGCGACACGTTTTGAGCTTGTAGATCGGCTATTTTTACTATTTTTGAATTGGTATCCCGAAAAGTATCTTTTTTTTCTTCTTTTGTTTTAAAATTTCAAATGCATTTATATGTTCTTATTGTACTTTATGAACTTAAATACAAATACACTGGACATAAAAAAAAATACTACAACATTTTAATACTAGTCATTTAGCTACTAATATAGACTGAAGTAATTAAAGCCGGTAATTTTTTCCATGTTTGGAATTGTAACAGCTGAAATCAACAATATATCAGTACTCCAATATCAACCTGTGGGCCGCATTAAGTGAAGGTGGGGGCCCCGGGCCGCCAGTTGCCCATGTATGATCTAGATTGAGAGGGAGAAAGTGGGAGGCAATCTTCATCATTATCATCATCATCATCAGAAGCAACAGGTGGATGTAGTTCCACTCCCTGCTCTCCCGCCCCTACCGTTTTCCCACCCGCAAACACAGGCAATTGTATTCGCTCCACCGCCCAGCCAAGCCAGACGCACCATGGAGTAATCGAGCCACAAAATCCCCGCCATCCTGGTCGGCACTTTACCCCTTTGCTGCCCGGACATAGCCTACTTCCAGACCATAGACCCCGCCCACTCTCAGAGTGGACTCTTTCTCTGGTCTGGAGCTGAGTACATGAATCGGGATTTATTTTCGGCCCGTCCAATGAGGGCGGGGGTTGGGGGTGGGTCTAACGAATATCCAATCTGCGCAGCAGTTGAAACGATTCAAACGAAGTTCACACACACAGGCAGGCTGAGGAAGGCACACACACACACACACACGCAGGCGCGTTGATTTCACCAAGCTGTTAATGTTGATTACATGTTTCTGGTCGCAGTTCTGTGTGGAAGCAGTCACTGGCACAGACAGAGACACACACACAATCACACACACACTCCGCGACCGTGCGTCGCGTCCACCGTGCGTCTCGATCACCGTGCGCTGTGATCGGACGCGCGCGTGCACGCTCGCAAAAAAGTCCCTCCCCCGTAAATCGCTCAGAATAGGCACAGTTTCAGACTACTGCGTGAGCTGAGTCTGAGATCAGGCTAGCCCAGACACCCTCTGTGTAATATATTTGTCTAAATGTGAATGCAGTGAGGGCTAACTGGAAAGAACCAGTTTTCTGGCCTGTAACTAATTCCCTCACAAATAATATACAGGCCTAAAGTAACTCAAATATTAATCGACCACTTCCTTACTAGCCAATATGGAGGCTTATGCCTACAGTGAGAACAATGCATTAGATGGAAGTTTAATTAAAGAAAGCCTTGCAGGCAACTCAGAAACCCCCTTGCACAGTGGGAGGGGCCGAGAGCAAAGCACGAAAGAGAACAGCAGTGTACGTGTTCGATCCCCCCCCCCCTCCCCCTCCCCAGACAGAGTCTGGCTCAAGTGCTTCCTCTGAAATTCTGTACCGGTCCAGCACAACCCTTCCAGGGTCAGTTGTGACTGGGCTCAAAGTGTGAACTCTAAACTTCAGGAGAATATTAACCAACTTACTGTATATATTTTGTTGCCGTACAGCGAATAGCGAAAATGGAAGATCTACAAGCTCACAGTGTGATGCGATCCATTGTGAGCTTCTGCCATTTTATACTATTTTTGAAAAGGGTTACATTTACGATTTCATGACATGCACAAAAAAAGGAATACCAGGTTGAAAGTGGTCAATTGCAATTGAAATGTTATCTTACTTTACCCCCCTTTGTTTGTGAAAGCCTGTAATAGTGTTAAATTCAATTCATACAATTAAATTCACCCTGCCAACACCAGAGGAAGAATTACTGTTAAATCTAGCTTATTTACATCAAAGAATAGTGATAGTAATTAACGTGTAGTGTTCCTGTTAAGAACATGAATATAAAAGTGAGCGGGCCTGCTGATCTGGTTAGTAGGGCCATTGGGACAAACGGTGTATTACATGAAAACGAAACTGGGGCATGGGGCAAAGATTTCCTTTTTTTTTTTAGGCCCAAAGGATTACTGGGGCTCTGGATGGGGGTACAAGGAGTAACACACACAAACACACACCATAGGAGAGGAGCACAAGTCTTGGAACACGATGAAACCCAGCATGAACAGAAGGGAAACAGAGGTGACACACAAAGGAGTTGAGGGAACCTAGCTGAAGACCACACAAGCTCTCTCCCACACTGACTGTACTATTGTACACTGTACCAATTTGCCCTACAGGCAACACAGTTACAGTGGAGCTGAAATAATGCATGAACCCACTGCTACACTGACCATCATGTGAGCTAATGAATAGATAATTGAGTAAGATGACAATGCAATAATGGTAAGGTTATGGCAATTCATCTAAAACAAATCAAGTAAATCTTGAATCTGAGAAGGGGGGAAAAAGTCAACAAACAGAACTATCATCACTGACACTAGCTGAGACTCTGGAGATAGGAGCAGGCTGCAGGAGGGCATGCTTTCAGTGAGATGGGTGATATCCAAGTGAGAAAAATAATAATAACTAGAAGCAGTGCTCTAACGAGCACAGGTCTCCACCAGGTAAGGTAGGTCCTGATGCCGCTAAATGTGAAAAGGATGCCATGTCTTCTTCTTTGGACTTTAACAGCAATGTGACACTGCATGCATGATTTGAGGCATTTTGTTCCAAAAAATAGTTTGGCAAAAGTCAACCTGCTGGTGGCGCTTAAACAGGCCAATGTGAAAAGAAGGCATTTGTTTTGTTCCTTGACCTAGTGGGAATGTGCGTCCAGAATTTGTAATCACAAGCTGTGCTCATTTTGTTCAAAATGGACCAATCCTGCACACTTTGGAAGCCAATGTTAGCCAATTAGTTTGGAATATGAAATATCTGTCCGATATCCGACTTGATCACATGACTATAGAGATACTGTGTTTGCATGATATTTGGATAAAATCTCAAGGAATAATATGACAAAATGTCAAGATATGAAAAATGCAGGGCAAAGGTTTGTCCTTGACCTCTAAGGATTGCACATACAAAGTTGCACACTGATCCTCTGATCATTGTTATACTGTAGGTAAAAACACGAATCGGCCTGTTAACCACCTGTTTCCGCGATAATTTACTGTAGAATTATGTGTGGGACACTTCCGGAGAACAGCAGACATGCAAGCTCACGTCGCGTTGCAAATGCAACGGCTGTGAGCTTGTAGATCACTCTCGGCTGCGACGCCGGAAACCGCCGCACACCTTCTGCGCAATGCACGATGGGACTTTGGAAACTTGTGGATAGCGCCACCATGAGGCTGATTTATGCATGCACAATTTCACCAAAATCGCACACTGCGTTCATGATTTCAAGCAATTTATTTAAAACGGACCAATCCTGCAAACTTTGGAAGCCAGTTTTAGCCAATCAGGATGGAATATGGAAAATCGGAGAGATCCATGTCGATCACATGACTGTAGAGATACTGTCTACCAATTTGTGTGATTTTTGGACAAAATCTGTAGGAGTACTGGCCAAAAGTTAGTTTTTCAAAAATCGGCTTCCTGGTGGCGCTAGAACAGGCCCATGTGAAAAAGGGAGTGTGTGTGCACAGTTTGGCAGCGACCGGGCCAACGGCGCCGGAGATTAGCTGGACACACGGACACATGCACGGAAGGACGGACGGAGGCGAAAACATAGTCTCTCTCCATGCCTTTCGGCTGTTGGAGACAATAATCACACACTGAATGTTTCATTTGCAACTGGGGGACATTCATCATTATCAGGAGTCTTTATGCATCCTTTGTTCTAAAGTACTTTTTGAGTAACAGGTTTGGAAAGTTGCTGAGCCTGTACATCTGAATATACTCCAATTACTCTACTGCAGAGGAGCAGTGTGTATGCAGTCTTGTCTTAACTCCTGCTTAATGTGTGAATGAGTCCTTAATGGTAAATTACAAGGCTTTTAAATGCATCCATTTAATCAGCCTTAAGAATCTTACAAAAAAGGAGATTAGGAAGTGCAGCACACAGCAATATCTGGAGTGTTAATTCAATATGAATTAACAGATTTTACAGAACGCGAGCTCCTCACTGTGGGTGGTAGACTGCGGTGAATACGAGAGTGGTCGTTTAATTTATCGCAATTGCCACAGGATTTATTCATTGACCAAAGAATAAATCTATGAAACAAATACAATTGACAAAATGGTGCTATGCAATAATGTGTTGAAATTGGTAGATTTTGTCATTTTCTGGTGATGTCTATATATTCATTTCTATATAGAGTTTCACTACTATGATTAGTTGCACTGTGTGAATCTAGATTTCTAAACTAATTAAAATCCCTTGTGTGAGCAACTGTAGAACACATTTTCTGTGTAGACCAAAAAAAGTGACGCCAAATGTTCAGGGGTGGTGATTCTAAAAGAAATACATTTGCAAGATCCCAAAGTTCACATTCATTACAATGAGGAATTATGCTGATAAATGCAACAGTATATCTGATGTACTAACAATGGAGTTACACTTCAGGCATTTAGCAATTTAGGCCTATTTATTTAGGCAGAGCACATTTCAGAGTGCAGGATCAGACTAAGTGGCATGAATCCTGGGCAACAGGGTAAACTGGTCACATAAATAGAGATCACTCAGATCAGATAAATCAATGAAGTGCTACAAAGTAACTAGGATAAGAGGTTAACATCAAACCTAGCAGCTGTCTAAATCACTCCATCTCAATGTGAGGTCCAGGGAGCACCAGGGGGTCTAAAAGGACCCTTATGGGTCTGTAACTTTGAGAGTGTACAAATAGAAGCAAATGGGTCCATAAAAGTGTTGTTGATTGATCAAATGCCTTTCTCGCCGTCTTTGTGATGATAATACTCAGTAGAGTTCTCAAATTCTGCCCGAACCCGACCAGACATTTAGGGTAGGGTAGGGCCTAAAATGTATGAAATATATTTCAAGTAACGAGAGTAACTTGTGATTGAGTTCTCAAATTCTTCCCAAACCAGACCATAGCCAACCCGACGATTTTGGGGGTTAGGGTTATGCCAATTATGCCTATTAGTCGAGCCGGCCCAGTTAGGGCCGGGCCTTCATTTTCAGGCCTGTTGAGAAACAGGCGTTGACACTAAGGGTTGCCCACCTGCCTTTGGCAGGTAAAGATGTTGGGGCAGGTGGAGTTTGCTTTCAGGTTGCCCAATCAGGTCAGTGCTTATTTGAGAGGGGATGCAACAGTCTATAAACACAACACCAGATATCCGTCTAAACACCTGAATGTGGCCAGACCGTTGTCTCTTGGTCTGTGGATTGTAAAACAAGAGTACTGTTTACGTATAATGTGCCGTTTTCACTGTTGCTACACTTCAAAATAAAAAATAACCCATAGTCATATTCAAAGCTATGTAGGTATTTGGCATAAAAATCTAGGTATGACATTTATCGTCACACAGCCCTAGAAAGTGAAAAAATAAGTGTTAAATTGAGCGGTAAATACAATGTTACCCATCATCATTTTATAATGGACGATTTACGATGTGGGCAAGTGACCTTTGGGAAAGTAGAAACTGACCTGTACGTGCCCAATGAGCAAGTGCCTCTGAGGTTTCCCACAGACAGACAGGCACTAAGTTGTGTGAGAGTTGTGTGGGGGAGGCGGGGGGCAGAGACAGCACAATGCATTGCGGATGGAAGTCTAGTGGTTTGAAGTCTAGTGAGAGTCCTGTGGTTGCACAGAGCACCATCCAACAAGCACACAACACGCACTAGACTTCAAACCACTAGACTTCCATCCGGAATGCATTGTGCTGTCTCTGCCCCCCGCCTCCCCCGCGACCGAGTATTTCCCGGTGAATCTGTGTGCAAAGGTGGGAGCCAAGGGTTGCGAGCTTATGAGAAACAACTAAAATAAGACCTTAAAACCTGGAGAAAACAGTTGCGTGCATTAGCTGAAGATGACGATAAAGGAAATAATTTAATGGAAAACATTAAATTAACTTCTGAAAAGCATACACGGCCTTAAAACATGGCAAAAACAGTTGTGTGCATTAGCGCAAGATTAGATGAGGATAAAGGAAATCATTAAATGGAAAACATTAAATTAACTTCTGAAAAGGCTTCACCCACCTCGAGTCTATAGCCTACTAAAAACTAGTGAACCGCGATCTTGCCACACGACAATAATTGTGGTTGTAAACAATAACACAGACAATATAAATCCTTGTTGTGGGAAGAAAGGATATCATCATGGCCCCAAATAACTTTTAAATATCTTGCAATTGGCGACGAGTCTCTTACTAAATCGGCAAGATTACATTACATAACATAATACATAAAAGCTACGCTATATAACCTCTCCATCATCAGCAATAGTCAGTGGTTGGTGTCCCCCACACTCCCAAGCCCCCACCGTTGCGCACAGATTCACCGGGAAATACTCGGTCGCGCCTCCCCCACACAACTCTCACACAACTTAGTGCGTTCCAGTCTGAGTGCAGCCTGAGACCTTAGTGCCAAGTTCTGTCAACCCCTGCCATGATGGCAAAATACGGCTACTATACAAGTATTTAATAAACACATTATTGCCCAGCATTTGTCATTGCCCTCAGTATCCGGCCTAAAGCAGGGCTGTACCAGCCCTCATCTTTCATCTTATATTATTGATGCAAAATGGTACAGTAACACAATTGTATAAGGAGGTAGGCAACAGCCATCTTAAAACCCATTCAAAACGGGTACACACTATTGTGTATCATTATTTTATGCTTTAACTATTGAAAAATAGCAGATATACAAGCTCACAGTGAGGCACCGAGTGCCGCGCTGCGAGCTTGTAGATCTGCTATTTTTGAAAAATTGTGAAAATTTGAATTTTGACCCGTTTTTATAAGTGTCTTTTGAATCCTTCTAAGATTTTTTTGAAAAACCCATGTTTCTATGTCAGCAATCTGGCTAGCCATCGTCAAAGAAAAGGTCCTTTTCACTTAACCCTCTAAGGCCCACTGTTGTACTATTACAACGTTTGTATTTTATCCAAAAAAAGGTTTAAATCATTTCATTTTAGCTCCCCCTACCACCTAAACATCACCATTGGATTCTATTGTTTAGTATTGCAATATTTGCATATAAATACCCCCCACAGGGGCTGACATTCACACCCGCCACACGCGCTGACATTCCAGAGTTTTGACGAACAACATCTCACTTTTTCATGGAAGCTATTCCTCACAAAAACATAAGTAAAATGCCTGTACTATTTTTTTTGGTGATCATTAGAATGTCTAGAACATGTACATATGTTATTATTGTGATTTATGATTTATGGCTATAAAACCTTACAAAAACATTTTTTTGAAAAAAAAAAAATACAATTTCCTCTTATTAGGACTCCTACAACACCATCTGATTTTTTTAATTTTTTTATTTCAAGTATTTCTATATTTGGGCCTTAGAGGGTTAAAGGGCCTACACCATGCTTTTAAAACTATATTTTTTGTATAAATATATGCTCAAAATTGAGTCTTAGACAGGTCTTAACCCTCAAACACACACTCTGACCATTGCTTTTGTTTCTACTAGCTGTGCTATTATTAGGCTCTCAAGCTGCAATACCAAAACGGCCTTTGTTTGCTCAGTGGCGCATCTAGTGGGGTTTTTTCCTCTCCTCTCCAACGTTGACAACAAATATATTGGGCCAATTAAAAATAGGATAATGTTGCAGCTCTGATTATAGCCTACTGTAGGCCTATGTTGTATGATATAAGCCTACTGTCAAATGACACAGGGCGACCGTTGCTAGACCAGACATTAGAGAACGTTAATCTACATTAGACAATCAACCCCACCCGCATTGTATTTATGTATAATGTATAAAAATGTATGAAATTTAACAGCCCATTTATTTATTTATTATGGCGATAATGTACCATCTGCGGTGCAGATGAAAACGCTCCAACCAGGAGGAAGAGGAGCCGGTCGAGCGACCAGACCGAGCGTAGTTGCCCGACGTAGGTGCACCGTCTCGGCGTGAGAGATACGTAGTATGCAGTGAAGAAAAGAATATAGCCTGGTTTATAGGCTGTTATATAGCCGGGGATAAGGACCGGGGTGTTTTACTCACTCTAGCCGCGAACAGTGACAGAAGAGGCGGGCTGTGAAGCTCTCTCAAGCCGGCGACAGGGAGGGGAAAACCGGGGGTGGGACAGCGATAGGAGAGGCGGTCTATCACGGACACGGAGGAGGAGGGAAGGGGGTCCGACCGGCATGGACCCCCTGCGGGCCGGGGAGCAGCAGGAGGCCAGCGGCGGCCGCTTAGCGGCGCTGCGACTCGGCCGGGGAGGAGGGAAGCTCCATGGGTGGCGGGGACACCGTCTGCTCCCTGCCCGGGGAGAGAGACCTGGGCAACGGGGGAACGGCGCGGGCCAGGGCTGGTTTGTGGTTTGTGGCAAAGGCAAAGCCAAGATTGATCTGGGCTTTTCTTCACAGCCACAGACAGGACCATCGCCATTAAAAATAGTATTTTGTTTCCTTGATAGAAGGGACGAAGCTTGGGTCCTCGCAGTCTATAACGTCACATATTTAGTGCAATCCAGGAACGTTAAGACTTCTCCTTGGACAAGTTGATAGCAAAAATGTTGATAGAATAAAAGAAGGAAATGACTATACAGGGAGGCAGAGTGAGAGCACTGAGTGAGCAACCCCAGAACAGTAAGCCAGCTGCAGATGGAGGTGGAGGCTAAGCAAATTAGAAACAAATGAGGGGCTGGGTTTACAACAGTAGCTCTGGTTTTTACCTGAAGGACCCCCAAAATGATATTTATTTGGCCACGGACCCCCACCTCAAAATATTTAGTTCCAGGGACCACCCCCAGAAGCAACATTTGAGTTACAAACGTTCGCTTTGAAAATACATATATTCAAAGATTTGCACATATTCTAACAAACAAAAAAAAAAAATAGCAGATCTACAACCTCGCAGTGCTATTTTTCACTGGTTAAAGCATTCAATAATTCTAGGCCTAAATGGGTTAAATAGAATGATTTGTTCCAATATATGGAGCCACGGCTACCAGCAGGCTGAAATGACAATGTTACATGGCACATGACGTATACCATCTGCACATCATCTGTAATGACAAACATGGCGACTAAATTGCATGAATTACACACTGCATTAACATACGACGCAAGTCAAATTTTATGTCTATATTTGTTGCTCTCCGCAGTATGAGCATGCTAAATATGTTCCGCTGAGCCATAGCTTAACTGTAAAACCAGATCTGAGAGGCTTGCAACCCTGGTGCCAGAAAGCAGTGGAAAGGAGATCCTCCTAGCAACATCCAAACCATGGTTATGTATGAGGCACGCGTTACCAGTGGTGGAAAGAAGTACTGAAATGTTTTACTCAAGTAAAAGTATCAATACTGCAATGTAGAAATACTCTGTTACAGGTAAAAGTTGGCAATTCAAAATGTACTTGAGTAAAAGTACAAGAGTATTGGTATAAAAAATTAAAATGTACTTAACCCATTTAGGCCTAGAATTATTGAATGATTTAACCAGTGAAAAATAGCAGATATACAAGCTCACAGTGCGGCACCGAGTGCCGCGCTGCGAGCTTGTAGATCTTAAAGTGGTGAAAATGTGTGCAAATCTTTGAATATGTATTTTCAAAGCGAACGTTTGTAACTAAAATTTTACTTCTGGGGGGTCCCTGGAACTAAATATTTTGAGAAAGAGGTCCGTGGCCAAAATAAAACAATCATGTTGTGGAGTTTGGGTTTTCTGCTTTGATTATGCAGGGTCCTGTGTGGGGTGTGACTCTTGTGTCAGGCAATTAGGGATGGGACGATATGAAAATTTCATATCACGATTATTGTGACAAAAGAAATAGCGGTTTACGATATTATCACGATAATCAAAATCCATTATCCTGGGGCGGAACATTTGCCAAAAAATAGACAATCTAGATCCTTGAGACTCCAGTTGTCTCCACTGAATTTGGGAAAACTGCATTCAGATTTTGTGCCTCAGATACCTGGAATACATTACAGGCTTCACTCAAGTATAATTCTCTTGTTCCCCTCGGACGTTTTAAATCGGACATATCAACTTTGGCAAATCAAAACTGTATCTGTTTTAATTGATATTGATAACTCATGTTATAGAAATCTCTTTGGATCATTTGTGTTATTTACATACTATGTATTCTCATTTCCCTTGCATATTGTTGTTGTATTTTGTATAACTATGTTTTTGTAAATCTGTTGAAATGTGTTGTAATCTCGGCACTCCTGAAAAAGAGGGCACCAGCCCTCAGTGTGTTACCGAGAACTAAATAAAGGTTGAAATGAAATGAAAGCTTGTAGATCTGCTGTTTTTTGGCAAAAACATCTGCTAGAGAGTAAAAATAAATGTATCAAGTATGAAGTATCAGGTTATAGGTACCTTTTACCAATTATAGAGGGTTTAAGTGGTAGTGGATATGCAGCTCAGCAAATAAAAAGTGAATTAATCCCAGGGCATGACGGAGGACGATATCACGATAAATGAACTCTCCACGATATGATTATCGTGAGTATTTTTTAATCACGATGAAAGTTAATATCGCGTATCGTCCCATCCCTACATGCAATCAGATCCAGCCTGGGTTTGGTCTGGTAAATAATGGAAGACACCTGTAATGGTGGTGGTGTAATGGTGGTGGTGTAATGGTGGTGGCGTTGTAAGCAATTAGGAAAAGGTAAAATAGAAGAGGGGGCATAAATATGTGTTTTCTTTACGATTTGACTGTCAAAAACAGCAGTTGGTTAAGTCTTTCTGCAAGGTCTTCCCATAAGAATGCTTTGGTAGGTTTCTGCTAGTGGCCTTGGCTTGTCAAGAGGACACAAGCCTGATTTATTCCCAGTTGTACTGCCAGAAAAAACAAACTATAATAAAAAGAATGTCGTTTTGGCAAGTTAAAATCTTAACATTATTACTCAATAAGCCATAGCTATACCCATAATAATTCCAACCATATAATCCTACACACACACACACACACACACACACACACACACACACACACACACACACACACACACACACACACACACACACACACACACACACACACACACACACACACACACACACACACACACACACACACACACACACACACACACACAAAACTGTATGTTCACAGCAATTAAAGAGATAAAAAAGACAGAAAGAAGTAACGCTCCCAGAACTCACAGGTTAGGTTACCATAGAAACGGCTGCTTCTGAACGATTTCGCTAGAGAAAAAGGGGAGCAAAAGAGAGGAGTCCAAATTGTAGCATCATCCACACACCAACCCCCTCTCTCCTTCCTCCTGAACAGCAAGACCAAAGCCACTGCAGTTTCCAACAAGCCCACCCACCATTACTGACAGCAGCAAGATTTCTACCACAACTTTGCACGACACACATCATGACACAAGCGCACACCAATTCATGTGTGACAAGCAGCACACACCCACAAGCACGCACGCACGCACACACCCTACCTTGCTAACCTTTTAGAAGCATACTCTATATTGAAGGTTATTATTATTGCTGCCCCCAACACTAAACCGTATTTCATTCATCTTTCTACTGTGAACATAGCCTTAAATTGTGTTAACAGAGTCAAGCAAAACGAAAGAACGCTGCAATTTCATGTAAAATATGAATATAACTGAATGAGGTTTACAAAAGGAAATGCTACCAGATTTTGACCTTCACATATCCATTTATGCTAGCTCTGCTCGCAAGAAATTATACAAGCAGCCTTCACTGGCATAAAGGACCCATCACTTACTCTTCATATTTAATATGGTAAATAACATCGTCTCCGTTGGCGGCAGTCAAGCTTTTGGCCGTTGCTGCAGAGTCTGTTTGAGAAGTGGAGGCTCCACTACAGTCTGAGTTTAAAACCACATTATTTCCATTATTGTCCGTGGTTGTTGTGGTTGGACTCTGGGTTTGGGTCTGTCCGGGACCAGCCTCCAGCTTGCCATTAGTCCTTTTGGGAGGCCGGCCAACCTTGCCTTTGGGGGGTGTCGGTGCCTTGGGGGCTCGCGTCACCTTGTCAATGCAGGCCTCGAACCAGGCACCGAGGCTCACATCCCTGCAGTCCACCAATTCATTGACCTGAGGAGACACACACAGACAACAATAATACTCTGGCGAGTAGATGTACTAATGATTTTAAGATTTACAGGTTAATAAGAGAAATGTCATTTGTCTATACTTGCTTAAGGTACTGCACCAGGGGTGTGTGTTGGTGAAAAGCACAAACATTAGATTAATGCCGGTGAGTTAGGGCATTAACCAAAAAGTCGACTCAGTCGACTTCATTACACAAGTTGACTCCCACCAGGGAAAGTCGAAGTTGGAAAAGAAAATCCTTTATATTTTTCTATCATTATTTTAGCTCCATGTGTGCGTGTGTACAGCATTCAAACATAGGATTGCTTATTGTCAATGACAGAATTAGGATTATTATTATTCAATGATGCTGGTTGCAGTGGAATCTATGATATTAACATCAAAAGCCTTATTAAAGGGTGAAAGGATGCTTCATTCTTCTTCTCTGAATGTAAACATCGACATTTCAGGATGTGGACTGCTGTTTGGGGATTAGCTGCGCGCTACAAGGTATTTTGGAACTATAAATAGATGATTTATGAAGAAAAAAGTAACTTTGCAGCGGTGAAAATTAGCGCTTTTGGAGGACTGCATTTACCCCCGTTTTGGCTGTGGGGAGAGATCTGGAGGAGTCCTGGGGATGTAGCAACAGGGACGACTATGACAGAAATCCATCATACAAGGTATGTACATACGTGATAAAAGGCTGATTAAGGGGGGATATGTTTTATTCTGGAATTTTCCTTTAAGGGAGTTTAGGCTATTCAATGAAGTCCAGAGGTAAGTCATTTTCAGGTTTTTTTTCGGCGGCAAGAGACGCTTGCCGCCGATATCGCTGTGCCGACCAGACGGAACCCGTTGATGAAAAACTGAGCACCTTCGGTCGTTTGCAGATCTCGGTAGCAAGTATGATGAAGAACTGAGCATGTTCGCTCGTTTGCCGACCTCGCTAGCCGTCAACCCGTCTGTAGTGATGAGGGGGTAAACGCTCCACTGCAGAGTGTTCCTCTAGTCTGCTACTGGCGCAGAAGCAAGCCTAAACCATTAAGACTCCCTAATCACATGCATACACAAGTAGGCCTGTAAGTGCCATTGGTTCCTGGCGCTAAATGGGACAGATCCATGTTGATGACATGACTATAGACATACTGTGTGTGTACCGCTTTGCGTGATTTTAGGGCCAAGTCTTTAAGGCTGGACTCACACATATGCGTGAAACATCTTCTCCGTATCGTCTGAGAATGGCCACTGGGGGCGCCGTACTAATGCATTGTCAATGGAAGGTTGTTTGGTTTTTTGTCGTTGCCGTGTCTCTAGCTCAACCGCAGCTTGTCTTTTGGCCAAGAGACACGGCAACGACAAAACACCAAACCTTCCATTGACAATGCATTAGTACGGCGCCCCCAGTGGCCATTCTCAGACGATACAGAGATGTTTCACACAAATGGAGGAGATATGAGTAGGGGAAAAGTGTGATGTGAAGTGACAGACAGACAGACAGACAGACAGACAGACAGACAGACAGACAGTAACTGCGACAGTACACTTTAAGACATAATAAGACAGAATAAAGCCATAATAAGAAATAATGTGTTTGTAATTAGAACCAATATTATTTTATTAGATAAAAACAAAGACAGAATAGCAGAAAGAGCGAATACATTATCTGGCAGCAGTCCCGGTAGTAGGACCGGCGGCCGCCGCACGGAATAGTAGGTAGGCAGTTTACCACTACGGGACCTGCCGGTCCTACTGGCGGGACTGCTGGTCCTATCGCCGGTGATGCAGTGCGACTGCTGGTCGAACTGTCGTGCGGCAGTGTCTGCCACTGCAGTTCCGTGGCAGGTGCCCGTGCCAGAGAATGTATTCGCTCTTTCAACTATTCTGTCTTTGTTTCTGTCTAATAAAATATATTAACTCTAATTACCAACACATTATTTCTTATTATGGCTTTATTCTGTCTTAAAGTGTACTGTGAAATAGGATGGGACCGACATTTTCCCATCACACATTTGAATTAGACCATATTCTCAATCTCAATTCCTATATCAATTGATCAACTCCTAAGCAAAGCTAGCGCTAATGCTCTGTGTTTGTTAACGTCCGAGCTGAGATTGTTGCCAGATTCTGTGAGTCAAACAAGCAACCAGGTCTATGAAAACAAGCCCAAACGAGATTAGTTTCACCACTTGAGCCCCATTACATCAGCTATTTTAAAAAATAATCCTGAGAGCAAGCCCAAATAAGAAACCCACAACTATGATTATTTACAAGCCTTAAGTCGCATATAATAAGCAGACCTGGCAACACTGGCAGAGTGTCAGACTTCTTTGCATGCGCAATTTCTGTCGGCCGATCTAGTTTGTGCTTAGTCTTAGTCTGTGGCTAGCCATTGTCAAAGAAAAGTTCCTTTTAATTTGAGTAGCGCTACATTCTGTTCTTGAGAGATTAGTGCCAACTAAATGACACAGACTGCCATAGACTGCCAGTCTGAAAGAGTCTGAATAAGTGTTTGGTGTAGAGTCACCTTTTAACAATATGTTTATTTACCATGACTGGTAACCGCTACGGCAAAGGCATGATACGTGTGGGAAAAGCAGGTTTTTTGTGCAGTGGTTCTCAAAGTGCGGTCCAGGGACCTCCTCGGGAGCACAGATCCCCGCCAAGCTGGGTTGCCTACCCAGGGCTGTGTTGCCACCTGTTATAGTGCCACCATGAGGCCAATTTGTAAAAGTTCTTCCTTGGCCTAGTGAGAATGTGCATTCAAAGTTTAACGTCAATTAGACACTGCGTTCATGATTTGTTTTGTGCAAAACGGGCCACTACCCCGGAATGGAAAATGAAACTCTGACAAAATGCATTTAACATTTTTGATGCACTGCACTTGATCTGCCCTTTGACTAATGTTCATTTACTGCATCTAATCTGATTTTGTTTAGTTTATAAATGCCACCTCACTTCAAGGAGGTTTTATTCGTCAATGAAAAGAAGCAAATGTTGTTGGGACTTTCCCCTCAAGATTTCTCTAATTGTCTCCGCCATGCCTTTCGACATGGCCGAGAATATGTTTTGCACCCTGTCTAACCAAGGAATAAAATGAAAATGTTCAGGTTAGCCTCATGGTGGCACTATAACTGCAGTGATCGGTGGATAACTTTGTATGCATACTCTCTTGTCTAGACCAGAGGGTTTCAAAGTGGGAGACGGGGCACCCTGGGGTGCCGTGACGGCAGTCCAAGGGTGCCGGGAGATAATTTGATAATATTGGAATTTATTTGGACACTTGAAAAAATATTTACTATCATTTTAAACGTGAAGTACAAAGTTATTTTCAGTCAGTTCTAACCAACATGGCTATATTATCTCAACGTTTTCCTCGCAACATAATCACAGAAATATTGTAACTGTCGGGCAGAAACCTCGTATCTCCAAGTTTCAAATGTGTAATCTTTTGGTAAAGCAAGGCCCTGCTTCATCATACAAGACTGTCGCACAAAACTAGTGAAAACAGACGATCTACAAGCATGTGCTTGTAGATCTGCTGTTTTCACTGGTTTAGTGTTTTTTATAGATAGAATACAAAACGAACGGTTTTAGACATACAAGGTTTCTACCCGACAACGACAATATTATGCTATAAATATAAGGTGCTGGGAGTGAAAATTATAATGTAGGGGTGCCTCGGATTAAAGAAATATTCATGGGGTGCCCTGAGACAAAAAAGTTTGGGAACCCCTGTTCTACAGCACCACCAAGGAGGCGGACTCATGTAAAACTATTTTTTTGATAATACTCTTTACGATTTTCCAAAAATGTTTCACGCTAATCGATACACATGATCTCTATGTGATCAACATAGAGCTGTTCCGATTTTTCATGGTGGCAATATGCAGCATGTTTAGTAAAAAATCACACCCGTGTGAAGTGGAGCTGTGTGTGTGTGTGTGTGTGTGTGTGTGTGTGTGTGTGTGTGTGTGTGTGGATCATGTGTACCGATTTTTGTGACATTTGAAGAAAATATGTAGGAAAAGGAGCAAAAAGTGTGTTTTGGAGAAAATTCAAGATGGCGGACAATCTATCATGGCGCAAATGGGCGTGGCCTATATGGGGAGATGCGTCATGGCCCAAGGAATCCAGGGAAAAAATATTTTTAATTTTCCGACCTACGGTTCAAGAGTTACAGGCCAAAACGTAAAGTGGGGTGTTATGGCGCCACCATGCGGCCAAATTACACAATTATTTTTCATTTAATCCTTGAAATCATTATGAACCTCCTCTCCAAGTCTTGAAACTCTAGCCCCTATGGTTTGCGAGAGACAAATAATTGAATGTGAGTTTTTGCGATTCCCATTATAAGTCAATGGGGAAAATTAATTCACTAATAAATTAATATCAATTAAACTATAGAACCTTTCTCTTAGAAAAGTAATAGCCCACGATTCCCGAGTAAGCCGGTCGATTTGACATATGGCGCGAGTGTGTGGTGGCAAAACTGTGGGACTAGTGGCGTGCCGAAGTTTAGGAAGTTCAGGCTACATACACACACACAGACACACAGACCCACACAGCCACGTATAGGGAGCCTGTGCTTCACACAGCTCCAAATATGCCCTTGAGACCTCTGTGTTAATCGAAGAGAACTGCACCCCTGGGATCCATAAAGGATTCATTCATTCTCCTTCACCCTATTAAATACTCCACAATTGCGATAACGCCGTTATTCAGGAAAACGCATTTACAGTCCTGAAATAAACATCAAGCCCTTTGACATCGTTTGGCTAAATACAACATACATTGCCTTCTCCGAAATCAATGAAAAATAACTGCAGTGCAGTAGATGCCTACTACCATGGAAAGGTATGTGTTCTTGACATCCTGTGAGGTCTAACAATTTACCAGTCATCTGCTTAGTCATCAGTCTGCCTGGCTTCTAGACTAGCCTACTGGCACAAACAAAGTCAGTCCAACACATATAATCCCCAGATAGCTAGGCTAGCCAAGCGGCAGATCACAGAGAAGCACAGGAGCTCACGCAACGATGCAACCACGCAACCAGAAACACATACAGGTCCTGCATATATATGGGTCCTGCATGGCTAGCCTCCATTTTCAATGTGTAATTGGGCCTGTGCCTGTCTGGCAGCAGCACTCGCAGCATCAGCCCCCCTGCAGGTTGGCTAGCCCGATAGGCGATCATTATGATTACACAAAGCATGTGTCACTGGTTGTGTGTGTGTGTGTGTGTGTGTGTGTGTGTGTGTGTGTGTGTGTGTGTGTGTGTATGTGTGTGGTGCAGCACGCACATATGTGTGTGTAAAAAAGCTTACGCACATATGTGTGTGTAAAAAAGCTTAATGTGAATTGGAGGAGAATCAGAACTTAAAGGGGAGGACCACCCATTTTCAATATCAACTATATTTATATATGTTAATATTGAGTGAACATTAGCCCAAGTGCCCCCCCTCCTGCTGAGCTGGGAACGGAGTTGTGATGATTTGGGGGTCACGTGACCATGTAGTCTAGTGTCACGCGGACAGTCTATGCTGGCAGATGGGCGGGGTTACACAACCCGGGAGTCTCCGGCCAATAGCATGTGTTCTCCTCCCCCCACCCCCCTCTGCTCAGCGCAGAGAACGCTGCTGCGTCATGACGTCAACAAATTCGGTGCGACGCCTCCACTCTGATTGGTTAGGGAAATTCTACACTTCCCATAACAGTGATTTTAACATGATCACACAGGCTTTATTTTTCTACCGATCGCCAAATAAAGGCTGGGTTCCGAGGCTACGTGACCAGTGACGTCGGCACGTTGTCAAATGCAGCCCGCCCCATACATTTCAAGGGGACATTTCCACCTTGGCAGAAACAGCGCGACTTCAATTGAAATATAGAGCCTTTTCAGCCATTTCTGTAATATTATGTACCAAGGGCTGTGTCTTGTGAGCTAGAATATGTCTCCATGTGCCATTCAAAACGAGCAGGATCTACTATTACCGCCATTATTCCTTTGTTTACACGGAACTAGGGAACTAGGGTGGAAATCATATGCCCATATTTGGAGGAACGTGGTATCGTCTTTCAAGTAAACGAGCGACGAACGGCCGCGGCGCCGCTCTCAGAGCTGATATGGAGGAAACGAGGCGGACAGAGAGAGAAACAAGCACAGACACAGTGAGAGAGAAACCAACTTTCTCCAAGAATGTCCTTTGAGGAGCATGGTGAGGAGCTGATTGTTTTGATTTTCGCCTTTGACTTCCCTCTTCTGAGCGCTGTTCATCACTCGCTGAAAGACGTCATCACATTCCACCAAATATGGGCATATGATTTCTGCCCTTCCCTGGTTTAACCGTGTAAACAAAGGAATAATAGCGGTAATAGTAGATCCTGCTTGTTTTGAATGGCACATGGATACATACCGGTATTCTAGCTCACAAGACATAGATAGCCCTTGTACATAATATTACTGAGGCTCTATATTTCAAATGAAGTCATGCCGTTTCTGCCGAGGTGGAAATGTCCCATTGAAATGTATGGGGGCGGGCTGCATTTGACAACGTGCCGACGTCACTGGTCACATGACCCCCACATCGTCACAACTCCGTTCCCAGCTCAGCAGGATGAGGGGCAATTGGGCTAATGTTCACTCATCAACATTAACATATAATGATATAGTTGATTATTGAAAATGGGTGGTCCTCCCCTTTAAGTCTATATGATCAACAGATATTATAGTCCGGGATAGCCAGATGATCAGAGCCAGAGGGTAAACAGGGTGGAGACAATTTGTAGGTTTTAAAAAATAACTCCATTGGAGAGTCAATGCAACGACTTTAGGAAAGTCCTTCATATTGGGATGGTATGAGGACTGGTTTCCAAAACAGTAGGCGTAGATTTGTTGCTCAGGTAGTGTTAAGCAGAGATCTCTGATCGTCTGGCTACACAAGATTTACAGACAAATTTAACTGAGACTGGCTTGTAAGCACATGCATATGTACACACACACACTCACGTAATGGATATGTCTCAAAGGGTTAGCTTGGCACAGCACCGTAACAACAAGAGATAAGAAGTGGGGTAAATAAATGAAAATAAGCAATCAAGACCTTGATGGCCTTCATACCACATATCAATCAACCCACCAGCACCAGTAGCCAACATCAGGTATGGTGATAAAGAACGCAGGAATGTGCAAATGGACAATCTTCTTTATGGGCAAATAAGTAATTAAATATAGTAATTAAAGTTACCCTCCAGACACATGATTTAAGTAAGTCAAATACTTTGTTCAGCATGACACAAAAGTGGCTCTTTTCCCCCTCACTAAGACATTTCAAAACTATAAATATACAAATATCACAGTCTTTGGAACCCATCTGCCAAGCTGCTCAAAACAAAGTTGTTTCAGGTTTCAGCAAGTTGCCAATTTGCATATTGTACCATGATTGGTGACATCGCACAGCTGCTCTGATTTTGAGGAAGTATCGAGAAGCTGCCCACCTCCACTGAACAAATGTGATAAGGGAACTATGGTGACAAGTTCTGCACATAACAATCTGTATAGTGCAAGTCATGCCTCTCAAAGGAGTTAACCGTTTTGTAGTCTCAGTAGAAAAAAATCACACCTGATGTGAACTGAGCGGTGGAGGCTGTGCTCCGCTGGGTGAGTGGAGCAGTCCCGCAGGGGTTGAGGTTAGTGTTGCCCGATCCCGATCACGTGATCGGATCGGCCGCCGATATGGCCGTTTTTATAAGATCGGAGATCGGGGAAAAAAAAATCGAAAAAAAAAAAAAAAGTTTTTTTTTTTTTTTTTTTCAAAAAAATATTTTCTGGGAGTACTGAAAGTTACAGGTAAGGTGAATGCGATATGAAATGTAAGCTTACCATAATCACAGTAATCCTTAATCATTTTCAATCATATTCAAGGGCTTTTGGAGAAATGAGACAGACAGAGCACTGCAGAGGGAAGGTGATTGTGTCAGACTCTGTGTACAGCTGGCAGCTGATGCCAATAAGTAGTAATTGGCCCCTTGCTAATGGATCAAAGGAAGGCAATTATGTCTCTGTGCACTGTCAACTAGCTCAGTGGTTCTCAACCTGTGGGTCGGGACCCCCAGGGGGGTCCTCAAATTATTTTGGGGGGGTCCCCAGATGATTAACTTAATGTGCAACATTGTTTTCTCTCTCAACAGTAAACAAATCAACATAAAGTTTAAGTGTATAGAGGGTATCTGCACATTTCGAAAGTGAAAAATTAAGGACTTTTTAATACCTCTAAAATGACAAATTAAACATTGGCCAAATTGTCAAATATTAAAGCCAGAAATTGTGAAAATAGCAGATCTACATGCTCACAACTCCTCGCGTTGCGAGGCGTTGTGAGCATGTAGATCTGCTATTTTCACAATAGAACCGTGTTATACAAAATATACTTCCTCAACTCTTCAGGGTCGGGGGTCCCCAGTTAAAATATGATTATTTTGGGGGTCACGGCCTGAAAAGGTTGAGAACCAAGTGATAGAATGAATAGAATTTTTTTTTTCTTCTTAATGCCTTGCCAAAAGATCGGATCGGGAAAGATCGGGATCGAATCGGAAGCAATAATATTTGATCGGTATCGGATCGGGAGCAAAAAAACCCTGATCGGGGCATCCCTAGTTGAGGTATATGGGTAAAATACATGCATTGATTGCAAGGTTGCTCAACAGTGGCTGTAGGTACTGTAGGTCACCCAGGCTTTAGTGTGTGTGTGTGTGTGTGTGTGTGTGTGTGTGTGTGTGTGTGTGTCTGTGTGTGTGTGTGTGTGTGCCTGGCCTGCTCAACAGCGCCCCTCCCTTAACGTGGGTGAGTGTGTGTGGTCAGTTTAGGTATTGCCATGATACGCATCCACACCACCCACCCACACGGCCACAAACTGACATACCCATTCAGAGGAGCGGCTCACCACCGCTCAAAAACTAGGAGCATATAAACATCCTTGTCCCGAATAAGACCCCAACTGGGAAATAACACAGTATCTGGGATCTCTGGCATTTTGGGAAGATTATTTTAGAAATTAGGGCTATTCCTAAATGGTTCCCCAGAGGGCTGTCACGATATGACATTTTACATGACGATTAATTGTCACTCAAATAATTGGCGATTAACGATTTAATTGTGTTTTTGTCGTTGATAATTACATTTCTGTTTGGCTTTTAGGCTTTGAAGTTGTACATGGTATATATGACACATAACCTAAATATAGAAAGAAATTACTGAGATATTTGACAACTTACTACTTAAAAAATAACTTTGATAGTGGAAATAGCCGATCACGACGCGTTGTGAGCTTGTAGATCTGCTATTTCCACTATTTCTGAAATTTTTCAACATTCACGATTATGACGATTATGACAAAATAATTGCGATAATGTCAAATAATCACGATTAGACGATTATGTAATAATTGTGACAGCCCTACTAGTAGTACGTACGCACCCATTCTCACCTTGTAAATACCGATGCCGGGATCAGCCAATGTCGCTGTCGTCTTGCCGGATGTGGATGGCTTAGGTTGGGTGTCTTGTGCTGGGCTGGAGGACTTGGTCACAATATTGTTACTGTTGCAGTTATTGGAAGCACTGGGGTCTGGCTCGGCTTTGTTACTGGTGCTGACGCTGCTGCTCTGGTTGTTGACAGCAGCGATGTTGTTTGTGTTTGTAGAACTAGCCATGACCACAGCGGACACCGCCACCGGCGCGGATGGGTTCTGTGGCTTCTGTCCCGCAATCCCAAAGCCAGGGGGAGGAGCTGAAATACAGGCCACACCTCTCGTGTCTTTGGAGGCGGGGCCATCCGGAGGGTCAGACTGGGAGCGAATCAGCAGCTGGACGATGTCATTGAGGCCCACGTTGTAGTCAAAAAGTGTTTGGCCATCTTCCATCTAGAACAAAAGACACACACACGAATGAGCATCAATGCACTGATGCGCAGACACACAAACATACAGTATGATTTCACTCTGGCGCTCAGACAAAACAATGCACTTTAACGTCGTACACATCCACAATATTCTTTGCCGATTTCCTATCAAAATGGTATCAAATGAACACCACTGGGTTGCAGAGTGTCCTTGGACGAACGCTTGTCAAGGACAAACAAAGAACACAATAGACAGAGACAAAATTCCACTACGCTGTGAAAGGAAAGGAAACAACCATAATTGATAACAGCATTGAATGTTGAATTAAAGACAATACTGAGTATTTAAAGTGATTATGCCTAGGCCATAAACTGTTAAAAATGACAAAACCTCACTGTTAGACCACAGTTTCTTCCTATTAATAAATCACATTGCAAGCTCTTTACAATCCAAATCCATAGGAAAAAGAAAATGACATGTTTGCAGCATACAAATAAGGGCGAAGTGAAAAACGGTCTCTCAACCAAACCGAACCACAACTGTGGATGGAATCAAATCCTGGCTTGTACCTCCACTCACCATCCACTGCAATTTTCTATCAAATAAATAAATAAAATGAATAAAATGTTAGGAAAGGAGATGGAGTGTGTGCATGCGCAGGGGGTGGGGGGGGAGGTTGCTATGACAACCAACGAAGAGTAACCCCCACCCCTTTTTATTCTCCAAGGCTTGATTTATACTCGGTTGCATGCCGAAAATAGCAGATCTACAAGCTCAGCTCACAGCGTGCTGCAGCACAACCCATTGGGGGCTTGCAGATCGCCATTTTCGGTGCACTACACCGGCACACAACCAAGTATAACAGC
Organism: Nannobrachium achirus; assembly: GCF_963921795.1. Lineage (NCBI taxonomy): Eukaryota > Metazoa > Chordata > Actinopteri > Myctophiformes > Myctophidae > Nannobrachium > Nannobrachium achirus. The sequence goes on from NC_137822.1 coordinate 16,428,748, forward strand.
ACCTAACGCCACTTCCCACCCCAAGGAGCCTAAAGCATATGCACACCATCTCTGTCTTCGCACCCCTTCAACCCCCTCATTCTGGCTTTCAAATGGCGAAAACAATGCATTATCACAGTCATGGTTGGTGTCAGAAAATGACTTCTCAGAAAAATATGGAAAAGCAAAAAAATAAAAACGCCCTTCATCGCAAAGGTCTATTAGCATCTTTTATGTGTCTGTGAATCGCTGTAACATTTACTGTAAGCAGGCGGCTACTGCTGTGAAAAACGGAGATTATGGTGGACACGGCAGCAAGGCAGCACATTACAGACTAGGGATGGGACGATACGCAATATTATTGTTTATCGCGATGAAAAAACACTCACGATAATCGTATCGTGGAGATTTAATTTATTGTGATATCTTCCTCTGCCATGCACTGGGATCAATTCACCTTTTATTTGTAGAGATGCATATCCGGTACCACTTAAACCCTCTATAATTGGTAAAAGGTACTTATAATATACATACTTGATACAGTCTTTTTTCACTCTATCAAATGTCTTAGCCAAAAAATAGCAGATTTACAAGCTCACAACGCGTCGCAATGTGACGCGCTGTGAGCTTGTAGATCGGCTATTTTTTGGCAAATGTTCCGCCCCAGGATAATGGATTTTGATTATCACGATAATTTGATGATTTCTCACAATAATCGTGATATGAAATTTTCATATCGTCCCATCCCTATTACAGACGCCATTCTCTTTAAACCTCAACTCCACAACCCCATTGTGTTGGTGAGACAAGAATGGCAGCCGTTCTCTCACTCCCCTTCTATTACAATATAAGGAATACACGACAGTGTAGAGTGGTACATGTAGATGCATAGCGGTATGGCATGGAGGGAGCGCAATTTCCCCATCCCTCCCCATTTTTAATAGTCTCATGAAATTTAGATCAGAGGAGCAGTTGCATGAAAACAGCCATGCAGTGGTTGCTATAGTCACCTGCATGCATGCATGTCTGTCTGTCTGTCTGTCTGACTGACTGACTAACCGGCTAAGTGTTTGGCTATCTGCCCGACTGTGCACACTCACAGTGTGCAGCATAAAAAAATCCATCTCATGCGTTGTCGTTCTTTGCCCAACGCCGGGATTCTGTGCAGCTGCAATAAGGACAAACAGGCATCGACAGAAATACAGAAAAACAAATAGTATGAAACCTGAACAAAGCAAAATATAGTTGGTGGGCACTGCAGTGAGCAAGCTCTCCATTAGATACTGGGTAGATGAACAAAGACAGTCAGACACATACACATACAGTATATGAAAGAAGAATCGCCAGAAACTACATTTTTCATTTTCCTTGAATGAAACCCATACACCATATCAGAGTTGTCCCACCCGACTTTGCCAAACCAATTACGATTAGTATATGCCTGGGTCGAGAAATGAGCACCAATCTACTGCCTTGTTTTACGGCTTTGTTGTGGGTAGAAAGAAGCGGCACAATATTCATCAACCGGACAAATAGGTAATGTTATTATATATTAATGCTTTGTCACACGTCTTACCAACATTGAAAGACTATTTCTATTACTCCTCCGTCATACATACAACATTTGGGGATGAAGGCCATTATAAAAAACATGCAGGTTTGAGTGAAAGCGTTAAGACTATCAAACAAACCAGTCTGCACACCATCAAGGTGAATTGTTTTCATCTTGAATTTTATTTGACAGTTTTGGGCATTGATGCTTGAGTCAGTGCCAAATCAATTATAGCAACAAAAAAAGGTCTAATAAGCCATCAGATGTCAGGTTAGGAAAAAGGAAAGACACACAAAAGATTAAGGTAATATGTCATCTCTTTATGAATATTATATGCCTATATTGCTTGTTGCGACCATAGGTCGCAGTTTAGTATGTGAACGGTCACAGCTTGTCCATATCTCTGTCTCTAACACCTGACACTGTACGTGGTTCTATGGGTTTGTCGCTCTGACATCATACTCTGACATCACTGTGATGTCAGGGGAACCACTCTTAATAGAATGGGTTTGCCGCTCTGACATCACACTCTGGCTTCACTGTGATGACACATAACAGAATCCCTTTTATGCCCATATATGGAGTTCCCTGATGTCATCAATATTAACTCATTCTGTGCCAATGACGGCTTATGACGGTTTTTTTTCCAATAGCCGTGTGCCAATGACGGCTTATGACGGTTTTTGTGTTTTTTACATAGAAAAAAAAAAGATCAGAGATCAGAGAGATGCTTTTCTCTGTTTGTGTGTTCGCTCCCTCGTTTAGCTGATTGAGAAAATGTGTGTTCATGTGTGTCCATTCCACCCTTTTCATTCAAACAGCTCTATCTCTGGAACCATTTGTCCGATTGACAAAATTCTTTTTGCCACTGAATCACAACAACTGTGTCTGTTTCTGTGGGGAAAAAAATATAAAACAAAAATCATTTTTTTTCATTGCATAGTAAAGAAAAACATACAAAATCTCGGCACAGCTACCTTGGAGCCATTTTGGCATCTGGCACAGAATGAGTTAAGCCCATATCAAAAGGCAGGTCTTAACCGCACCGAATCTCCCAAGAATCGCCATCGGAAAGCATTCTTGCCGACAGGAAGCCATCGGGAGCTTGTCGGCAAGAGGCGCTTGCCGTCGATAGGGCTGGCGGAACCCGTCGATGGAAAACTGAGCATGTTCAGTCGGTGCTTGCGGTCAGTGGTAAATCCTCCACTAGAATGGACCAGAGTCTAGTCTGCTACAGTGCCGAACTTTCCAGAAGCAAGCCTAAATAATCCAGAGACATTTTCCCGTCGCACATTTTAACTAAATACCAAATTCACAATCTCTACTCTCAATTTCCTATACTAATTAACTCCAAATCAACGTTAGTAATAGTGCATGAGTGTCGTTTTGGTGAGAGTAGAGCAGGAAAAAACACCACACAGAGATCCGGTTGCCAGATTCTGTGAGTGAAACAAGCGGCCAGGTCTATGAAAATAAGCCCAAAAGAAACGATCAGTTTCGCCTATTGAGCTCTATTACATTAGCTATTTTCGAAAAGAATATTGAAATCAAGGCCAAATAAGCAACTACACCTCAGAAACAAGTCCAAACAAAAGCAACCCACAACTAGCAACATTATAGCAAAACAGGATCAAAGTCGCTTATAACGATCAGACCTGGCAACTACAGTCGGCGTCGGCTGAAAAAAGAAAAGTGAATAGTTTTTTGCAGTTCTTTGCAGTATGTGTACAGTCAAGAGGAGTCTCCTGTAGGCTGTTTGGTGTGGAGACACTTTAACAGGACTGGCCATATATGGAGGCCACATCGGCCACATACCACACTAACGGCTGGTTCTACAGACAGGGATCTCCATGAATGGGCATAAAAGGGTATGATGTCAGCTGAAGCTAGAACCACCAATGTTGGTTGTTAGTTAGTAAATCAAAATAACATGTATAATAGCTATAGGACCCCAATGGAAACAAGACTGGAAGGACTTTTTTGGTGTTATTCTTTTAGACCAAGTGTACGACTGTATTCCTGACGTTTGCATTTCTGTCTAATAAAATATTCAATCAATCAATATAGGCTATAAAACGTGCAAGACTACTGGTAGTAAAATATTTTCACCTAGCCTAATTTCCATAAGCTGATCAAGTGGTTTTCATCTTTTATTTACATTACTAGACATTATGTTCTACTGTAGAAGCAAGAGAATGACAGCACGGTATTAGTAGTGGTTAGTGCATATGCCCTTCGTGCGGAAGGTGAGTGGTTCAAACCCTGCCTAAGCCGACGTCAGTAAGGGGGGGAAGACGACAGCCAGCCCCATGGCCTCCCCTAAGTAACAAGAAATCTTGTGAAATACAATGTTGTCAACCAATCATCAAGGACGATGATACACGAAAGAAGAAGAAGAAGTAGTTATATCATGATAACTACATGATCATCTGTAGTAATATATAGGGGATCAATTGGTTGTCTTGGGTGAGTTCACCGCGTTGGTAAAGAAATATCTACATCCGAGCTAGAAATACCCACACACAATAATGAAAAAATGATCAAATAACATGGCTTGCATCTGGCAGTACAAAGCTTGACGTCATGTCCTATAGGAGAAACAGGGGAAGGGGACACAGTAGGATCAGTCATTTTTAATGCTTGTTTGCAGTGGAGTTGGGTTGCGTAGTCATCAGTAGTAGGGCCAGTGAAGTGGGGAGAACCTGTTGTTCTAGGTATAATGCTATCCCTCTTCATCTCTATCCAAAATTGTGCAAACTACGACCCAATCGCTGTGAATTTAACAAGGCAGGTGCTTTGATGGCGAGAATTTGAATCAAGAATAAAAATAAAAATAATCAATTGTCATAGTTCATGCAGTTGGTAATGGCAAGCCATGGTGGATTGCCAACTACATACATTTTGAAATTGCACATACAGTAGTACTTGACAGTGACAGTGTGTTAGGCTAACTAACATTAGCAGGCTAGCTAGCTACATAATGTAAACAGACTGGTTGCAAAGGGCCGCCCATCGCTCCCACTCAACCAAAGGTTGCCATGAAAACGGAGCAGACAGGGTTTGTGTAATTTGTTTTCAGAAGGAACAGGATACACGCTGCTGTTGTTCCAGTTACGGGGGAGGGGGCAGCCATGGTATGGGAGCCTTGGGAGGCCCCCCATTATTGCACCACCAGGTACAAAAATTACCTGTAAAACAAGGCCAACTAGGGAGGTGCGCTCAGTAGATCACAACAAATCCCCGCCAGGAGGCATGGCCTACCTCCCTTCATCTGTCTGGGGTACAGTATGTGATGACAATGTTTTGGGGTTGTGTGCGGTCTGCCAAGGGAAACCGAGACAAACTAGTACATGCAGTCAGCTGCTTGCCTTTATTTGATTAAAACCAATCCTCTGTGATCATCTAAATTTTGAGTGTTCAAATTCAGTGTGCTGTGTCATAGTTGCTCCACGATCTCCATGTAGCGTTATAATCATCAGTGTGTGTGAGCTCTGCACTTGATGCGTTAATGATTGACATCTTTGTCGACAAAAATGCACATACATCCTTCTGATACAGCATTTGTATCAGAAGGATAAATATAAACACTCAAAAACTCAAGCTCATTTCCATTGTGGTATTTAAGGTGAGATTGCGTTGTCCAACCTGGTAATAAGAGCTGCTATTACTGTAACATATTAGTCATGATAATGCTGTGCTTGATGTACTTGGCTGGATGAATACCACCAGCCATCTATTGGTATGGTGTCCTTGATTTGCAAAGAGAATAGCAAGCAAAACTGAATAGCCCCTTCAACAGTGTGAGCTTGCTGTGTCTGTCTGCCGGCAAAAACCTACACTATATACAAAAAGCACTACAGTAACACATACGCCGCCGTCATTAATGGCATTTTGCACATGGTCCAACCACATTTTGTCCAATGTTGGGTCAATGCAAGACATTTGCTAGTTGGTTTAACTTGCCATGATGAGGGAAAGAAAACATACACTATTTGCAAACTCCTAACCAAGTCACAAAATCATATTGACTCACAACTGGGACAACACTAGATCATCATTCCAAAGAAGTGGATTGTCTCTGGAGCATCTTCTTTCTTATTGTACAAACATGTTCCTCCACAACTTCAGACTCACTGCACCGACCATCTACATTATTTTCTCAATTATATTGTACCCTCCTCTGATTTCTATTGTCATGTTGAGCCAATGTTAGGTATAGCAGCAGACGGATAGCTGTACGCAACTTACACTGGGACTATCCTTAACTAAATATGTATTATTCAACTAATAGTCACAATTGCTGCTGGCTATTGGCCAACAGACTGTTAAAAAAGAAAAAAAAGAACGATAACAATAACTCACAATGTGTTGGTCGACTAAAACCACACTGACACATTTTGCCTCCAAAAGCATTGCCCTCTCCATTGACACAATTTGTGCCATAAGCCAAAGAGCAGCTTATCGTTTGGGCAAATACAATACAGCAGGTAGTAACACTGCAGTGTGTCACATTCTTTGACTCCACACTTTCGTGAACAGTACAAAATCAGAATGCAGAACTCATTGGAGTTCAAATGAGGTCTGACTTGGTCTGGCAACCTACATTCCAAGCTTGCACCAATGAGAAAGTCTGGAACACGGGTAGGCAATATTGTATTCCTAGGAAAGCAGAGGAGTCATCCAATCGTGTGTTTTCCCCCCATTTTGGATGGTGTCGTTGTCATCCTGCTAGTCATGATTCAGTTGACTCGTATTTCAGGAAGCAAGTTGTGACGTAGGCGGCATCGTTGCTGATTGGATGTTGTTCCAACGAATCAGAGTAGGGTTATCGTAGCAACGTCATCATAAACATACTCAGCACACTGGTGTGTTTGACAGACATCACCAAAGACCAATCGGAAGCCACAGATGTGTGAATCCCGCTTCTATGTCCCACCTTTCTTTTAGGCTTACCAGACTGATGCGGAGAGACAAAACAAATTGGAGCTAAACAGAATGGAGCGAACAGGCTGGCACCCAGGCTAGCATATTAGCCCATAATGAACATTACTACAGACATTTTCCAAAGCCATTGGATTAATACATGCTCATACGGACAGTCGGACACTCATGCGGACATACACACAAGCCAGAAGTAGGAGCAGTTAGTCATAATGCGTAAATGCCCAGTGTCCCTCAACAGGGAGCAAGACGCACCTACTATCATTTCTGTTATTGAGCGCTGCTAAGCGGGCCAGAATGGCCCATACAAGGAGATATGCACGTGTGTCGCGTTTGATACCACGCGCCAGGTTCGATTTTTACTTTTTAGTTAGCGGTGGGGTGTTTAAAGACCCCATGACACAGCCAGAATCACCATATTTCACATATTATCACATCATGACAACAACGATCTCTCTATAATTTAAATAATTGGTTTAGTCTGCATCTAAAGCCGCTTCCCAGGCATTGGGACGCAACTACAGTAGCATGGGAAAGTAGCCCATCTAATCAAATATAATATAGGTTTCTCCATTCTGAACTCAAGTACGTGTCTGACTTTAAAACAAACAACCACACTGCTCAGTGCTGCTGACTGAGTAAAATGGCACAGGTTGTACAGCAGTTTAAGCATGTTTGTAACTGTGATTGGCATGAGATGGGGATCTTAAACAGAAAGACACACAGACGAGTGGACTCAGATGGGTAAGACCATCAAAAGAATAAAGTCAAGAATTGTGTCTGTGTCAGTTCCTTTCAGACCCAAGGGCACACAGAACTATGAAATACTAATACCGGTAGTCGGAGTCTGTCGGACTGCATGCGCAGTGAGCTGGAGGGGAAAATAAGACGCCATTTTGAAAAGGAATCATATAGTGAGTTCTGCTACACATCTATATCCTAGACGGTTAAGGCCAACAGTATGCCTAAGAAGAGAGCTAGCTAGTGCATGCAGTGTCTCAATGGTTCAGTTCATGCACAGTATTACTTAACACATGGAAATCCCCCCAATCCAGCCTGCTTACTGATTTTCCTGCAAGATGGAGGATGCACAGGATTTGCAAACTCCGCATTGGAAGCAATGTGAAGCCACGTATTGGCATGTGGTGTTCATGACATAATGTGAAGTGTTGCAGCTAATGTATCAGCTTGTCTTGTCAAATTCAATTCCTGGGATCAACTACTTATTTATACTTGTCATGTGACATCAAAGTGATTTTTTTTTTAAAGTTACATATTTTGTCGTGAAATTTAATTAGGTCAAAACCATATGAATAGTCAAACAAAAAAGACCTGCAAATTAAGGATATTTGTGTAACTATGGAAAAGTAAATTGTGACGTATAAGTGTGGTTACATAATACTATAAGTCTATAAGTCATAAAAAGGGCCACAGGCATTTCTGAATCTATTCTAGAACTAAATTCTTAAAATCAGCAATTTCACTATATTTACAGGCTTTACCAGAATAATTTTTTTCCTTGAAGTCGGTCAAATCTGCTATGGCCTTATGATGACTCCTATTCAAAATGACCATCACCTCATGGACCACAACACGTCATAAAAAGCAGTAACATTCCATGCAGTGGAATCTCTCCTCGAGTAGCCCAAGTGAAAGGCTATTATAATGTGTTTCCTTTTCTGCGTTTCAGCACAGTGTTTTGATCTATCCATTGAACAGTGCACAACAGCATGGATGGTCTATTACATGCTTACTGTAAGTATATTTGAATTACACAACAGGAAGCAAAGATTAAGCAATTAATAAATGAGAGTAGCTGAAGGAATTCCTCAGGCAATAATATTTATTTTATTTAAGACAAGAACAATGTCTGATTATATACTATAAGTATGTGAGAGCAACAGAGATCATGCAAGCTCAGCTACTGTATTTTCTTCCTAGAGGGCATGCCTGGCTGGTTGAGTCATGGCATGCCAATATTCAATTTCTAATGTAACACAGGGTGCTATTCATTGCTTAATTTACCCCAGGTTCCTTCCTACAATAGGCATCTAGTTATTAGTGAGATTAATAACAGTTATGGGCTTTGCCTGGACACACACACACACACACACACACACACACACACACACACACACACACACACACACACACACACACACACACACACACACACACACACACACACACACACACACACACAGTTGTCTTATTGTCTGTCTATCTCCAGCTGACAACCAAGGGGGATTTTATACCATTGTCTCTGCAAAACTTCTGGCATTTACTGACATTACATTTTGTTCAACCAATTTGGTGTAATCCAGGTACAATCTGTTCATTACATTTCAAATAGATTAACAAAATAATGAACACCAACAGCCACCTAAATGGGACACGTGGTTCGAATTACAAAATCTAAACTGTAGGCTCTCAGAACTGGTTAGAGGTCTCAAGATCAAAACCTGGTTTAAAACTCACGTTGGGTCATTTTAGATCAAATTATCTTGGTCTGAAGCAAGGTCTTCAACAGGGGTTCCGGGGCCCCTAGGGGGTCCTCAGTGTTACTACAAGGCCAAGTCCTTGAGTGATAGGATAATTCTTTTAAATTAACAACTTGAACCCTCGCATCCCTATGCCGAGGAGAACTTTAGCCAAAAATAGCAGATCTACAAGCTCTCAACGGCTCTCGCTGCGAGGCGTTGAGAGCTTGTAGATCGGCTATTTTTGGCAAATAGATTTGGTGTAGAGGTAAAGGGTTAGGTTAGGGTTTACAAAATATCTACGATTTAAGTGGTTGTCTGAAAATACACATTAACAATAACATGAACACATTTATACAATATGTATTATATAGAGGGGGTCCCTGCTTCATCTCTCTCTCGGCTAAGGGGTTCTTGGCCTGAAAATGCTGAAGACCCCTGGTCTAAAGCACACATACTGAAATTTTTATAACATGTTTTTCTTCCTCTTCTTCTGTCACTGTGTGTGCGTGCGTACATATAGACATAATATTGGTCATTGGGGTTTTAAAAATAGACTTCATATGTAGCATGGAAATGTAAAAGATCAGGACAAAGAAAGTGTGTGTGTGTGTGTGTGTGTGTGTGTGTGTGTGTTCTGTATTCAGACAGTGCAACAGCAGGCAGCAGCACGCTGGTGTAAACATAACTGCCCTTGCTTTGATGGCAGGGCACGTGGAGCTACGCATTCCCAGCTACTTCACGTTTCATCCACACAGAAGGGGGGGGGGTATTATTATTCAAGAGCTGTGGGACACAAACATCGCCATGTAGCAGCACTAGCAATACTGTTGTCTAATCAAATAATCTAGAATGCAATATGAAAACAGGACGCCAAGCGCCTTATCAATGCACGATTGCGTTAAATTGTATGGATCGTTATGCACTGTGCATTGTTTTGGTTTTGACATAAGAGGGCGATGCTCTGGTTCTCTCGATAATGTAAACAAACATGTCACGGCCGTGACACACTGTTGCACGTATGGTGGGTTATACCTGCTGCAACAACGCAGGCCTCATATAAAGTAGTATGTTAATGTTATTATGTATGCTTTTTACAAGCAACAATTTCGTGGGTTTGTTGGCACGCGGTGTCCCCCAGCAGTGGTGGAAAAAGTAGTCACATATTTTACTTGAGTAGAAGTATCACTACTGCAATATAGAAATACTCTGTTGCAATTTGAAGTCTTGCATGTTTTATAAAATAGTATAACTTATAACTGAAAAGTAACTAGCAGCTAGAGTTTTCAAATAAACGTAGTGGAGTAAAAAGTACAATATTTGGATCCGATGTAGTGGAGTAGAAGTAAAAGTACTGGTAAGGAAATACTCAAGTAAAGTGCAAACGCCTCAAATTTGTACTTAAGTAAATGTACTCGGTTATTTAAATGTACTCAGTTACTTTACACCACTGTCCCCCCAGCTCTTGCGCAAGAACTATTGGCGAATTCCTATCAAAACAGGAAGCTTGTGTCGGGAACGATGAAGGGACCACTGGCACTTTGGCACCAAATCCTGCAACAGCCATAATAACTCCGAATATTGCATCGACACGCCGCCGACAACAAATGCATTTTTTTACCTGCTTCCCTCGATAGAATAGCCGCTGTTGCTCCGGGTTCACGTTGAAAATGGCTTGTATTTTCAAACGCAGAGTCTCGATTTTAGTCAATCTAGAAAGATCCTCAATGGTCCGCGTCTCCTTCCCGTCTATGGTGCGAATTTGAATCCACATCGTTAAACGCCCGCCCTTGTAAATGCTCTTAATAAATAACGGTAATTTCGTGGGGTTTTTAAGATTAATAACAGGGTTTTAGGGGATACATAAATGGTGAGACTGTTCGGTGGTTCGTTCAGTGCTCCATTGCGTGTGTTTCCTCTGCAGGGGTAGAACGCTCTCTCTCACATGGGGTCACGGCGCCAAGCAAATCTCGCGAAACAACATTTAAGTATAATTTGCAATTAAAGGGGCAGCGCACATTTTTACTGCTTCCCAAATGTATTCATTTAGTACCTGGCTGCATAGGCACACACGTATGTGATTTTCAACCTTTTTTATGTGTGTGTGTGTGTGTGTGTGTGTGTGTGTGTGTGTGTGTGTGTGTGTGTGTGTGTGTGTGTGTGTGTGTGCGTGTGTGTGTGTGTGTGTCTGTGTGTGTGTGTGTGTGTGTGTGTGTGTCACAATTTGATACCATTTTCTCTGGGACCCAAATCACTGTAAAATCACACCTAGTATGAATTGAGCGGTGCTATTTATGAGTTAATTTCATCAAGCGTCCCACTAGCCAATCACAGCGTGTCCTGGGAAGCTTGGCCAATGGGACCCTGGGCTATAACAAACTTTGGGCTAGTTTTACCGGGTGCATCTCTCCTTTCCCGGCTTTCCGACAGACACTAACCCTATCTCTTACCCTAACCTTAACCTCTATGGAAGTGTTGCCACTCCGACAATAAGAAGTCACTGTGGCGACATGTCGGAATGGAGAGAGCCCCCCGTTTGTGTCAAGATGTATGTAGCAGACCCCAGGAAAGAGAGATTATGACACTTACGTCGACTCCCATTGTAAGCGTGCATGGAAATCTAGCTTAGCCTAGCTTTCTGGAGCCTGTTCTCATTCTTAGCGAGGCCTTGCTGCTCTTCTGCCCCGTCCGCTCCCTTTATAACCGAGGCATTTTCACTCGCTGCTAAGTAGACTAAATCACGTATTTTTCCCCCTTTTAATCATGTTGTCTACCTTGGAGAGGCCCATGAATGCATTAAAAGGGGGGAAAAGACGTGATTTAGTCTACTTAATAGCGGGTGAAAATGCCTTGGTTATAATGGGGGCGGACGGGGCTGAAGAGCAGCAGAGGCTCGCTAAGAATGAGAACAGGCTCCATGTGACGCCACTTTTGGTCTGCGGCGAGATCAAAGTGTGACACCACTCTCCTCTAAACCATGCTGGTATAGGCCATATCTAGACCAGATGTAGGCCACACTGTTACTTTCCACTGTGTTTGTATCGTTCCAATGCACCATTCACCATTTACCAGTTCAGTTGTTGCGTTCACCCTCATCTACAACCACATCCTCCCCTGGATGATGATGCGTATGTCCAGAAGCAAATTAACCCACTTTTCTGAGCCTAATTATTCCAAAAACTACAGATTACAGAAAACCAATGAATCTTCTTGATTGAATGATAACTTTTTGGGGGTGTAATTGAGGTCAGGAAACATGAAAAAAAAATCTTTTTTGATGTCACAACCCCTTTAAAGGAATAGTTCACCCCCAAAATGTCATTTTTTCCTATTGATTACTCACACCATGGAGACTTGAGTTCAATAATATTTTTGCCAGACCCAGGGGGTCGGCCTACATAAGGCTTTGTCGGTCTGTCGGTCTGTCGGTCGGTCCCTCTTTTCCTCAGTGTCCCTCTTTTCCTCAGTGTGCCTGTGTTTGCCTCTGACTGCTCATCTGCCCCTCCCTTCCCTTGCTCGGCTGATTGCCTTGAGTGCCGTCACCTGTACGGGACCAGCTGAGTTGAGTTGGCTGACGAGCTGCTGAGACTATAAATTCCTGTGTGTTCATGTGTTAGTTCAGTGCTGCAAAACATTTGCCCCACAGCCATACTAGTGAAAACAGCCCATCTACAAGCTCACAAACATTTCCAGCTGCTCAGCCTATAAAATCCTGTGTGTTCATGTGTTAGTTCAGTGCCATACTAGTCAAAACAGCCGATCTACAAGCTCACTACGCTTTGTTGCTGAGACTATAAAATCCTGTGTGTTCATGTGTTAGTTCAGTGCCATACTAGTGAAAACAGCCGATCTACAAGCTCACTACGCTTTGTTGCTGAGACTATAAAATCCTGTGTGTTCATGTGTTAGTTCAGTGCCATACTAGTTTTCATTGCGGGTCTGGCACAACCAGGTGACCTGGTCTAGTTTGTATTTGTCGCACTCCTAAGACAAAAATACATTTGGTGTCCATCTGGAATCAATGGGGGTACATGTATTATAATCAAATTATTGTCTTAGGAATGTGATTGAAAACCCAAAAGTATATTGAACTCATGTATCCATGAGTAATAAATAGAAGAAAAAGAAATAGTCATTTTGGGGGTGAACTACTCCTTTAAGTCCCTGACATTTTTAACTCAGTTTTTGACCTGACAAAGCCAGATGTTATAGCTCCAATTAACATCTCTATAGAGGGTATGCGCGTGACATCATCACCGTACCAGGAAGTTATGCGGGAACGCCTATTGAGTGGCAAAAAACTACTTTTTGGCCTTGAAAGCCTATACATCCAAAAAGTAAAGTCCTATCTGATTGCTTTAAACGATGTTAAACAACGTTAATCTCACTTTGCCACTCACTTTGCCACTCGAATTGCCACTCGATTTGCCATTCACTTCATGCATGCGCATACCCTCTATTCAGAAGATTGACTTCCATTATTCTAAATGGTGTCACTGTCACCTAACCTAAACCCTAACCTCAGTGGGGGTATTTCTGAATAGGGGTGTTTCTAAGTAGGGGTGTTTCTAAGTAGGGGTGTTTCTGACTAGAGGGCTGCCCCCCCCCCCCCCAGGTGGGGTTGTTTCGGGCATCTAATATGGATGCCTCCCGACTCCCGAGCGTCTCCCTAGGAAGATCCTCTATGCATGCATGGCCCACTGGGAAGAGACCCCATGGCAGTGGTGGGGTCACACCACTCTACCCAGGTCCTTAGTGGAAAACCTGGCACAAGTGGGCAGTGTGGTGTTGGGCCATGGCCCATGTCAGTGGAAAAGGGGCTTAATTTACAGACCAGTAGGGTCCGTTTGGTTCCTAAATATACCAATTATGGATCCTTGGCTAGTACATTGACGATCTGGATTCCCTGGGGTCCCGTGACCGCATGTTGAGAACCAGTGCCCTGTGCCCATGTTGGCAACTCAGCGCCAGCCCAGTGGTACTACTGGTACCCTGTCTGTCGAGTTTTGCGTCGGTGTCTAGTGACATCTAGTGGGCAAAATGAGAAATTGCTGGACATGTAGTTAGGTTTCACAAGCGTCTTCCTGTTTCTCAGTGAAGGAGGATGTCATTAAACACTGAATAAGTTATACATGTGTATTTAAATCAACCTGAAATGTTTACATCACAATTATGCGCTGTAATTTAAAATCATGCCAAATAAATATAGACTACTCGTGCAATGTAATTAATCTCAATTGTATCGGGAGCCTGACAGGTCTTTCCAGATCAACGTACGGTTAATAGAATACACAGTAAATAATACGCATGTCACTACTACTAGAAAGCATCCTCATGAAACAAAAAATATATTATAAACACATTAGTGCTATAGTAGGATGACACGCGGTATTACGTCAGTTGCGCACATTTGCATGGTGCGCACGCAGAGGTGGTAACGGACAACGTTCCAAAGTATTTTTCAACAGTGTATATAGTAGTTGGCTACTTTATTCTTGAAAACTTCATGTTCGTTGGATTTCATCTGCGTCACTTGGGACAATGTTACTCTTTCAAAAGAACGGCTATGTTTTCGAGCTCTGAAACTCTGTCAAGTGGCTATAGCTGGTTAGCTGGACGGCTAATAGTAAATGATGAGATGAAATCCGTTGGTTAATCAGCTGCTAACGTCTCTTTAAGCCAGCTTGCTGACATCACTTCATTCTGAGCACGCTTGCTAGCAGGGATGCCTCAGTACTTTTTTTTTCCTACACTTAAAAATATTCAATTGAATTAAAATTGTCACCTATGTGCGGCGAACGCACAGGCCTCAGTTAGGAAACAATAACAAGCTAGCCCCGGCTAGCCGGTTGCTCGCTGAAAGGCTGCTGAAAGCTGGCTTTGCAGAGCTGACAGAGTGTTTCTGGAGAGGAGAGGTATGTTGTTTAACTAGCTGGGGTCGCTCCCTGGCACTTTGTCATCGCTTTGCTTTTAACACGTGATCATCACAACAGATTGCGTTTCCTATGCAAGCAACCACGAGTCAAAACAAGGAACACACTTTGCTGACTTTTTGATGTGTGCCCCACTAACGTTAGCTTCCAGGCTAACTCTAGCCAAGTAAGCTAGGTACAAAATTATTCGTTGGGTTAAAAAAAAATGAAAAAGATAATGACCAAGAAGTCATCTTAGCAGTCTAATCATTTGACTCAAGTTAGTTTTTTTTTCTTTTCTTTTTTTTTTTTTTTTTTTTAACTCTTAACAGTGTGGTTAGTTGTCGTGACTTTAGTAATAGGTGGCAGCAAATTAAGGTTGCTACTTCATTGTAGTGTACAATTTATCAGTACATTTTAAGGTTACCAGTGACTGCTGCGTTTGTATCTTGAAAATTAGGTTCAGTGTGACTTGTTGTCATGCTTTGGTGGCAAGTCTTCCTATTGCATATAATAGCATCACCTCTCAACTGTCTCTATAGGAATACTGTACTCCAGTATGAGGGCGAATGAAGCTTGTGCCTTCATAGGTGCATGCACCTGGCATCATGGACCATGGATACTTGGCGGATCCAGCGACAATAACTTCTAGTGACCAACTGTTCCACAACCAGTCCAGAACTTGACTGTTAGTGAGCCAGGCTCCCAACAGGCCAGTGTCTAGATCATGTCCTCTCCAGATCCAAAGTGGCATAGTGGCAGCAACACTGAAGGCACAGACATGGTCATAACTGAAGAAGCACTCAGTAATGGCACCTGTGAAGTGGAAACTGTCAAAGATTCTCTCTGTGTCAGTAGCAGTGGGGATGTCCCAGTCATTGGAGACCTCCTAGCACTTAGCAATGATGGCATATCGGAGATATCCAACAGTGATCTCTCTCTGCCTGAGGTGTGCATTTCCACCAACAGCACTAGCTTTGAGGAGGATATGAGCTATGAGGTCCAACAGGCTTATAGGATATTCACTGGCTTTCTCTTTGACAAGCACAAAGCAATAACCAGCCCATTTCTCAATCCAATTGGCCACCTGGAGGCCCAGCATGGCATTGGTGGGGTTCGGGGTCGAGGACAGGCTCAGCTCAAACAGTCAATGTGCCTGCGGAGAATGGAAGAGAAGTTTGTCAGCCGTGAGTATGAGACCATCACAGAGTTTGTAGCAGACTTCAGGTTGATGTTGGAGAACTGCTACCGCTACCATGGGGTGGACCACTGGGTCTCCAAACAGGCCCAGAAGCTGGAGATCATGCTAGAGCAGAAGCTTACACTGCTGTCCAGGTGAGTTACTGATCAATTAGCAAAAACATGTGTACTAGAGCTGCACATAAAAAACTTATGCCTTTGACATAACTGAAATTGCTTTGCCCAATGTGAAATAAACTAGTACTAAACTAGTTACTAAATTAGTTATGTAATGCTCCAAATCTTTTGGTCCTATCAATTTAAACTTAAACCTTTAGCACAACCTAGTGACACTGATATCATGTTATAACACAATCCTATATTAAAATGAAGATGTGGCCAGGGGTACAGTCGGTATCACAGCTAGAAGTTCCCGGGTTAGATTCCCGCCAGGGACGCTGGGGTCACGTTCTCTCCTCCACGTCATCAGTGCCCATACTCTAGGTGGGGTTGGCGAAAAGGGCCTTCCTGTGTGGACTTTGCATGTTCTCCCCTTGTCCCCTAGGGTAGGTTCCCTCACAAAAATATGCAGTAGTCCTGGTCTCTATGCTGCCTCCCCCTGGTCAGCCAGGGAACCTGATGGAGGGGAAAGGAACTGGTTGGAATAACATCCTACCGGGGAAACTCCCCCGTCAGGTGATATGAGCTCAGTTCCCCGAACTGAGCTCAGTTCTCCCCAGGTTGGTGGAGTGGGAGTAGGCAATTGGCTTAGGCAATTGGCACTAGGTCAAAAATGGCTGACAGTCCCAAGAATTTGATTGGCCAATTTCAGACAATTCAGTCACAAACGTGACATCCCCATGTGATGTGGTTACAAACCCAGATAGGTCTAGAGGTTTAAAAGGTTTGCAACATAATTAAACAGAGGGATGCTGTGCATTCGAGGTGCAAATAATGGAGACAGTTTGTCAAAAAGGTGCCGAATGCTTTTTACTGTTCCAAAGTTAATATTAAGAAGCATACCATGAAGAAAACAAGCCACTACCTAGATACACGGATGTTGCCAAAACAACAAAAGTAGCAGCTAGGTTAATCAAAGACAAGCTAACCAAGTTACTAGTATAGTGAAACAAAAGTGTGCCTACCCAACTACTCTAACCAAAACAATGTTCAAAAATACATAAGTGGCAAACACCCCTTACCTAGTGTGCTCAAAGTTCTACCTACGTGGTGTCTGTGTATAGAGGCCTCTGTCTTTCACTGTCCCAAGGCAGCATCATATATCACAGAATTTGTATGGTGAACTGAAGCTTGCCCTGGGACTCCCAAATAACTACAATAACAAACAAAGAGACAGGGCAACAGACAAACAGGGGAAATTGTTTGGAGAGACTGAGCTGAGGTGGGGCCCAGCCTTTTATAGGCAGCAGATGGTGATGATTGGTTGAGGGTGGAGCCAGGTAATGGGTTGATTGACAGCTGAGATGAGTGGTGATTTCAGAATGGCAGAGTATAGATGGAAGGAGAGACGGGGGGGAGAAGAAATACAGAAAACCCAGACAAACCTTTGTGGAACTTAACAGATGTACATTTTATGCAACAACAAATGTCACAAATATTACATCCAGATTTTCCGCAACGGCCTGAATATATAGTGGATAAAATTTCTGATTGATGTTTTATTTTATTTTATAATAAAATAAAATAAAAATAACAAATATTTAGATATATACTTGAATAGCTGCTGTGCCAAGTAATTGCCTAAGCAATTATTGTGGACAGAATATGTTACTTTGTTTGAAACCAGCAGCAGTCAAACTTGGATCATATCGCCCTAATTCATTTGTCCAACTAGGACACTGCGAGAGAAGACAACATTGGCTGTTACCTCAAAAGGACGTTTTGGTGCCGAGGAGGAGCGAGGTTCTGGGGGCACGTCCACTAGGAGAAGGTCAGCACCTCGTAGCCTGGCTACCCTCACAGTTGGCGGTCATGAGTCCATCATGGTCCAGACCCTTCGGGTGGAAGAGCAGCAGAGAGCAAAGGAGGAGAAAAGGTAAATTAGGGTTGGTGTTTAGTTATGTAAGAGAGTGGATTAATTCTTGTTAACATAGAATATATTATTCTTGTATATATTTTTGTAAATCTGCTTTAAATGCTAATCATTATCTTCAACATCAAAATCTCTTCCCTGATCTTTCAGACAACGTGAGCTGGAGAAGAAGGAGGCAGAGGAAATGTCAGCCAAGGAGGTAGAAGAGTGGGAAAGGAACTTGCTGTCCCAGGCATCTCCACATCCTTTGGAAACTATGTGGGAGCTCCCTGCCATTGGCCACTTCCTCTGCCTGGCCCAGACTGCCCTAAATGTACCTGAGATTGTCTTTTTTGAACTGGAACGTTGCCTCTTGATGCCCCGCTGCAGCCACTTCCTCTCCAAGATCATGTCTGCTTTAATCTGCCCACCCCAGAGGAGGGCAACTCTGCATCGACGGCCCTCCTTGCCCTATCGACGCTGGGAGTCAGAACTCAGGCAACGGGTCCAGGGCTGGTACCGGACAGTCGGAGTGTCCCATGACCAGCCGGCCCGTGCCGAGCAGCTGGGGCTCTGCCACCAGTTCTTTAGCACCCTGGGAGAAGTGAGCCCCTTGGAGGAGACACCCTTTCACATGCTACCCTTCTACCAGCGAGTCTGGCTGCTCAAGGGGCTTTGTGATAATGTGTATGAGACACAGAAGGATGTGCAGGATGCTGTGCTTGGCCAGCCCATTCATGAGTGCAGGGAGTCTATATTAGGCTATGACAGCATGGATAACGCCTACATACATTTCCCCCATTTCTGTGGGGCGGACTTGAGGATCTACTGTCAGAGCCCCAGTATGCCCCCCAGGTTCCCTTTACCGCTTGTCTGGGTGAAGAGGATTGAACCAGAGCTGGGGACAGAGGCCACAGAGGGTGAGGAGTCTGATGGCATGAAGCCCAAGAAAATGAAGAGGGAACGTTATGGGCTCTCTACAGAAATGGGGGAATCTGACGACTCTGGGAACGAGGGGGAAGAGAAAAAACGTATGGATTTCAAAAGAGAAAATGGGGGCACAGAATTGAACAGTGGGAGATTGAACTCGTGGCCTTTGAAGGACAAGGAGGGGTCTGATACAGAGACCTCGGATGAAGATGACTCAAGTGAAGATTCAAAGTCCAACTTTAAAATGCACAATAACTCCTTGTTTTTCCCTACACATCTTGGAAACTCTAATAGAGGAAAAAATGTGAGATTAAATTCTAAGGAAGAGTCACGGGAGTTGGAGAACCAACCCATCACACTCACAGTGAAGCAGGAGCGGAGCTTCTCTTTGGACTCTCGGCGAACCATCAAGGCAGAGACCCGGGAGCCCTGCCTGAGTGTAGGAGAGCACAGCTATACAGGCAGGTCCCCAGCTCGGTCTGAAAACCTTGCCTCACCAGGCAAAGTAACAGAGGTCAAAATTGGGGGAGATGGTCCCAACCTGGGACACAAAGTGTCTTCCTGTTTAGAATGTTCTAGATGCAACACTGCACTTAAATCGGAGGCGCACGTTTGTTGTTGTAGCACCTCGATTTTGGCACCACGACTGTCATGTGAGAGTGCTCAGAATTCAAGCGAAGAAAGTGCAAATGACAGGAAGCGGAGTAGGAAAAAAAAGCGAAAGAAAGGGCGAGGGAGGGAGCAGCTGCTGCGGGTGAAAGGGGGGAACCGGCAGCTGCTGCAGCCGGATGAAGTGAGGCAGTGCCAGGCCCAAGCTGCTGAATCCAGCATGCAAAGATCTGCTTCTACAATCAAGAGAAAAGACAAGAGGAAAAAAACAAAAACAGGTGACAACTACAGTAGCTCTCCATTTCACCACACCATCCACTGGTATTGCAATAGAGAGATAGAGATATACCGGTAATTACATTTCAGTAGAAAAAAATGCAATATGCCATAGCTCATTGCAGACTTTGTGATTCTACACACATTCTTTTTCTTTTCTATTTCAGTCAATATTTCCTAGGAAATATGTAAAAGATCTAAGTTCAATGTATTGAATTTGATTTGTTGACAGGAAAAAAGCTTGAGTCTTCAAAGAAAGTGAAAGAGGACTCTCCAGTTGAGCCATCATTTAAGGTACAGTAGTCATACTTCTGATGCAATACACCTTCTTGTTTCAACAGAAGGAGCTTTATTGATCACTGTACTGCCAATTTATAATTCTTGTAAAATACTGTGCTCGGCTAATGTCTGCCTTCATTCACTTCATTCAATCTTCTGATTCTTTGGTTTTTATTACACTGGCATGTTGTGTTAATCTTTGTTTCTTTTATATAGTCAGTGTGCACCAGTCTTGAAGAGTTGCGGAGGCTGATTAGTAAGACCGAAGATGAACTTGACTCCCTGGAAGGCACAAGAAAGAGAGCGGTTAGCATTTCTTTGTAAATCATACTGTAGCATTTATTATTACCAACTGTACCGATATTTTCCACAGAGCCAATGTAGAAATTGTATTGTAAATGTTCAGATCTTTTTTAACACAGGGAAATAGATTGAGAAGCTATTTTGTTTATTTGATTAACAGGGCCGATGGTATTTCAACAAAGAATCAGTGAAGGAACTTCATATCACTCTAATCAGACTGCTGAATGAGCTTTCACCATGGGAGCCAAAACTGGTCAAGGCCTACCAGAGAAACAGGTACAACTCATTGAGTTAGATTTTACAGACACAATATGAAGTGGGTTTTGTTAAGCCTATGTTGTTACCAGTTGTGTTTCTTCCTGTTTCACTGAAGTTAGTTGGATGTAACGTGCGTGGGATGAAGACATTTGCATCTTTTTCTAAACATAAATACTACATTTTGTTTTGAATCAAGCATGTCAAAAATGTGGATATATCCTCATTATTCCCCTAGCCTAGGGTTCATCATCATCCAGTCAAACTTTTAAACATAGTACTTACAAACTTCTCATGCATTAATAGAATATATAATAATTATTTAATGTAGGCGTAATATCATGGATGAATGGAGTTAGACAAATCAACCGTTTTTCTTTTTAACTACTGTATTCAAATTTCACAAACATTTCACTGGCTCATCGTTGTTCGAAGACAAGTGAATGAAATATTTGCCAAGTTATTCATTAGTCATGTTCCTCACCTCAGAGTCTAGAGACAGGCAATTTACAGGCTAATGTACATCTACAAAAACTTGACTGCAAAGTCTCAAGATGTGTCCTGAGTAGTTGGTTGTGGTTGATAGGCGTGAATTGCATCCTGTTCATGTTTTAGCCATATGACTGGGTGTCACTGTGTTAATGAAATGTGTAGTGTATTATATCAACTACTTGCTCTCAATAGTAATTTATTTCTGAGCCATATGCACTAGCCAGGGGGCAATATATTGACTCACTCATGGATTATCTCTGAACTGAATTGCGTAACATCGCTCTCAGTTCACACTGTTCAGTTTCTGTAATTACTGAAGAATATTTGCAGTTTGTAAGTATGCATAGAATATCTGAGTTGATTAAAAAGGCATTAACTGGGTTTCCATAAAAGATAGATATAAACATGATATATTAAGCAAATCTTCAGAAAGTCAGTTTCCATCCACTAATAAAATGCAATTCTCAGGAGATAGTTCATGAAATAAGCAGTAGGTGGCACTATTTTGCCAGTCAAGTGAGACACATTATTGGACATGTATTACCTTTTCGATGGGCTATACAAAAATATTTTACATGGACTGCCTAGGCTATTGGGCTGCAAGTCCTCTAGTTTTGCAGAGGCTGTTACATCAGTTGCAGACATGCTTAAATTGGGTCTGACTTGGTATTAGGCGGTACAGTACCACCTGAGCACCCAAGTGTAATACTTATAAGTTATGCAAATACATAGAGTAACATTTTATATATATATATATATATATATATATATATATATATATATATATATATATGTATATGTATATGTATATATATATTATATATATATATATATATATATGGTGGGTTAATAAGCCTACATATTAAAGAGGTTATTTCAACCGGCAATCACTCACGTGACCACTGCTTATAATGTTATTTAATGTAGGGATAATGTGGGCAGTGCTTGTTACCATTGGTCCTTGACTGAAAATAAAGCATGCATAAATGATGATATTTATTATTTGGACCACCTGATCCAACCATCACAGAATAAGAACAAGACATTAATTAATTGCGTAGGCACTCACCACGGGTACAGTATACCAATACTTGCCAACCTGAGCAGCACCCAAGTTATAATGGGTGTAGGTTTTTTCAAGTGTTTCCATTCAGGGATTTATGCGCATAATGCACCAAAAGATTAACTGATGGAAAAACAATAGTGCTGCGATTCAGACTTTTTATTTATTTTTTATATATTCATTTATGGAGTTAACATTACTCCTAGTTTAGTAAGGGATGTGTGAATATGTCTTTCCTTTGTATTTTCTGTTTATTTTAAACCGCAAGCTTATCTTGCAAATCTTATGACGACTTATTCGAAAGAAGCATTCATTTCAGTAAAGTTTAGAGAGAATCCTATTCCCTAAATTTTTGTCCTAAAATGTGATTGTTCTGAAATCAGTTTCAGCGATATTATAAACTGTTTTCACATTTGTGTCTGTGCAAGACTTCTTTGTGTGAGTTCTGTATCATTCCAATTATTCAGCTGAATAGTGTACAAGACTAAAAATACACCTTGTCTCAACTTTCTTCTGCCCCCTACATCAGACTCCGCTTGAAGAAGGAATTTGACGACTTCCGAAAACATCCAGACTACAATAACTTTGTGCGAGAAGAGTGTGTGTCATCATCGTCGTCAGAAGAGGATGAAGACCACAGTGTAGGATCCCTGGACCACTATAAAGTGGCTGAAGAGGATGATCATGGTGTCCCCAGAAGTCTATGGACTGGAGGTAGTGGAATTCAGTCAAACTATTACAAATGATTATTTGATTACTATAAAGCAGTGGTTCTCAACCTTTTCCGGCCGCGACCACCAAAATAATCATACGAGCACGAGTTGAGGCATTAGCGTTGTGAGCATGTAGATTGGCTATTTTCACAATTTCTGCCTCTAATACTACTTTGACAATTTGGCCAATGTTTAATTTGTCATTTTAGAGGTATTAAAAGTCCTTAAATTGTCACTTTAGAAATGTGCAGATACCCTCTATAATATACTTAAACCTTATGTTGGTTTGTTTACTGTTGAGTGAGAAAACAATTTTGCACATAAAGTTAATCATCTGGGGACCCCCCAAGGCCTAGGGGTCCTGACCCACAGGTTGAGAAGAGCATGAAACCCTAAGCTGATATTGTAACCCTAACGCTTTTCTAGTTCAGGTTAAAGTACAGCTAATTAAAAACATGTCTGGCAAGTAAGCAATGCAGCTGCATCCATTAAAATGAATAATGGGTGTGTTAGATTTGGTGTGCTCAAAGCCATGGGTGTGCCGATGTGCAAGCATAGACCGTAGTCAACGGCTAGTATTCCTTGAGACACGTGGGTATTTCGGGGCTTGGACGGACCTGCCATTGCTTCTCTGGGTGTACAACACACAGCTTTCTCCGTTGGAATTGCATTGCGGAATGTACACGTTGCAAGTGCAACAAAGACCGATCTAGTCAAGAGTGAAAACGGTACCGCCACATATTCAATTAATACTTTCCATGATTCTGCTAATAATATATTCTTTGAGACACGCATCTGTGTTTTTGCCGGGCCAAACAAGGGAATCACGTGACGTTGCTAGCCGTTGTTAGTGATGAGGGGGGTAGATACTCCACTAGAGAGTGGACTTTAAGTCTGCTACATGTCTGGCAAGTCGGGCGGCTGTGGCTCAGGAAGTAGAGTGGGGTGGCCAATGATCCGTGGGTCGGCGGTTCACATCCCAGCTACTCCTGTCTACATGTCGAAGTGTCCTTGGGCAAGACATTGAACCCTGCGTTGCCTCCAATGGTGTTAGCTTGACAGTTGACACCATTGGTGTGTGAATGTGGGAAGTGAGGACGCTGGCGTTGACTGTTCGCCGCTTCACCTCCCAATGTATGAATGAATGGACCATTGTAAGCGCTTTGAGTTAGCAACTTGCTTAGAAAAGCGCTATAAAAATGCAATTCATTATGTGCAGAAGCAAGTCTAAATAAGCCAGAGACATTTGCCCGTTGCACATTTGAACTAGATCATATTCTCACCTCTCAATT
Organism: Nannobrachium achirus; assembly: GCF_963921795.1. NCBI lineage: Eukaryota > Metazoa > Chordata > Actinopteri > Myctophiformes > Myctophidae > Nannobrachium > Nannobrachium achirus. The sequence goes on from NC_137822.1 coordinate 16,453,035, forward strand.
CCTATACCAATCGATCAACTCTAAAGCAAAGCTAGTGCAGTGTTTTGTTTTGGTGAGAGAAATCACAGTAGAGAAAACCTGCCAGATTCTGAGTGAAACAATGGGCCAGGTCTATGAATACAAGCCCAACAGAAGCGACCGGTTTCACCAATTGAGATCTATTACATCAGCTATTTTCATGCAAGCAAACCCAAATAATCAAGCCCAAACAAAAGCAACCCACAACTATGAATATTCAATATTTACAACCGACTTCAGAGGAAAAAAAGCAGACCTGGCAACATTGGCAGGCTTGCAGACCAGCAGCGTTGCAGACTACTTTGCATATCGGCCGAAAGGTTTGTGCTGAACTATTTGCTAGTCTGTTGCACGTCTGTTGGAGTTGGAAAGAGTCTCTTGTAATCTGTTTGGTGTTTGGAGTTTCACATCCACCTTCCTCAATCTGTCACTTCACTTTGTATTGTAAATGAGCAAAGTTTGTATCCTAAATGTACATGTATTATTTTTACAGGAGCCTTAAAGCAATTTGAGGGCCAGTCAAACGACAGCTTGATGACAACTGTCACCGCCAACCTAAAAGGCCCTTTCAGCAGCACAGATGAGGACCTCACTCTGCGGCAGAGAAACCACACCAATATGACTACTCTTCCACACTCTTCATTGGAGCCTAGATCTGGACTAAACAGAACAGACCAAGCCAGGGAAGGATATCCAGCAATGGATACAGCATCTGCAGCTCAAGCTTCAATGGGATCTAGATCCATTATCCTCCACCCCACAGTTAATCTCCCTAAGGGCTACACACCCATTCCCACCTTGCTGGCTAAGAGTGTGGGAAACAAAGTGACCTTAATGAAGAGGCCTGCTGACTACCTGGGGGTGTGCAGCAATGTTGGTCAGAGCAAAGTACAGGTGATGACCCAGCCTTCACTTATGGTGGCTGCCAGCAAATGTACTCAAGCACAAAGTTCCCAATCTAAGCCTGAGCAGAGCTTCCAACAGTCGCACTCGCAAGGACCCCAAAAGACTCAAGTACATAAACGAATAATAGCTACAGCAACAACAACTCTTCCCAAATCCCCACAGGCTAAACCATCCCGTGCAACTTTACCAAAGAGTCCCGTTCAGGTAGTGTGCAAAGTACCCGAGGGACTGGGCCACCTTTTGAAGAAAGACGACAACAGCCAAGTAAACATTTCTGTTAAGTCTATTATGGACCAGAACACTGGAGAGAAGAGGATGCAGCAGGTGGTAATTCTGCCATCCAACCTCCTCATTCAAAAAACTGAAGAGAAATTATCTTCACAGCAACTACATAAGAGCACCCATCCTTTTTCTAAAGTGGCTGGCCCTTTATGTATGACCACCAATGTACCTGGGTTTACTATTCCAGATAGTAGAATCCCTGTGCAGCAAGTGGCTCCGCTTAAAGATGCCAGGGCAGTAAGGAACCAATCTCCCTCTGTTTCCCCTCATCCGCAACAGAGCCCCCTACATACAGCAAGCCTCAAGGTGGCACAAGCCCCTAGTACTCAAGCAAACACACCACAGACCATTGTGCAGAACTGGTCGCTTGCCACATCTCCCACCTGTGCAGTTTCTACTGAATCTACTAGGCTTACAGACCCTAAGCAGGAGCTGAAGACAGTGTGTATCCGTGACTCTCAATCCATTCTCGTCACCACTAGAGGGGGAAACACGGGTATAGTCAAAGTCCAAACGTCCTCAGACCAGAATGCTCCTGGGTCATTGCCTGCCAGCCCAATAATCACCATCTCACCTCAGTTCAAAGCCTTCCTTGTAGCCCAGACCTCTCCTCCCTGTTCCCTTTCTGCTCCATCTCAGACCTCCTCATGCACATTCCCAGCAGGGATGAAGCTTTCAGAAGTTCAGCCTCAACAGCAGGTCCATTCAGTGAAGAGCTCCTCTACTGTCACAGCTCCACAGCCAGCTCTGGTCACTGGCACTATTCCTCTTGTAGGCCTAAGGAGCCAAACATCAGGCAGCACTGTTACCTTTTGCCAAGGCGATAACCTGTCCCCTGGACCCATGGTAGTAAGTCAGTCTGGGCAGAAAGCAGAGACTACAACTTCTGGTTCCCAATTGCCAGCTCCTCTGGTAAAAAACACTGTGATTGTCCCGTCACTGAGTGGCTCTGGTAATCCCCTTGCTACCACACTGGCACAGTGCAAGCTCGGGGTAAAATGTGCCAGTACAGATGAAAGGTCTCAATTGACCAAATTAATTCTAGTCGCTCCCTCTTCTTCCTCATCCTCGTCTTCCTCCTCAAACGCAGCTCTACACAAAGTCACTTCCACTTCCACAACGTCGCTGCCTTGTTCAAGGTTCGTCTTCATCAGCCAATCTGCAGGAGCAACCACCACCACCACCACCTCTATGGGATGCATTGCAAAGCAGGGGCTAGTTGCAGGTGCTGGTGGACAGCCACTGACTGCATCAATACCAAGTGAACCAGTGAAGATGGGAGTAACTTTGGGCCAACCTGTTAGCAGTAACCAGAGTATTACTCTGCCCACAGGTACATTGGCATTTACATTTCCGCTGCATTCCACACAACTCTTACTGAAAGAACTCGGTTCTTTATTATTTTAAAAAGTGGTAGAATAATCGAATATTCGTTATTAAGAGCAGTAGAATAATAAACTTTTAATACGTTCAGACCTCTCATAACAAACTGATATGACTACTACTCTGCCTAAAGCCCATGACCCACCAAATTCTTACACTCTTTAATAGTTTGGGATGGCTCAGGGAAGTCTACTTCTCCAAAGTGAGTGACACCCAAAGCCACAACACCAGAGGGAGCACCCACGATCTGGTACCCCCAAACTTAGCAAAAAAAAAAAAAAAAAGATCTGTTTCTACTATCACTATTCTGTCTATCAGAAAACTACTAGTGGAGTTAGATTCACATTGAAATGAGGGGTCATACACTACACTGCTGCCATTTTCTTTTGTTTACCCTTTTCTCCTCTGTAAATATAGCCATTTGTATGTGTTGATGTATTATATTCTATGCTCTGTTGATGAATTTAATACATAAGACCACATTGGAATCAAGTCCCTCAGATCCTTTTAGCCTAAATGTTTTACTGTACCTCAATGTTTAAATGTTTTGGATTAATACAATATTCAGGTACAGTAGGTAACACAGGTGTGTTATCACACTCAGCTCAGATTCTAGTTTACCTTCTTAACCCTATAGTTAGGCGAGAACTTGACGAAAATATCAGCAGATCCAAATTCAAGACCAATAGCTCACATGTCACGTTGCGTTTTTCAGCAAAGATTCAGTATTTGGTGTAGACGAGAGGGAATAAAGATGGGGAACTAGTGACCCCTGTGGTACTCTGGTCAAGAAAGTAACTCAGGCCAGGTGTGATTGCTTAGATCAGCCATCACCTACTCTACTCAACTACTGTCTACTTTGTGGGAACTTGGATTAGTGTAGCAGAGGTAGCTAAACTGTAGTGTGTAGTTCACTGTGATTGGGCTACTTTTGTTTGAACATACATAAATGCTATTCTGTTTATTGACTTCCAGGTGTTCAAACCCAAGTACCAGGACAAACAGTGAGCCTTGGACAAGTTGGTGGTTCTCCTAAAAGCACAGCAGTGTCTATCTCCATGACAGGCTCTCAACCAGCTACAACCAGAATGGCTCCAGTACAGAGCTCTAATATTGTCACCAGCAGCAACCTTGGTCAGGTCACCTCTACTTCCACCAGCTCCCATGTGCAGGGCACTGTTCCCCAGCCTAGTCCTCCTAGATCCATGGCTGCTGTTGTCACCCCTCCCTCAGGCTGTGGCATCAAGAAAGACCCTAGTCTGCGCAAAGGAGTATTGGCCACTAAGCCATCTGCTCAAGTTACTACTACTGCACAGATTAACCCTGACAAAACCACCATGGCCACTCTGGTCCATCAATCTAAAAATGTCCTAAGTGTATCTACTCCAGCTACTCCTTCCATTGTCCCTCACACACCTGCTTCTGCATTAAAGCGTGCCAGTATTACAGGTAGCACCAACCCTTTCTCAACCAGTACTATTCCGTCTACCACCACTGCTGCCAGCACAGTGCAGCAGAGAATAGTCATTAACACCACCACACCCCTTGCTGCTGGCACACAGATTCTCCTCAACAACACTCGGTTTGTGGTACCTCCCCAGGGATTAGGACCCGGCAGCCATGTCCTCCTCATTACCAGCCCTGTAACACCACCAGTGCCTATTACTAATACTAGTACCACCACCTCTCCAGTAAAAGCTCTACTCCAGGGGCCCAGCCCAATGACTGATGCCTCACGAAGGCCAGTGATACCTGCCTCACCCCCAGCCAGGTTGCCCAACACGCCGGCCCTAGGTTCTTCTGTGGTAGTGGGCGCACCTGCAACAGGTTCGACTGTGCTGATAACTACTCCTACTGTAACCCCACTCAGACTAGCAGGAACACCTGTCTTGAGCTCACCTTTACCTGGTGCAACCAATGTAGTGTCAGCTCTGCCCAGGTTGCCAGCTCCCCAAGGGCTGGCACCTGTTTCAGGAACACCAACCCTGGTCTCAGCCCTGCCATTGTTGGCCAGCACATCAGCACCAATTTCACCAGTTATAACCAGTGCACCAGCTCTTACCTCTGTACTACCTGCTTTCCTTCCCAGGTTAACAGCACCACCATTATCTTCACCTATTTTACCCACTACCTCCGCTGTCGCCTCGATCAGTCCTGGTATTTCAATTCTAGCCCCCCTCTCTTCAGGAGAGATAGCAGGGTTACCACCTGCTCCAACTACCCAGCAAAGGGTATCAGTGGGCACTCTGAGTCCAGGTTTTCAGCACCATTTGGAAACACTTACACTTCCAGCATCGTCTACTGCTACGAATGTGACACAGCAAGCTTCACTGCACACAGGACCTACCAATACAACAATCAAACACCAGGTGGCAACAGTTATGCAACCAATACTAGCATGCACACGGACGCAACTGTTACCAACAGTGGCCAGAATGCAGTCACTCCCCATTGCTACAGTAACACCAATTGGAAGCACCCTCAATAGCTTACAAGCATCACCTGTGGCAATTGTACCTCCATCCAACACTACTGTACTAATGGCTCCGGCTCAGCCTAACAGAGAACTTAAAACACATGAGGCCATCTGTACATCCATCTTTCTGACCAATAAAGCACTTGGAAAGCCCTCTCTACAGAACTCTGCCTCAGCTGTGCACACCAGTATTGGATCCAAGCTACTCATTAGTCCAGATGGTGCCGTTTTAAACACAGTTAAAGGCCCAGTCAGTCCAGCAAGCCTGCCAGTGATTAGCCCCAAACCACTGGCTACACTGGTGGTGTCTACTAGTAGTTCCTCTGGTAGTGCACTTCCCACCACCTGCACAAACAGTTCCACTGTACAGGCTACAGAGGGAGACGTACGTAAGTGAACCAATGAACTGAGACTGTGAGCCAGCCAGCTAATGTGAGGACATGATCTGTCCACACTAATATTCCAGCAGCTTAATTTTGTGAGATGGTGTAGAACCTCTGATTATAGTTACCTTTGGGATAGTCAAACAGTTTTTCAGCGATAGTTTGACCCACCATACCTGATATGCATCACATCTATAGTAGGTTACATCCTATGGTTAGGTCATACTGTTAGTACGTTGTGCTCTCAAAAACAGCAGATTGGATATGTATACTGTGATGGTTTTGTAATCTTTCAAACATGCTGTTGCCCCATGGGTGAATGTTGTGATTGCATAGTTGTTGTTTTTAATATGGGCCGGTTATTCATGTTCTAACAAATCATTTGGTTGACAGGGTAGATAAAACAAATTTCAGTTGAATGTGGTTGTAATATTTTCAATGGCATTAGATACTGCATTAAGAAATTATTGCTATTATCCCTTTCATTGGTACAACTACTTTACTTTGTCAATTACAACAATATTTTCTGTCAATGTCAACAATCTAAAAGAAGCATTTTGCATTTAAGCAGTATAAATAATAGATTTGTAATACATGTTTGAGCCCATATCAAATGTTTTGATGTAACATTTATTTATTTTTACCACATAGATTTTTCAGATATATTTAGTGGGTACATTTTCATTGAATAGTGTGGACATTTCTGCATGGAAATAAACAATGCAAGTGTCCCCTATGAATGTGTTTGCGGTGTTTCATCCCTTATGTTGTATCACATATTTACTGAAGGAATCCATAAGCAATGTGTAAATATAAAGAGGAAATATACAATCTTTTGACAGTAAATACTAAAATGTTACTATCGAGCAAGGTGACATATTTACGTATGATACACAGGAACCCTATAGTAGGTCTTACAGTATGGAAAAAGAGGATTGATGTTATACAATTACATAAAAAATTAAGTCCAGGGTATTATACACAATATTGACTTCTTCATGGGGAGTAGGGAGGAGGTAGGGGCCCAGCTGAAATCTTCTCATAGGCAGGAGGTGCATTGGGAACCTATGAAAGAACAGACACAATATGTTATATAACAGATTTAAATAGTCAGTACTTTTTTACGTTAAAGGACAACTTTGTTTTTTTACAACAGGGGTTCATATTTTAGATTGTAATTAGAGAATGTTAAAATGTTTTCATTTGCTTCGTTCTATTGTTTTATCGCGTTTACCATGCCAAAATGTGGGGCATGCGTACGCATGGGGGCATGCGTACAAGTGGCTAAATATGTCTTTTTAGACACAATAAGCCAGCAGTTTCTTTATTGCTATTTACAGTAACACTCCTAGCCCCCATAAGTCACATCCAACCATGAAAGGTTGCGTTGTATCTTGGGAATGGGCTTATTCTGTATAAAATGACATATTTAGCCACTTGTATGCATGCCCCGAACCACTGAAATAAGAATCTCTAAAACAATAGAAAGAAGTAAATTAAATAATTTTAACACTCATCTTTTATATTCTTTAATTGCAATCTAAAATATGAACCCTTGTTGTAAAAAACTAAAGTTGTCCTTTAACTGAATTGTATTTTTCATAACAGCTATTTTATGAAAATGAGAGTATAATCCCCCTTTAGTCTTGTGACATACAGTAATCTCTTGCAAGCATTCATTGTATCAGCCTCACATGCTCCATGTGCAATCAGTGCCCCCAGGTTTTCTGAATACCATCTACTGTATGTTAGTTGTTGTGGTACAATGAAATGCTTCAGATTGTTAGAATTGGAATTCCCATACAACCTCAGAACGCCCACATTTACTGTGATAACTTGAAGTTGAATTACAGTATGTGCAGTTAGCCCTGAATACATGACGGCCATGGTCATGTATATGGCCGTCATGTATTCAGGGATAGTGCAGTATTCCTATTATATGACAGGAGAAATCATTGTTAAAAGCAGCATTACTGGTATATTCATGGTCTGTGTTAACTTCTATCTATAGTTCCAATTGTATTTTTCCAGTTGGTTCATGTCTTGTTTTGGATACATTCAGCCAGGTGAGCAGATTTAAAGAAAAACGCTCAGATCTGTCCAACCGGGGAAACTCCCCCCTGTCAAGTGAAAAGAAGCGACTTGGACTCCCCGTGCATAGAAGGAAGCATGAGGTCAGTCCGTTGTCTCCCCATGAGGTTGGCAGAGTGAGTGTAGCCCCCAGGATTACATTAGATAATTGACACCGGGTGAAAAATGGGTTACAAAATTGTGGGATAAAAAAAGGAAAAGGCTCAGATAAAATGTCCTTCTGCCTGTCTCTTACCACAGACTGGAGGCTTCCAAAGTCAGTTAGAGCCATCTTGTTTTCTGCTGAGGTTCCAGCCTCGCTGTACTGACCTCCTGTGTAACCCGGGGAGCCTGGCCTATGGGTCTTTAGATGGAAAGACAGGAAGAAAGGGAAGGAATGAGAGTAGGGTGTGGAAATAGAGTGTGTGTGTGTGTGTGTGTGTGCGTGCGTGCGTGCGTGCGTGCGTGCGTGTGTGTGTGTAAAGTCGAGAGGAGAGGAGAGTGAAAAGAGACATTTGGAAATAATATCAAAATCAGTTAAACCACTTCAATCCTATTTTCCGCAACACAAATCTCTTTTGGGGGTCCCTGATATTTGGATTGGCACAGAATATTTTCAGATGGGGGTCCACAGCCAAAAAGTTTTAATTTGGGGATCCTTGACATGAAAAGGTTTGAGAAACACTGTGGTAAATGATCTTATTTCTTCACAGAGGTTTGATGCACGCACCCTGATTAGTTTGTAGCCACTCCTCCTCCTGAAGTACCAGCAGCCCAGAATGGCAAGAGCTGCCAGGATGATCACCAGCAGAACTATGCCAACAGCCCTGTGGGTCAAAAGCAGCACAATGAAGAGAAAATGGCCACTTATTGACATAAAATTAAATAGTAAATTCTAAATCCAACTTTTTCTTTTTTACTTAGTTTGCATTAATTAGGCACTATAATTATATGTAAGCCTATCATCATTTAGTCTTATTATATGTTTTAATTCACTGACTCTTCAGCTCTGACATATCCACCGCGTCTGCTGGCAAAATAAATGTTGAAGTCCCCTCGAGGCATCTCGCCAGTACGATTATTACACAGCATCCACCTGAAAACCAGTTATAAACTTTATAACACAACATAATATAGCCTATATGTATCGAAGATATTATGAATATGTCCAATTTCCATATGTTTTAATGGTCGTAAACAAATTCCTCTCCCAAATAGCCTAACAAACAATCAGACTTAAATTGAATTAATGATTTTGTATTACATCTGTATTGCCTCATTATTACCAACATAAATAAGCTATTTAGTTACTTGACAAAATCACAATCACAGGCCACATGCTGTAGTAGCTAAACATTGTCAGTGTCATAAATTATAATTAAATATACAAAGCCTAGGCACTACATTTCCCCATGAAATAGAAATCTGATGCTGTGTCAGACTGTCAGTTATTCTGCTGTTATAAAGAAATAAAGAGAGTCATCTCACCGAAATTAGATAATTAGATTGCAGTGGAACAGTTCCTCTGACAGGTTCGCTGGCTTGCAAGGACTGGTCCTCAGAGCAGGGTCTGGTGGAGAAAAGTGAGGGGCAGGAATTCTCATGATCGTCACGGGTTAGAGGCTCATGGCTAAATCCATTGAAGCAGAGTAATTAGCGTGAAACCCTCCGGTGCTGAACGCAAAACTATTAGACTAACTATCGTGGAAGTTAGTCTGCTGACTTCATAGGTGGTGCGTGGTGGGGGCTCAGTGTGCCAAAGATTCCATCCATATAGCAATAACATGCAACTTTTCACTAAGACAATCGCAGAAGCGTGATTATTGGAAGGTTTATGAAAGAACAGGTTAGGCATAAGGCTAGAGTTATTGTAGGTGTATTTAGGAAGGGGCCAATAGACCCCTGGCTGGGAGACACCAGTCAACAAAGTAACGTATATAGGGTTTTGGGTTAAAGAGCTGGAGAGATGTTATAGGAATTATTTTATATATTGTTTTCATAAAAACATATTACATATTCAAATCCCCTTTAATTTAACTCAAAATGTTTTACTCTGGGGTTTGATATTTTCAACCATTAAAGGTTGCCACCATGTCTAGTATCCACTCACGTGTGCAGAAACCTGCCCAGTACCTAACAATGACATCATCGAAGGGGATTCCAAGCTAATAGAAACTACCTTGCCCTTCCTGAAAGGTTTACGAATAGAAGCCATTTTTGAGCGGTGGTGACGCCGCTCCTTAGAATGGCCGTGTGTGTATGTCTGTAGCCTGAGGTGTATGCAGGAGTGTGTATCCGTGTATGTGTCTGTAGCCTGATGTTGAATCTAGCCTGAGCATCAATTGCAACAAACACGCACGCACACGCACGCACGCACAGGTACGCACGCACGCACGCACGGCCATGTGTGTATCAGTGTATATATGAATGTATGTATGTATGTATGTATGTATGTATGTCTGTCTGTCTGTAGCCTAGTACCACTGGTTGACCAAAGAGGGTGCTGTTGCTTCTAGCCTGAAAATCAACTGCACACACACACACACACACACACACACACACACACACACACACACGGGGAGGGGGGGGGGGGGGGGGGGGGGTCACACACACAAGCACCCCCCCCCCCCCCCCATATTATTATTATTATTTTTTTTAATATTTGTTTTTAATCTTTTTTAAATCTTTTTTATTATTATTTTTATTATTATATTTATATTTGTTTTGCTGTTGCGCAGCCTCCACAACCACCGCTCAGTTCACACGGGTGTGATTTTCTTGTCTGTCTTGTCTTGTGTGTGTGTGTGTGTGTGTGTGTGTGTGTGTGTGTGTGTGTGTGTGTGTGTGTGTGTGTGTGTGTGTGTGTGTGTGTGTGTGTGTGTGTGGTGTGTGCGTGCGTGCGTGTGTGTGTGCGTGCGTGCGTGCGTGTGTGTGTGTACCTACAGTGAAAATGTACACATTCTGTGTCATTTCATCCATGTTCCATCTTTGTGATAACCCAGACATATTTACCGGTACATCTTTGACTGCTAATACACCAGCTGTTGTAGTTGATGAAGAGTCCAGGGAAGTGTCTGTTTTAGAGATGGCATGCACCTTTGACCTTAGCCTAGAGAGGAAGCCTTTATGACCAAGGTCATAAAATACCAACCACTGCTAAATACCATCTCAGAGCTGCAAGGTGCAGACTATTTGTCTTTATATTTGGGAGCCTAGGACATACTGTACTCATAGACTGGTTGTTAGAGGTTTTCAACAACTTGGGATACCCAAAAAGGAGGCAAGAGAAGTATAGGTTCCACTTGCGCAAAGGCACGTCGCATCCGCATACGTCAGGGACGTTTACTTGAGAGACACGGAAGAAGGAGAGACTGTAAAGGATAAGTG